>NC_053026.1:659264210-659390801 GCF_003073215.2 Triticum urartu
TCTAAAATAAATAAACCAGCTACCTGGTGTTGCTGGGGATTTGCGAATGCAGATGCCACAAACCATGGGGTTTCCTCTTACTCCCTTGAAATCGATGATGATAGCACCATTGCTCCCGACAAAAGCCCTGATGTCAAGAACCTGAAGGGGCCTGTTACCTCCGACCACCTTGAACACATCAAGTTGAGACAAAATCTGTGAAGAAAAAGGCAGACTGTTTGAGCCAGCAGATGTGGATAAGGAAAGCATGCAACGAAATTTATGAGAGAAACAAGTGAGTGAGCTTGCCTTGTCTTGTTGCACGAGGACATCAAAAGATCTGATTCCTGTTGGCCCGGCAGTGTGCACTATCTCCGCGAAATGCAGATCCAGGTAATAGTCTCCAGGGGCAAGGCCGTCGAATGTGTAGGTGAAATCGCCGTAGCGTGCCGAGCTGTAGAGCGAGGGATAGTCGCCGCCTTCAACTATGGTCTCGGATGTCTCTATCGACTCCCCTCCTTGAAAGAAAGAGTCGCTGGAAAACAAGTTTGCAGAGGGATGGTCGGCTTGGATGGCGCACCCGCCGGCGTTGACGAACAGGACGCATTCACCTGGTTGACGAACAGGACCTGAAGGTTTACAATTATCTGGGAACACTAGACTAGTCATAGCATGTGAAATAGCCTCAGAAAGGCGAGCGTGGAAGAAGTCTTGTACAAACCTGAATCTATCTAGCAGGGAACAAAATCTTACTACTAGTCCTTGCGTGTGAAATGAGGACAAAAATGAGATTTGGGGGCAGTACAGTAGGATTCCTCTAGGGTTTATAAATAAATTGGCGATTGATTCACGGACGGAGCGCGAGAGCCAAATCGGCGGCCTATTCCTAGGAAGCAAGCAGGCACGAAATGGGGAAGGGAGGGGAAGGGAGGGGAAGCAAGCAGGCACGAAATGGGGAAGGGAGGGAAGGGAGGGGAAGGGGAGGAGAGCAGCACCTGCGCGGCAGTCGGCCCGCCTGAGCCCGGAGACGGCGACGCGCGGGCCGGAGACGAGGATCATGGACTCCGCCTCCGCCTCCTGCGGCGCCGGCGCCGGGTCGGGGTCGGGGCTGGCGTCGACGCAGGCCGCCTCCCAGCCGGCGGTCCAGGTGAAGTCCATGGGGTCGTCGCCTTCCATGCCTGCGAGAGGAGGATTTGGATTTGGATTTGGGTTTGGGTTTGGGTTGTTTGGATTGGAGCCGCCGTCCCATTTCGAAACTGCTCTGCTCTCCTCATAACATATATGGGTGGGTGACGACCGTTGTTGTGTGCTCGGGTTCGGGCCAGGCCGGGCCGGGCCCGGTTCTTGCCCATGCGCCTCCTGCCTGATTCTCCCGCCCTAGAAAAATTCCGTTTACCCCTAAAAAAAATAGAAAAATTCCGTTTAGTTTTTATTTATTTTAGAATTAGAAAAAAGAATTGGGTCCATGTCTATATCTGTGTTAGCATTTCTCAATGACTCTCTTGGTTCGGCCCTCGGAGATTTCCGACTCCTTCTTTCACCGTTTGTTTCGTCTTGTGGTCCGACGAGCTATGATATAAAGAAATAAATAATAACTTTATTATTGCCTCTAGGGCATATTTCCTTCAAAGACGTAGTCGGTGTGAAGGCCACACATTGTACCCATAAAAGATGTCTGGATTGCCACAAATTACAGGCAAAGCAACCCAAGATCAGCTGTTTTTCTCATCCTTCAAGGTATCGGACGTTGCTTGCCACCGCCGCAGTGCGGCAGATGCCTTTCCATTCCCTTGCTTGCCACCGCCATCGTCGGACTGCCTTGAATCCGAAGCAAGGGAGGGAATGGAAAGATGTCGTCGGACTGCCTTGAATCCGAAGCAAGGGAAGGATGACTCTGTTGGTTCTTGAGGATGAGTGCTTGTCGGTGAGGAAGGAAAGAGAAGGAATCCGCACCAAGAGGAGAGGGAAGGAAGGATTCTATCGGTGATGCATTGCTTGCCACCGCCGCAGGGTTGGACGGGGAATTACCTCCAGGAGCGAACGAACGAGAAGGCTCCAGGAGCAACAGCGTGAACTGTGCAATGAAATTCAGAGGTCCACCGCCTACCGATATTAATGCCATGAACCAATGCATCAATTAATTCAACAAGGGCAAAATACGTTGAGAATTTTCAGGGCAAAATACGTTGATTAATACGTCTATGCTGGTAACTACACAAATGGGTGCAAAAAATGGGTGCATGTCTATGTCTGTGTTAGCATGACGGCCCGCGTCCAGTGCAAGGGCAGGAAGACCAATGTTTTGAGCAACGACTGCTCACGAAGAACATGCCTAGTATAGCCGCACTTACTGAAGATTTTACTAGAAGAAACATGTCCGCCTCTAGGACCTCAACCTGAAGAGTATTGTTGCCGTTTTACTAGAAGCAATTTGCTGCCACTGGACTCAAATGGAAACATGTTCGTCTCAATGGAAACCGACCTGCTCCATGACATCAGGTACCTTCTCATCACCGTCGTGACCCTTGCCCTTGAGCTCCAATCTACATACTACTAGACCATGATGGCGCGCTTTGCCGCGCCCGTGCATGTTTGATGAAATTATCTATTTTTTCTAAACATTTTGGTACAATGAGGACCGAATATAGGATTATATCATTGGATATGGTTAAGTCGGTTGTTGTGTAAAAAATAAGATGTCGTGGAAAAAAATAAGTTATGTTTGCATGTGTATACGTCTTTTATCCGTTTCCTTTGAGATGAACACGTCTAGTTAAATGTGGCACCATTTTTATCCTTTATTGAGGGAAAGTATACGTATTGTTTGTTTTCCAGACAACAACCTGTGTATACATTTCTTTTTACTTATTTTTCTTTTGAGAAGAATACGTCTAGCTAACTGTGGCACAATTTCTGTCAAAGCTGGAAATATGTCAGTTTAACGCACACATCCAGACTTCTCAGGCCGGCATGAAAATCAATCGGGCCAAAACGTGTAGGCCTAATTGACATCTCCTAGGGCCCGATTAACCATCAGCTGCCTAGGTCTATCTCCAGAGCAGCAGCCCAGAAGGATGGGCTAAAAACAAATAGGCACCCTTAACTTTTCGTCCCTCAATTTTTGACGAAATCTAGATTTGGTCCTTTAACTTCAAAACCGGACAACTTGCACCCTTAACTTCCCAAACCGGACAAGATTCATCCCTGGTCACGGTTTTGACCGGTTTTGGTGCTGTCCCATCCCGGTTTTGACCGGTCCGACTCAAATTTGCCTACCTTTTCCAAGTCCATGTACTGTTTTCAAATTCGGTTACTTTTTTAAAATACGTGAACCTTTTTTTAAATCGACGTACTTTTTTCCAAGTTCATGTACTTTTTTCAAATATGCATATTTTTTAAAGTTCATTTAGTTTTTAAAATTGATGCACCTTTCATATTCGAGTACATTTTTTCTGAAAGAGTTCATGAATTTGAAAATTTTATGCGAACTTGAAAAAGTACGCGGATATGGACTTCTTTTGCGCAAAAATATGTGGATTTCAAAATTATTACAACTTGGAACAAGTACGTGAATTTCATACAAAGTTCATGGATTATAAAAGCAACACGGATTTGAAAAAAAATGCAGACTTTGGAAAGCATGTGGATTTGAAATAAGTATGCGAATTTCAGAAACAATTCATGGCTTTGAAAAATACTTGGATTTGATAAAATTACATAAACTTGGGAAAAAAGTACATAAATGTTAAAAAATCATGGATTTGAAAAAAGTACGCGAATTTCAGAATAGTTGGTTGATTTGAAAAAAAGTATGTTTATTTTTTAGAAAAAATACGCGACCTTGAAAAAACTACGCTGAGTTGAAAAGTGTATGAATTTCAAAAAGTTGACGGATATAAAAAAATTACAGGAATATGAATGAGCACCGGTCAAAATCCAGGGACGAACCTTGTCCGGTTTCGGTAGTTGGAGGTGCAAGTTGTCCAGTTTTGAAGTTAAGGGACCAAATCTAGACTTTACCAAGAGTTCTCTTAAATGAACGGGAGGAGGGCGTTCAGTGGTCCCATAGAGACCGTCTTTATGGAACACGATATCAAAAAAAGATGCATATGGCTTCTCCCTCCGTCCAGGCACCCACGCTCCGAGTCTCCCAGGGCAACACAGGATGACTACCTTTCGGATCTCAAAAAAAGAAGGGAGCTAAACGGATTATGCAAGAGGTGTTGGTGCGGTCGAAGGCGAGCCAACTGCTATCACCGCAGTTCAGACTCCATCACCGATGATGAAGTCCAGCCCAGGGCGCTCAGACGAAGGCCGTGTTCCCAGGGAAGGTGATCAGGAAAGGTGACGAAGGTGCCGTCACCTTTCCTGATCAGGGAAGGTGATCAGGAAAGGACGGCAGCCCTGGCTAGCTGATGGTGCTGCCGCACGGCTAGGCGGCACGGTCGTCGGGGCGCGGAAGGCCGACGATGATCCGTCCTAGGAGCCCCGGCAGGAGGTTGGCCCACGATTAAGGACTCGACTCCATGGATGAACCAACTCGTCGTATACTTATCGAGCGTTCCGTAGGAATATTATCATTTTTATATATTTTTCATGGAACTTGAGATGTGCTTCACTCGCATGATGACAAAGATAAATTGGATCGCTGGTGACAAATCAATGTCCTTCTGACTTGCACCAATCAAATTGCTCCTTACAAAAACAAAATCTTCTCTGGCGTCTTTCTGCATAAAGTGCAGAAGATGATGACGTCGATTGGAAAAAACAAGGAAGCACAAAAATTTGCCGGGAATTTAAGGAAATTTTTGCTGTGTCGTAAAAAAGTCCAAGAAACATCTTATAGTGCAAAAAAAACATCTACTATGATTTACAGTTTTACACCTCCATAGTCAACACCGTCATACAACCAGCTCTTGCGGGAAGAACTACGTCGGCTTGCCCACCCATGGAGTAAATAGTTCAGAATTCGAATCACGCCCACGTCGTGCTCATCTTCAAACTGACAGTTCAGTTTCATCCCTGCATCTTCAAACGTTGAGACATGTTTTGAGTAATGCTTGCTCACAAAGAATGTGCCCGACACACCGGCAGTCAACAAAATCCATGCAACAATGAATGCAACGAAGGCGAAGGTGACATGAACTGGTCTGACTATGATAATGCAACAATGAACAAATATGAGAACGAGAAAGATACCTTCGAGGACAATGCCTATCAAGAACTCTTGAGCAACGAAGGCGAAGAAGATACCATGAGTGTTGAGTGTTTTATCGGTGGTGATGAGGTGGGAGACGATGGAGAAGTGTGGAGCAGTGATGAGGAGGAGGACATTGTGGAATACCATGAGATGTCAAGCTACAACGAGGAAGACGGAGACGAAGGTGAAGCGTCGAGCAATGACATCAAAGAAGAGGTGGGTTACAACGAGCTGTCAAGCCTTAATATGGTGGATGAAGAACAATTCACTGTCATAGATGGGTCCGACGATGATAGTGCAACAATGGACAAATATGAGAACGAGAAAGTTACCTTCAAGGACAATGCCCATCAAGAATTCTTGAGCAACGAGGGCGAAGAAGAGTCGGGGAGCGACATGGAGTTAACTTTCCTAAATGGTCTTTATGAGTATGATATCGATGATGAGGCAACGTGGCAACCTGTGGATGACAAGACCAATTATTACAAAGGTGGTTGTTTGATGCCAGAGTGCTGGGAGGATGATGAGGATTACGAGTACGATGGCATGCCCTGCGAACCGAGAGACTACATAGTGACCACTAGACGTCTCATCGAGTCGAATGGCAAGCTGCTCATGCTAAGGCGAAAACAACATATATCACATTTAGTCAATAACTCCTCCACGCTTGAGGTGGAGGTCCTAAAGGCAGACTTGGATGCGGGCAAGTGGGTGCCAACAAACGTGACAGGCACACTCTACGTAAGTAAACGTCACTCGAGATACATTGCCGCAGTTAGCGACGAGGATGAACTGATATGGTACTTCGTGAACGAGCATGATGTGATGGATGCAGAATCTCAGACCTCCGAAGAAAGAATAGGGAGTATGTCGACATGGTTTTTCCCGCAAGAGCTTGTTGTTTAATACACCAATGCCTTTTCACATCGACAATGGAGAGGTCGATTAAGCTCACCACATGTAATTCTTACATTGCTTTGTTTGTTTTATCTGTTTTTATTACTCGTTAGTATCAATGTAGAAAGTATTTAACTTTATGGAGAAAAAATGAACACTACCAAAAATTTGAGGTCAGTTGTAAAACAAAAAAAAAATTTGAGGGAAAGAAGTGAGTATACTACATCGTCAGATTTGCTTGTTGGGCTATCATCCTTCATGGGGCCCTGTGTGAGCAATAGGCCAGCGTTGTCAGAAGTAGCCATACATGGGCGGACACATGGTGCGGCCCATTAACAGGTACAGCTTGTTTTTTTCTTTTATATAAAATCTCTAAAATGTACGTATATTGTTTGTGAGGAGACTTTTAAAATATATGTACCTCACCATTTATATAAGAATCAAAAAGTTCACGTGTACCAAATAAGTGTTGTGTATTTTAGAAAACATGTCCATATTTTTTTTTCAATATTGAGATATATGGAAATAATTATCCTTGTATTATAGAAAAATAAAATGTTCACATATACCACAAGTTTGTGTATTCAAAAAAATGTTGAAAAAAAAGGTCTACTGTATCGAAATATTTTGTGTGTGTATAAAATATGTACGCTAAAAAAATAAAATATTTTGTGGAGTCTTTAAAAAAATAAGCTGGTATGTGACAAGAAATGTTTATATAAAACTAAAAGAGCAGCTCACGTTAAAAATGCCACGTTTTCCAAAAGAAGTGTTATGCATTTGTCAAATACATAGAAGGCTTAAACTAAACTTAATCTTGTCAACTGTATTCACTATATATATTATTGCTTTTTAACATATACATTTGTTATCATATAGAACCAACATTTTTCTATGCACGTGCACCTAATAAGGCTCTGGTTCAAACAGATTTATATGTGCTTTATGTTTGAAGTCATTAAAAATCCCCCCTTTTTTAAGAATACCAGTATAATTTGTTTAACAGTCGTTTGTAGCGCGGAATACAACATTTTTACATGTGGCAATGTAACTTATATAGTATCAAACAATTGGATGGTAAAATTGTCGATTTTCAACAATTGTCCGTGCTTGGGACATTATTACGTTTTGTTGTTGTTACGGGCACTAGCACCTTGTTGCTCTTGGCCTCCGACTCGGAGGAATATAAGGGTGTTGGTGAAAAGCTTGACCAATGAATCTGAAGGCACAAAAATAATACTAGTACAGTAAGTAGGACAGGCTTACACAAGATGGGGATCTGAATCATACTACGTAACATTTTGTGGCAAGAAAGGTAGCCGTGAAGCTGCAACTGGGCGACAAAAACAATTCCTTCCCAAAGTGTAGTGTAGGTGCGCTACCACTGTTGGACACACAGGAGAGGAGAGGAGAGGAGAGGAGAGGAGAGGAGAGCAGCCAAGGTGAGAGTGAGAGGCCAATTGGATTCCATCATCTCTCAATTACGAGTATATAGTTATGGTACTCCACATCCCATGTGAAGATGTGGGATGATATAATTGGTGCCCACTGCCCACTGATTGAATTGAATTGAATAAATACAAGCAAAAAGGTTGCATCATGCTGGATATATAGTATGCTGGTGTCAAATTCACAGCCACCCTCCCCTAGCACTAGCAGCAGATGCCAAGCTAGCTAGCTACTGTAGATGTTTTATATTTGTATGTATTTCTATATCTATCTAGGCTGGTTGGTTGGTTGATTATGGATGATGAATGATGGATGATGATGTGCTGCTCTATTACTAGGGTTTATAGAATGAATGGATGAATGAATGATTCTGCATCGCTCATGTCAAAGTCATGCCTTCTTCTTCTCTAATCAAGTGCCTAGGCTGGTTTTTAGTATATGTGCCGCCATGTTGACATCACACTCTCACAATGGGCTTAGCAGAGATAAGTATTGTTTGGGACTAGCTTGGCCTTGGTTGCCACACTATTAGAGGATAAACTAGTACTACTTACTGTATGTGTGGATTGATTCCAGAATCCAGATGCATGAAACCAATACAAAATTCTTGCAGATCTCGATCCTGTCAGTTTCTTTTTTTTTTTGCAAGTTGTGCTAGTATGTAATTTTGTGAGTTTTGGTGGATAATAGTAGAGTAGGAGTAACTCAAGTCTGTCAACAGCAGCAAACACTCAGACAAATGCAATTGAATGTATTGAATTCAATTCGGGCCGGGCAGTATCCATTCCAGAGTTTCAGACATTAACAGAGGGTTCCTTTGTTTTGTCACTCTCAAGAGTCAAGACCAGACCAGAACCAGATGGATGGATGCATGGCAGCTGCTGGTCGATGATGAGGACGCGCGCCAGTGATCGACGGGGATTAATGGATGTTGGCCATCATAGTATCCATATTCATAGGTGGTGGTGGATGCATGCATGCATTTTCTTCTTCTTCAGATTCACAAGATTCAGAGGTCGAGGAAGCCGGTCTGGCGGAGCACGGCGTTGCGGACGCGGCAGAGGTCGCGCCCCTTGAGCGTCCGCCCGGCGCCCTCCAGCACCGACGACGACCGCCGCGCCGCCACCACGTGCGGCGGCACCATCTCCTCCCCGCCTTCCTCTGCCTCCTTGGCGCCGCGCCTCGCGTTATCCCTGGACCTGGACCTGGCCGCCTGCCCCGGCCACACCGGCGCCGACTGCCTGGGTGTCGGTGTCGGTGTCGCGGCGCCGTGACCCGGCCTCCAAGGCACGGCCAGGGCCATCCCCTCGACATCGCCGTCGCCCTCCGCGAGGAGCGACGAGAGCCCGAAGCTCTGCGGCACGGAGCGACGCCGCGCGCTGGAGCTGGCGCGTCGCGGGGTCACGGCCACGGGCGCGGCCGCCCACCCGTCGACGTCCCCACTGCCGCCGGCCGGCCACACGACATCGCTCTCGTCCAGCTCGAAGCACGCGCCGTCGTGGCCCGCCTCCGGCTGCTTGAGCAGGCCAAGAAACCGGAACGCGCCCGCGCCAGGCGACCTCGGCATCTCCATGGACCCACCCCAAGAGGCCAAGAGCACCTCAGCAAGCAAGAGCTATCTCCTCGCCGGACGCTAGTTTTGCCACGCTTGGCCTCGGGTCTCGCTTTGGCTATATAAAACCGTGGGCTTGCCTTTGCGGGGGCTTTCCTTTGGCCAGGTCATTTACACCACCACCTTCCGCAATGCAATTCTAGTGGTGGAATGCGAATCTTTGGTGCTCCTTTAAAAAATATATTTAAAAGTTTCACAAAAAATCCCATGATTTTTTTTAAAAATGTACTAATTTGTAAGCTATACAAAAAACAAATCGGCCCGAGAACGAAAAAGAGAGGCCCACCTGAAATTACATATTTGTCTTTTTTCTTGTACTCCACGAGTGAAAGTAAGTTTCAGAAGGAAAATTGATAAAGGAGCTATGGGCTACTATTTTCATCCCTTACCTTGTGACTCTGCTAATACCAATGATGAAAATACTTTGAAGGAACATAACTTGGTATAATGAGCCTAAACAGGCGGCAGGAGTCTAGTACGATTGCTTGCATTTCTCTGGAATTGAATTAGCCCTTGGGATTTTACAATTACATAATATACATGTCTGTTTACAACAACAACAACAATAACAACAACAACAACAACAAAAATCAGCCTTTTTCTCTTGCGTTGTGCCCGTGCACCAATTTTCATGACAAGTTCTCCCTTCTTTCCGACCTATTACTCAATTCGCAGGCCATGCGCATGTTCCTAGATACTCAATTTGTTCAAATAAATACTACATCCGGTCCAAAATATAGGATATTTTTTTAGGCTAGTTTAGATTACCAAAACGTCATATATTTTGGAAACCTGTCATCAAAATTGTATCCAAAATATATGTTATATGTCAAATTGTCAAAGTTTTTTTTAAGTTACTGGTCAGGTTTCAAAACATATAATTTTCATCAGAAATAATATATGTTTTGTTAATGAGTCAAATTGCGGACCTAGAAGCGTGCACACACACATGCGCCCGGACGGAAGTGATACTTGGTTCATCTTTTATTTTTATTTTTTGCGGAAAACTTTTGACCTATTCATCTTCAATCATGGCAGTACAATGAATACCATAAATAATTATAATTAGTACTATCCTGGTTTATTTGTCCTTTCCGTATTTTGGGACAAAGTTTGATGTATTTAATTAGAAAAATGTTAGTACATGTCATCACAAATTAAATGTGATCATCTCTCTCCTTCATGAATTGGTTGATTCTACGTGAGAATCAAAAGTAACAAATTTGGTGTGATTATAATTATGTTTGCATATTTCCAAAGTAATGGTCTCAGGAGTTAGGCAACACATGCCAAAGTTGCTTTACTGGATGTTTCTCTTTGAGTGAATATTTGTTTGAAGAGTCTTTTGGTCTGTACCTTAGTCACTTGCAGCACGTCTAGCAGCTATCGTTTGGTGCTCGCTCCATTATTAATGTACTTCCTCCGTCCTAAAATTCTTGTCTTAAATTTGTCTAAATACGGATCTATCAAGTCATGTTCTAGTATTAGATTCATCGGTATCTAGACAAATTTAAGACAAGAATTTTGGGTCGGAGAGAGTACTATACTACTCCCTCCTTTCCGGTTTATATGGCTTATCTTAAAATCTTAGTTTTTTCATTTTATAAAGCTCAATTTGGTTGTTTATTCACTTGTTTAGTTAGTGAAAATTTACGACAGATTAGCTAAGGAATGATAACATGTTACTACGTGTTTCTGGAAACAAGTTTCTCGACGAATTTTCATAAAATCAATTTTAGTTAGTTTTTCTGTTAACGAAGACTATGTATTGAATGGAGAAAACTAGGAGAGCATGGATATGTGGTTCATTATCTGACCCCCTCTTGAAAAGAAGTAAGTCCGCCTCCTCGAGCTCCTTGGTGCATGCCGCTTAGTTCTTCTGTCACGTGCGGAAGGACAAGGTCGTCGCCTTGCCCTGCTCCATTGCTGACTAGTACATCGATTACACTTGGCATCTGCAACGCCACAAATATCAAGACCTAATCGAAACATCAAGGATGCATACTGCCAAAACAACAACAACAACAACAACAACAACAACAACAACAACAACAATAATAATAATAATAATAATAAGAAGAAGAATAAGAAAACTACACAACCTATGAGTTGCAATAAACCAGCCCCAAAGCCTTCCACCGCCATGACATCACACGAGCTACGGTAAAGGTTCTCCAAAAACAACACCTGATGATGCTTAAGAGCTGTCGTCTCGGGGTCCAACCACTGCAGGTCAGATCTTGGGTCTTCACCCTGAAGAGCACATCTGAGCAGACTCCAAAGCAATGCCTTCAACAAGGTGCATGAAAACACCACCATTGTCGAGTGGATCCATCAAAGGTCGGACCTAGGGCTTTTATTGCGGAGCTCGAGACCCAGCACTCAAAGAGTACTATCAAGCCAAAGACATAGTGTGTCACCACCACCCTTTGTCGATGAAGACGAAGCTCCATGGAAAGGCATCCACACACGATGGTCATGGGAAGTTGAAATCCAAACCGTTCCATGTCATTCATGCCCAGACATAGCTGCTCGCTTACAGATCCTTAGCATTGATGTCACAACATGGTCGAATCTATGTGTACCAGTATAGAACTGTCACACAACATAAATAGTCGAACATCGTCAGGATCCTCACGCACACGTGTGCCAAAAACCCTGTGGAAGATGTTGGGGAACGTTGCAGAAAACAAAAATTTTCCTACGGTTTCACCAAGATCCATCTATGAGTTCATCTAGCAACGAGTGATCGGATGCATCTACATACCTTCATAGATCGCGAGCGGAAGCGTTCAAAGAACGGGGATGAGGGAGTCGTACTCGACGTGATCCAAATCATCGGAGATCCTAGCGCCGAACGGACGGCACCTTCGCGTTCAACACACGTACGGTCAGCGTGACGTCTCCTCCTTCTTGATCCAGCAAGGGGGAAGGAGAGGTTGATGAAGATCCAGCAGCACGACGGCATGGTGGTGGATGCAGGGGTCACCGCAGCAGGGCTTCGCCGTTCTACTGCGAGAGGGAGAGGTGTAGCAGGGGAGAGGGAGGCGCCAAGACTCAAGGGTGCGGCTGCCCCTCCCCCCCCTTTATATAGGCCCCCTTGGGGGGGCCCTTGGAGATTGAATCTCCCAAGGGGGGCGGCGGCAAGGGGGGGTGGAGTGCCCCCCAAGGCAAGTGGGGCGCCCCCCCACCCTAGGGTTCCCAACCCTAGGCGCAGGGGGAAGGCCCAAGGGGGGCGCACCAGCCCACTAGGGGCTGGTTCCCCTCCCACTTCAGCCCATGGGGCCCTCCGGAATAGGTGGCCCCACCCGGTGGACCCCCGGGACCCTTCCGGTGGTCCCGGTACAATACCGGTGACCCCAAAACTTGTCCCGATGGACGAAATAACACGTCCTATATATAATTCTTTACCTCCGGACCATTCCGGAACTCCTCGTGACATCTGGGATCTCATCCGGGACTCCGAACAACTTTCGGGTTACTGCATATTCATATCCCTACAACCCTAGCGTCACCGAACCTTAAGTGTGTAGACCCTACGGGTTCGGGAGACATGTAGACATGACCGAGACGGCTCTCCGGTCAATAATCAACAGCGGGATCTGGATACCCATGTTGGCTCCCACATGCTCCTCGATGATCTCATCGGATGAACCACGATGTCGAGGATTCAAGCAACCCCGTATACAATTCCCTTTGTCAATTGGTACGTTACTTGCCCGAGGTTCGATCGTCGGTATCCCAATACCTCGTTCAATCTCGTTACCGGCAAGTCACTTTACTCATACCGTAATGCATGATCCCGTGACCAGACACTTGGTCACTTTGAGCTCATTGTGATGATGCATTACCGAGTGGGCCCAGAGATACCTCTCCGTCATACGGAGTGACAAATCCCAGTCTTGATCCGTGTCAACCCAACAGACACTTTCGGAGATGCCCGTAGTATACCTTTATAGTCACCCAGTTACGTTGTGACGTTTGGTACACCCAAAGCACACATACGGTATCCGGGAGTTACACGATCTCATGGTCTAAGGAAAAGATACTTGACATTGGAAAAACTCTAGCAAACGAACTATACGATCTTGTGCTATGTTTAGGATTGGGTCTTGTCCATCACATCATTCTCCTAATGATGTGATCTCGTTATCAATGACATCCAATGTCCATAGTCAGGAAATCCATGACTATCTGTTGATCAACGAGCTAGTCAACTAGAGGCTTACTAGGGACATGTTGGTGTCTATTTATTCACACATGTATTACGATTTTCGGATAACATAATTATAGCATGAATAAAAGACAATTATCATGAACAAGGAAATATAATAATAATCCTTTTATTATTGCCTCTAGGGCATATTTCCAACAGTCTCCCACTTGCACTAGAGTCAATAATCTAGTTACATTGTGATGAATCGAACACCCATGGAATTCTGGTGTTGATCATGTTTTGCTCTAGGGAGAGGTTTAGTCAACGGATCTGCTACATTCAGGTCCGTATGTACTTTACAAATATCTATGTCTCCATCTTGAACATTTTCACTAATGGAGTTGAAGCGACGCTTGATGTGCCTGGTCTTCTTGTGAAACCTGGGCTCCTTGGCAAGTGCAATAGCTCCAGTGTTGTCACAGAAGAGTTTGATTGGCCCGACGCATTGGGTATGACTCCTAGGTCGGTGATGAACTCCTTCACCCAAATTGCTTCATGCGCTGCCTCCGAGGCTGCCATGTACTCCGCTTCACATGTAGATCCCGCCACGACGCTCTGCTTGCAACTGCACCAGCTTACTGTCCCACCATTCAAAATATACACGTATCCGGTTTGTGACTTAGAGTCATCCAGATCTGTGTCGAAGCTAGCGTCGACGTAACCCTTTACGACGAGCTCTTCGTCACCTCCATAAACGAGAAACATTTCCTTAGTCCTTTTCAGGTACTTCAGGATATTCTTGACTGCTGTCCAGTGTTCCTTGCCGGGATTACTTTGGTACCTACTTACCAAACTTACGCCAAGGTTTACATCAGGTCTGGTACACAACATGGCATACATAATAGAACCTATGGCTGAGGCATAGGGGATGACACTCATCTCTTCTATATCTTCTGCCGTGGTCGGACATTGAGCTGAGCTCAATTTCACACCTTGCAACACAGGCAAGAACCCCTTCTTAGACTGATCCATATTGAACTTCTTCAATATCTTATCAAGGTATGTGCTTTGTGAAAGACCTATGAGGCGTCTTGATCTATCTCTATAGATCTTGATGCCTAATATATAAGCAGCTTTTCCAAGGTCCTTCATTGAAAAACTCTTATTCAAGTAGGCCTTAATGATGTCCAAGAGTTCTATATCATTTCCCATCAAAAGTATGTCATCTACATATAATATGAGAAATGCTACAGAGCTCCCACTCACTTTCTTGTAAACGCAGGCTTCTCCATAAGTCTGCATAAACCCAAACGCTTTGATCATCTCATCAAAGCGAATGTTCCAACTCCGAGATGCTTGCACCAGCCCATAAATCGAGCGTTGGAGCTTGCACACCTTGTCAGCATTCTTAGGATCGACAAAACCTTCCGGCTGCATCATATACAATTCTTCCTTAAGGAAACCATTAAGGAATGTTGTTTTGACGTCCATTTGCCATATCTCATAATCATAGTACGCGGCAATTGCTAACATAATTCGGACAGACTTCAGCTTCGCTACGGGAGAGAAAGTCTCATCGTAGTCAACCCCTTGAACTTGCCGATAACCTTTAGCGACAAGTCGAGCTTTATAGATGGTAACATTACCATCCGCGTCCGTCTTCTTCTTAAAGATCCATTTATTTTCTATAGCTCGCCGCTCAACGGGCAAGTCAGTCAAAGTCCATACTTCGTTTTCATACATGGATCCTAGCTCGGATTTCATGGCTTCCAGCCATTTGTCAGAATCCGGGCCCGCCATCGCTTCTTCATAGTTCGAAGGTTCACCATTGTCTAACAACATGATTTCCAAGACAGGGTTGCCGTACCACTCTGGTGCGGAACGTGTCCTTGTGGACCTACGAAGTTCAGTAGCAACTTGATCTGAAGTTTCATGATCATCATCATTGACTTCCTCTCTAGTCGGTGCAGGCACCTTAGGAACATTTTCTTGAGTTGCACTACTTTCTGGTTCAAGAGGTAATACTTCATCAATTTCTACTTTCCTCCCACTTACTTCTTTCGAGAGAAACTCTTTCTCTAGAAAGGATCCATTCTTGGCAACAAAGATCTTGCCTTCAGATCTGAGGTAGAAGGTATACCCAATAGTTTCTTTAGGGTATCCTATGAAGATGCATTTTTCCGACTTGGGTTCGAGCTTTTCAGGTTGAAGTTTCTTGACATAAGCATCGCATCCCCAAACTTTTAGAAACGACAGCTTAGGTTTCTTCCCAAACCATAATTCATACGGTGTCGTCTCAACGGATTTCGACGGAGCCCTATTTAAAGTGAATGCGGCAGTCTCTAAAGCATAGCCCCAAAAAGATAGCGGTAAATTGGTAAGAGACATCATAGATCGCACCATATCTAATAGAGTGCGATTAGGACGTTCAGACACACCATTACGCTGAGGTGTTCCAGGCAGCTTTAGTTGTGAAACTATTCCACATTTTCTTAAGTGTGTGCCAAATTCGTGACTCAAGTATTCTCCTCCACGATCTGATCGCAAGAACTTGATTTTCCTGTCACGTTGATTCTCAACCTCACTCTGAAATTCCTTGAACTTTTCAAAGGTCTCAGACTTGTGTTTCATTAAATAGATATACCCATATCTACTCAAGTCATCAGTGAGGGTGAGAACATAACGATAGCCACCGCGAGCCTCAACACTCATTGGACCGCACACATCAGTATGTATGATTTCCAATAAGTTGGTTGCTCGCTCCATTGTTCCTGAGAACGGAGTCTTGGTCATTTTACCCACGAGGCATGGTTCGCACGTGTCAAATGATTCGTAATCAAGAGACTCTAAAAGTCCATCTGCATGGAGCTTCTTCATGTTTGACACCTATGTGACCAAGGCGACAGTGCCACAAGTATGTGGGACTATCATTATCAATATTACATCTTTTGGTATTCACACTATGAATATGTGTAGCATTACGCTCGAGATTCATTAAGAATAAACCATTCACCATCGGAGCATGACCATAAAACATATCTCTCATATAAATAGAACAACCATTATTCTCGGATTTAAATGAGTAGCCATCTCGTATTAAACGAGATCCTAATACAATGTTCATGCTCAAACTTGGCATTAAATAACAATTATTGAGGTTCAAAACTAATCCCGTAGGTAAATGTAGAGGTAGCGTGCCGACGGCGATCACATCGACCTTGGAACCATTCCCGACGCGCATCGTCACCTCATCCTTCGCCAGTCTCCGCTTATTCCGCAGCTCCTGCTTTGAGTTACATATGTGAGCAACCACACCGGTATCAAATACCCAGGAGCTACTACGAGTACTGGTAAGGTACACATCAATTACATGTATATCACATATACCTTTTGTTTTGCCGGCCTTCTTGTCCGCTAAGTATTTGGGCCAGTTCCGCTTCCAGTGACCACTTTCCTTGCAATAAAAGCACTCAGTCTCGGGCTTGGGTCCATTCTTTGGCTTCTTCCCGGCAGCTTGCTTGCCGGGCGCGGCAACTCCCTTGCCATCCTTCTTGAAGTTCTTCTTACCCTTGCCTTTCTTGAACTTAGTGGTTTTATTCACCATCAACACTTGATGTTCCTTTTTGACTTCTACCTCTGCTGATTTCAGCATTGCAAATACTTCAGGAATGGTCTTTCCCATCCCCTGCATATTGAAGTTCATCACAAAGCTCTTGTAGCTCGGTGGAAGCGACTGAAGGATTCTGTCAATGACCGCGTCATCCGGGAGATTAACTCCCAGCTGAGTCAAGCGTTTATGTAACCCAGACATAGTGAGTATGTGCTCACTGACAGAACTGTTTTCCTCCATCTTACAGCTAAAGAACTTGTCGGAGACATCATATCTCTCGACCCGGGCATGAGCTTGAAAAACCATTTTCAGCTCTTCAAACATCTCATATGCTCCGTGTCTCTCAAAACGCTTTTGGAGCCCCGGCTGTAAGCTGTAAAGCATGCCGCACTGAACGAGGGAGTAATCATCGGTACGTGTCTGCCAAGCGTTCATAACGTCTTGTTCTGTAGGGAGAACAGGTGCTTCACCTAGCGGTGCTTGTAGGACATAATCTTTCTTGGCAGCTATGAGGATGATCCTCAGGTTCCGGACCCAGTCCGTATATTTGCTGCCATCGTCTTTCAGCTTGGTTTTCTCTAGGAACGCGTTGAAGTTGAGGACAACATTGGCCATTTGATCTACAAGACATATTGTAAATATTTTAGACTAAGTTCATGATAATTAAGTTCATCTAATCAAATTATTCAATGAACTCCCACTTAGATAGACATCCCTCAAGTCATCTAAGTATAACATGATCCGAGTTAACTAGGCCGTGTCCGATCATCACGTGAGACAGACTAGTCAATATCGGTGAACATCTTCATGTTGATTGTATCTTCTATACGACTCATGCTTGACCTTTCGGTCTTCTGTGTTCCGAGGCCATGTCTGTACATGCTAGGCTCGTCAAGTCAACCTAAGTGTTTGCATGTGTAAATCTGTCTTACACCCGTTGTATGTGAACGTTGGAATCTATCACACCCGATCATCACGTGGTGCTTCGAAACAACAAACTGTCACAACGGTGCACAGTTAGGGGGAACACTTTCTTGAAATTATTATGAGGGATCATCTTATTTACTACCGTCGTTCTAAGTAAACAAGATGCAAAAACATGATAAACATCACATGCAATCAAATAATAATAGTGACATGATATGGCCAATATCACATAGCTCCTTTGATCTCCATCTTGGGGCTCCATGATCATCTTGTCACCGGCATGACACCATGATCTTCATCATCATGATCTCCATCATCGTGTCTCCATGAAGTTGCTCGCCAGCTATTACTTCTACTACTATGGCTAACACGTTTAGCAGTAAAGTAGAGTAATTTACATGGCGTTTCTCAATGACACGTAGGTCATACAAAAAATAAAGACAACTCCTATGGCTCCTGCCGGTTGTCATACTCATCGACATGCAAGTCGTGATTCCTATTACAATGGCATGAACATCTCATACATCACATATATATCATTCATCATTCATCACAACTTTGGCCATATCACATCACAAAACACTTGCTGCAAAAACAAGTTAGACGTCCTCTAATTGTTGTTGCAAGTTTTACGTGGCTGCAATAGGGTTCTAGCAAGAACGTTTTCTTACCTACGTGAAAGCCACAACGTGATTTGTCAACTTCTATTTACCCTTCATAAGGACCCTTTTCATCGAATCCGCTCCAACTAAAGTGGGAGAGACAGACACCCGCCAGCCACCTTATGCAACTAGTGCATGTTAGTCGGTGGAACCGGTCTCACGTAAGCGTACGTGTAAGGTTGGTCCAGGCCGCTTCATCCCACAATACCGCTGAAGCAAAATAAGACTAGTAGCGGCAAGAAAGTTGACAACATCTACGCCCACAACAAATTGCGTTCTACTCGTGCAAAGAGAACTACGCATAGACCTAGCTCATGATGCCACTGTTGGGGAACGTTGCAGAAAACAAAAATTTTCCTACGGTTTCACCAAGATCCATCTATGAGTTCATCTAGCAACGAGTGATCGGATGCATCTACATACCTTCGTAGATCGCGAGCGGAAGCGTTCAAAGAACGGGGATGAGGGAGTCGTACTCGACGTGATCCAAATCACCGGAGATCCTAGCGCCGAACGGACGGCACCTCCGCGTTCAACACACGTACGGCCAGCGTGACGTCTCCTCCTTCTTGATCCAGCAAGGGGGAAGGAGAGGTTGATGAAGATCCAGCAGCACGACGGCGTGGTGGTGGATGCAGGGGTCACCGCAGCAGGGCTTCGCCGTTCTACTGCGAGAGGGAGAGGTGTAGCAGGGGAGAGGGAGGCGCCAAGACTCAAGGGTGCGGCTGCCCCTCCTTCCCCCCCTTTATATAGGCCCCCTTGGGGGGGGGCGCCGGCCCTTGGAGATTGAATCTCCCAAGGGGGGCGGCGGCCAGGGGGGTGGAGTGCCCCCCAAGGCAAGTGGGGCGCCCCCCCACCCTAGGGTTCCCAACCCTAGGCGCAGGGGGAAGGCCCAAGGGGGGCGCACCAGCCCACTAGGGGCTGGTTCCCCTCCCACTTCAGCCCATGGGGCCCTCCGTGATAGGTGGCCCCATCTGGTGGACCCCCGGGACCCTTCCGGTGGTCCCGGTACAATACCGGTGACCCCAAAACTTGTCCCGATGGACGAAATAGCACTTCCTATATATAATTCTTTACCTCCGGACCATTCCGGAACTCCTCGTGACGTCCGGGATCTCATCCGGGACTCCGAACAACTTTCGGGTTACTGCATATTCATATCCCTACAACCCTAGCGTCACCGAACCTTAAGTGTGTAGACCCTACGGGTTCGGGAGACATGTAGACATGACCGAGACGGCTCTCCGGTCAATAACCAACAGCGGGATCTGGATACCCATGTTGGCTCCCACATGCTCCTCGATGATCTCATCGGATGAACCACGATGTCGAGGATTCAAGCAACCCCGTATACAATTCCCTTTGTCAATTGGTACGTTACTTGCCCGAGGTTCGATCGTCGGTATCCCAATACCTCGTTCAATCTCGTTACCGGCAAGTCACTTTACTCATACCGTAATGCATGATCCCGTGACCAGACACTTGGTCACTTTGAGCTCATTGTGATGATGCATTACCGAGTGGGCCCAGAGATACCTCTCCGTCATACGGAGTGACAAATCCCAGTCTTGATCCGTGTCAACCCAACAGACACTTTCGGAGATGCCCGTAGTATACCTTTATAGTCACCCAGTTACGTTGTGACGTTTGGTACACCCAAAGCACACATACGGTATCCGGGAGTTACACGATCTCATGGTCTAAGGAAAAGATACTTGACATTGGAAAAACTCTAGCAAACGAACTATACGATCTTGTGCTATGTTTAGGATTGGGTCTTGTCCATCACATCATTCTCCTAATGATGTGATCTCGTTATCAATGACATCCAATGTCCATAGTCAGGAAATCATGACTATCTGTTGATCAACGAGCTAGTCAACTAGAGGCTTACTAGGGACATGTTGGTGTCTATTTATTCACACATGTATTACGATTTCCGGATAACACAATTATAGCATGAATAAAAGACAATTATCATGAACAAGGAAATATAATAATAATCCTTTTATTATTGCCTCTAGGGCATATTTCCAACAGAAGAGACGGGTGATGACAATTCCACGGACAATTATATTGCCGCCGCAAGCCGTAGCCGTACCACCCCAGCTCGTTGATGCCCGTTTTTGCGTCACCGTTGTTGCTGTCACTTCGCCACTGACATTGTGGACCAGTCCCCCGAGTAGCCATTGCCAAATCTTGGCGTTGAAGGCCCATTATCATGCGACCACCCGCGCCAGCTGTTGCCGCCCACGTAGCACGACAACCACCCAGGGCACTTGGGACCTCCACCCCCGTTGATGCTCCAATAACTGTGGCGCGCCATACCAGGCCGATGTGTTGCGCAACTAGAGAGCTTCTTGAGCGAGTGATCGTTGCACGAAAAGGCATCCCGCGCCACCGTCCGACGACAACGGGATAGAGAGTAAAGGAGGTAGTGCCGTGCGGGCTTTGCTCTCAACGTCCGACGACAACGGGATAGAGAGTAAAGGAGGTGGTGTCGTGCGGGCTTTGCTCTCAACGTCCGACGACAACGGGATAGAGAGTAAAGGAGGTGGTGCCGTGGCGGGGACAATGTCAGCTAGGGTTTCACCCTGAGACCCCCCATGGGCGACGCGGGTGATCTTCAAAATTGTGTCTCACAAGTCACAACCCTCGACACAATTGCATTTCGTAGAATATTACCGAATGTAGTGTCATCTTATCAAAGCTTGTGGCGAATGTATGTTCCGATGTGGATTTGGCCCTTACGAGGAAATGTTGTCTTCACGATGTTTACGTTCCTATCAGCCCTTGAGCAGCACAACAAATATAAAAGTAGTGATTGACAATAACCGACCGGTGATAGTAAGAAATTTACTTGTAGTTGACGATGGTGACTGAATGGTTTGGTTAGTGGTTGTGAGCTTTCTGTTGGCTGCGGCTTACAATTCGACAAAGCCCCATGGAGGCTGTTGTCTGCCCTGGTGACTACATGTAGTAGACTAGTGGAAAGTTGGATTTATTTATTGATTACATTTTTCCGTTTTTAAACTTCCAGTAAGTGCATGCACACAAACATGCGTCATTGTGCATGTATGACGATGGAGCATGCATGTGTCCACTAATAAGGCATGGAAGATGCATGCGTTTTGTGTTTGCTCTCTAAATCCATTGGGCAGGAATGGAATCGGATCAACGACCACCATTGATTAGCAATAATGCTACACCGCCACCTAATATAAGATGGCGTGGATATTTCAATATGAAGTACTACGTATGGACTAGAATGAGTGGGAAAAAAGAGAGACTAAAATGTCTTTCTATACATTTTGATTCATAAAAAGATTAGGACATGTTATATTTGTGAACGGAGGGAGTACTACCTTTTGTGATAAGAAAACTAACCGAGGGAGCTGCTGCTGAGTTGATGCTTGCTTGATCATCATACGAACGAGCATGTCTACCACTCAGACGACCATATGCTACACGAACCGGGCCAAAAGCACGCGTCCCTGGCACGGCACGTGCCTGGCCCAGCATGTGGCTAAACGGTTCGTGCCAGGTCGGGGCTGTGAGGTCCAAATCATTAATCGTTGTAAAGGCCAATTCAACTCTCCAGGTTGCGACAAGTGACGCACATGTAGCGCATCATTTGTCGCAACCTGGGAGTTTTCCCTTTTTCGTAGATTCGTTTATTTAAAACGTTTTATCTCTCGAACCGTGCGTTCAAATTTTAAGTTGCTTTTATCGTTAGATTTCTCGTATCGAGATATTCAAAACTAGATCCCATGTTGGTAGGTTTTGAAAGTACAACCGCACGGAAGCAAAACTGTGACTCTCGTGGAAGGAAAAAAATGAGAAGACACGTTTTTTTTCCGTTTTTGAGGAGGCACAGCCGTAACTCTCGCGAAAGCATACCCGTGCCTCTCGCGGAAGCAAAACTATGACTCTCGAGAAAAGAAAAAAAAATAGAAAATGCGTTTTTTTCGTTTCCGAGACGCATGGCCGTGACTCTCGCGAAAGCACAACCATGCCTCTCGCGGAAGCAAAACCACGACTCTCGCGAAAGAAAAAAAACAGAAAACACACTTTTTTCACTTTCCGAAAGAGGCATGCCTCTCACGAAATCACAACCGTGCCTCTCGCAGAAGCAAAACCGCGACTCTTGCGAAAGGAAAAAAAGAAGAGAAAACGCGTTTTTTCTGTTTCCGAGGAGGCACGGCCATAACTCTCGTGAAAGCACAACCATGCCTCTCGCGGAAGCAAGATCGCGACTCTCGCGAAAGAAAAAAAAACAGAAAACACATTTTTTTCCTTTCCGAAAGAGGCACGCCCGTACCTCTCACGAAATCACAACCGTGCCTCTCACGGAAGCAAAACCGCGACTCTTGCGAAAGGAAAAAAAAGAAAAAAAAATGTGTTTTTTCCGTTTCCAAAGAGGCACGGCCGTAACTCTCGCGAAAGCACACCCATGCCTCTCGCGGAAGCACAACCGTGACTCTCGAGAAAGGAAAAAAACAGAAAATGTGTTTTTTTTTGTTTCCGAGAGGCATGGCCGTGACTCTCGTGGAAACAAAACCGCGACTCTCGCGGAAAAAAAGAGAAAACGTGTTTTTTCAGTTTCCGAGGAGGCACGGCCTTAACTCTCGCGAAAGCACACCTGTGTCTCTCGCGGAAGCAAAATCGTGACTCTCGAGAAAGGAAAAAAAAACAGAAAACGCGTTTTTTCGTTTCCAAGAGGCATGGCCGTGACTCTCGCGAAAGCACGACCATGCCTCTCGCGGAAGCAAAACCGTGACTCTCGCGAAAGGAAAAAAAGAAGAGAAAACGCGTTTTTTTCGTTTCCGAGGAGGCACGGCCGTAACTCTCGCGAAAGCATATCCGTGCCTCTCGCGGAAACAAAACCGTGACTCTCAAGAAAGGAAAAAAAAACAAAAAACGTGTTTTTTTTCGTTTCCGAGAGCCATGGCCGTGACTCTCGCGAAAGCACAACCATGCCTCTCTCGGAAGCAAAACCGCGACTCTCGCGAAAGGAAAAAAAAACAGGAAACGCGTTTTTTTTCGTTTCCGAGAGGCACGGCCATGACTCTCGCAAAAGCACATTCGTGCGTCTCGTGGAAGCAAAACCTTGACTCTCGTGAAAGAAAAAAAACAGAAAACGTGTTATTTTTTTCGTTTCCGAGAGGCACGGCCGTGACTCTCGCGAAAGCAAAACCGTGCCTCTCGCGGAAGTAAAACCGTGACTCTCGCAAAAGAAAAAACACGCATTTTTCATGCAAAAAAAATTCAAATTTTTTTGTGGAAAAGCTAAGGAAGACCTGTGGAAGACCAAAACATCGAAAAAACCGTTTAAATAGCCGAAAACGCGTGCGAAAAAATAAACAAATCCGGAGGGAGCACCCAGAGCGCGACACGTGGTGAATGGCTGAGAGCATGCCAAGTGGCACTGATCATTGCGAGGCT
Source organism: Triticum urartu (assembly GCF_003073215.2). Classification (NCBI taxonomy): domain Eukaryota; kingdom Viridiplantae; phylum Streptophyta; class Magnoliopsida; order Poales; family Poaceae; genus Triticum; species Triticum urartu. Next base: position 659,288,148 of record NC_053026.1, read on the forward strand.
CCCGAATGAGCGCTCGTTAACTAATGGCTCCCCTGTGAGGTGAGGTCCGCATGCTGACATGACACAAACCATTTATTTATTTATTTTTAATTTTGATTGAATAGCCTAAAATTGGCAAAATTAGGCCCAACACTACCGTGCGACACCCTCATCGGAGCCATCCCAAAAATGAGCCTCCTAATTGAGATCTCTCTTGGTCACATACCACGAGCGGATCTAGTGAAACCACGCCAGCTTCATTCGTCTCGGCCCACGATCACCACCATCTTCTCTTCCCTCACCGCCATGGCCGTCGATCGAGGTCCAACCCCGGGAGGGGAGAGGTGGTTGTAGCTGAGGGATTTCGAAGGGAACCACATGTTGCAAATGCGAGGGGCACAAAAGCACCTTGTCGCGGATAGGGATTCGATGCTCAAAGATCAAGATGAGCGCCGCACCGCAGTCAATCGCCTCATTGACCCGTGCCAAATGACAGGGGAAATGTAACAAAACTTTCCCGTGCTTGACAGGCACGGACATCTACCATGTGACCCACATCGTCGAGGAGTGTCAGCTGGTGTGCCGCTGCTCGCGAGAGAATAGCCCCTCACCGGTAAACCAGGATGCCCGCCGCCTGGAGGTCGGGGAGGTACCACGCCGTCCACCACGAGTTGCGGCGTGGGTTGTACTTGTACGCACCCTCAGTCTGATGTATAGTTGTTCAGTTGAATTTAGAACGATGATAGTAATTAATTACTCGCTTTGTCCCAAGAAAATGTCTTACATTATGGGACGAAGGAAGTGGCTAGTTTGAGGATGGCGACTGAAATGGTTGGTTGGGTGCGGCTAAGAATAGGACAAAGGTAGCCCGCTGAAGGCTGTGGTCTACCAATCGTGGTGGCTAGATAGGAAAGTTGTCACCCTCAAAAAAAAAAGATAGGAAAGTTGTCTAGATTGATGGTGAGGGCGTGGCCTGTGGAACGTTCCAAACTGGCATTATATTTCTCGGTGCAAATTTGCAATGCATCTGCATGCAGTTGATTATTCATGATCTTCCCTCTCTCGAAAAAAACATTATTCATGATTTGCACTTGTTTCAAAGTTTTCAAGTTTGCATGCGTAATTGCGTCGATCGAGCATCGTGGTCGTCCACTGAAAAAGACACGTATGGAAATTGCAATGTCTGCGTGCAGCATACCATTATGCTATCCATGCGCGGTAGTACACTAGTACATTTTGTCCAACAAGTCGATCGAGTCGGGTCGCAAAAAAAAAGGACGCTGCCATTTTGCGTTTGCTCTCTTGACTGATTTCCTTTGTGCATGCAGCAGGGTGGCAGTCTCCATCCGTGAGACACTAGCAAACAAAGTGAACCGGCGCATGGACGCACGGACAGTCGTCGGCTCCACACGGACACGGGAGACCGGACGTGGACGTGGATCATTGGTGGTAGGGCATGCTGCTTGTAGGGCGTGTTTGGTTAAAGTTTGTAGGGCGTGCAGCATACCATTATGGCGGCGGGTCGTCGTCATCCTCGGCGGAGTCGAGGTCGATCTGCCACGTATGGCGGCCTGGCTCCGGCGCCCTCACTGGCATCTGCACCGGTTCTTCCTCCATCTTGGGCTCCCCACCGATGACCGCCGGCGGCACGATTGTCGTCTCCCAGTACACTGCGGCACAACGGTCATTAGGAGCCCAGTAGTTCTTATACATGGACCACCTTTTCCTCTGTTTAGCGTCGTCGGAGACGGCCTGAATTATGGCCTAACGAATGATGTCGACTGCCATCGCGCCCTTCGCTGAGTTAGGAATCAACGTCTTCAACTCTTGTGCAGTGGCCCTCATGAGCACTACATCAGATTCCTTCTGCATGTTAGGCATGGAGCCGAAGTTCGAGCACACCTCCATGGTGTTCTCGAACTTGGTGCGGTCACCAGCTGACCACCCGAGGAAGAAGGCCCTCCAGCCAATACCCCAAGGGAAGGGGTTGGCGTTGGAGCTGGAGCTGGAGCTCATGGCGATGGAGAGAAGGAAGATTGATAGTGAGAGAAGAGAGGGGTGGGTAAGTAGTGGTGGTCAGGGTGAATAAATATAGGCGTGATGGAGAGGAGGAAGAGTGATAGTCATGCCGTTTTAACTACATGCTCTTCAATAAGCCATGAACTCTGTGTTGTGCCTGACTCCATGAATTGTGTGCAGACCGAGGAGAGCAATGAGATGTGCATGGAGGTTCTCCCGCCCGCTGACAAGAAGGGCAAGGAGTCGGTTCATCCAATGCCCGAGGTGGTGCTGCCGCTCACCGTCGAGGAAGAACCGAAGACGCCAATGGTTGGCAACCACGAGCGCATGGAGGAGCCCCCCAGCTGCAAGCGCCGCAACTGCTGCCACTACCATGAGGAGAGTGGCCTAGCTCACTTCTGCAAGGTCATCCTTGCACCGAAACTTGAGTGCATCCCCATTCCCCCGGACTTCACCAAGCACTTCGCCGCGGTGCCGACGGAGTTCAAGCTAAGGAACAACACCGATTGCTCCTGGAGGGTGACGGTGAAGCTGATGAACGGCAGGGTGACCCTGGATCAGGGTTGGGCCACCTTCACCGCCGTTCATCAGATCAAGATCGGGTACATGGTGACGTTCAAGCTCCTGACTCCCGACACCCTCAAGGTCATCATCTTCGACGACGATGGCATTAAGGTGGTCAACAAGTGTGGGAAGCACGACGAAGTCTTCACCGCCAGGGACTAGGGCCGGGGCACCTTATTCCTAAGTACTATCGAGTCTGCTTTATGGTTTATGCGTTGAACTGTTTGAACTATCGTTATGATATGTGGTACTATGTTATCTGAACTATATTGTTAAGTAGTTGATGCTCTATTTATGCTCTGCTCTGCTTATGATGTGTGGTACATGGTTGTGCCGAAGTGTGCTGGTAACCTCACCAACTAGCCAAAGAGATTACCACACACCAGGTGTTGCATACAACCAAATACCATGCCTTGGATTTGTCCACTAACATGCAGGCAACCAAACACTAGGCAGTGTGATTCAGCCCATGCAGGCAAGAGGACATGCAGGCAACCAAACACCTTGCAGATGGTGCAATTGAGACTGCATTTGCATAGTCAGGCTGAGTTGAGAAGGCTATGCAATACAGCTACTGTAGACTACGACAACCAAACACGCCCCAAATGAACAAGTTCGGGTCTGGCGGGCTCCCCTCGCAGCTCATATACACAAGTGCAACATGCTCGAGTAGATGTCTAACAGCTAGCATCTGGTCCGTCCAATGTGTGGTTGGGATGGAGTCATGCATGGAGGGAAAGCTTGGTTTGAGGCCGTCTCATGACCCAAAGAGCATCCATCCGTCCGTAGGGTGAAAGTCGCTCATCTGAATTGCTGCTGCTGCGGCTACATTGCGTATGCATATATCACTGTCCGACATGAAAAAGAAAAGGAAGATAACAAGGAACTACCCTACAGACTACAGGCGCCGCTGAGCCTTTTCCAGATTGGTGAACGCACGGCACAGCACCAAACTGCACTGTCCTACACTCCTACTGCTACTGCTGCTACAGCTACATGATGATGCGGGAAGAGGCCAGCCTGGACCGCTCACTGCTGCAAACTTATATGTGCAGTACGTCTGCGGATGCAAGGAGACGACGCCAAACCATTTTTCACCACCTGGGTGACCGCGCACGTAACATCAACCTCAGGCCAACTCCATCGTGCGACCTCAAACGGACGTCCGTTTTGTCCGATTTCTGTCCGTTTGGGTAGAGATTTGGGGTCGTGTCCGGACCTGTTCTGAGATGCGGTGGCCGTGCGCCCACCGCGCGGACGCATCCCGGCCGCATCCTGTCCGCGTATTATTTCTTTGCAAGTCCTTAACTTTATTTCATCATTCATTTTTGGTACATGGAAAATGCATCATCACATTTTGACTAGTAAAACAAGACCAAAAAAAATAAAAACAATAAGAATACATTTTAGAAGATAGCCAACTTCCATAACTGCCCCCTTGAGTTGGGTTAGGGCCTTCTCGATGCACTCATTGCTGGTCTGTGGAGGAGGCTCGATCTGGCATCCTCCTTTCTTCTTCAAGCCAGAAGTAGATGTTGCTTCCTCAGACCTAGTCTCGTGTCTAGCCTCTAATCTAGCAACAAGTGCACTTGTCTCATTTACGGCCTCTATGCTAGCTAAAAGTGCACGAACATCTACTAAATTGCGCTCTATCAATATATCGATGTACTCTTCTTCCCAATACCAAAACTTGCATCCATTCTACACAACAAAATTTGAAGTTAGCACAACTAGTTAAATCTAGAGCACAAACCAAAGCTAAAAAATTGCATACCCCATCGTTTAAGCACTTGATGAACACCCATCCGGGATGTTCCGGCGTTGTAGACACGCGGCGCACGACCATCCTTGGGCAGTGGTCGCACTTAATGAGTGGCAACGGTGCGCCGGCGAGCTTTTGGGCAAGCACCGAGCCTGGCCGACCGCCATTCGTGTATCTGCCGGCGGACCACCGACAGTGCAGATCCGAGCGGCTAGAGGAGGAGTCACTGCCTGCATGTGGCCTTGCGGCCCTGCCAGGGCCTTCCGGCGAGGTGCCCGGCCAGTCCATGGCGCGGCCCGGCCTCCCACAGCCGGCCGAGCTCAAGACCGACCGGATCCGCCCCAAAACCGGCCGGCGGGTGCGCAAACCAGGTGGCCGTGGTCGCCTCCGAGCCCGGCGCCGAGGGGAAGGGGTTGGGCGAGCTCGCGTCCGAACTGCACGGCTGCAATGGCAGCGGCGGCGGCGGCAGCGACGGGAAGAGTGGAGAGGGTGCGGCCGGAGGGAGGGAGGGGGCGGATAGAAAAAGGCCCGTCTTGTGCCACCGACGGACGCGCCAGGGGAGGACACGCGCAGACGACCCGCGTGTCAGCGTGGTGTCCGTTTCACCCCAAAACCGGCGCAAGTTTGGGCCGGGAATGGGTCGAAAGCGGACACAAAGCGGACAAAAGTCCGTTTGCTCCCGCGCGCTGGGCCACCTCCTTTGTCCGTTTTACCCCAAACGGACGGGGCCGGACAGGATAGGGTCGCGCGGTGGAGTTGGCCTCAACCGGGCGACCCAAATGAATACACGCTTTCTCCGCTTTTTGTCCGTTTGGTTCGACCTAATGGACATCCGTGTCCGTTTTTTGATTTGGGTCAGCGCGTGCACATAACACTGGCCCGGCCCATTTTTCAATTCGCGCGCAAAATATTTGTTATATTATGCTCCAAATTCAAGTACTCCAAGATGTAGAGATGGTCCTTGTGGTGGCAGTGGCGCAGAAGGGAGATTCATTCACCTCCTATCTCATGGTAGATCACTTCTATTTTGTACCCCATCAACAATCAATGCAACAAAGCACGACATAGGGATTTACCTCTTTGAGAGGGCCTGAACCAGGATAAACCTCGTGTGCATTCATTTATCGGGTAATGAAAACACCACTATTATCGGGTGCATCCATCACAGGTCGGACCTAGGGTTTTCACCCCCGAAGCTCGAAACCCAGTGCTCGAAGAGTACCATCAAGCCAAAGACATAGTGTGTCACCACCACTCTTTGTCTTAGAAGATGAAGCTGCATGAAAAAGACATCCACACACCATGGTCGCACCAAGTTGAGATCCAAAGCGTTCCTCGCATTCATGCCCGGACGTAGTTGCTCGCGTACATATCCTTGGCATTGATATCACTAAAGTGGTCAAATCTATGCGTACGAGTGTTGAACTGTCAGACAACATGAAGAGCCGAACATCGTCGGGATCCTCACATGCACGTGCGCCAAAAACCCTATGGCAGAGATGGGTGACAACAATTGCGTCGACAATTATGTTGCCGCCGCAAGCCGTAGCCGTACCACCCTAACTCGTTGATGCCTGTTTTGGCGTCGCTGTCGTTGTTGGCACTTCGCCACTGCCACTATGGACCAGCCCCCGAGCAGGCATTGCCAGATCCTGGCGTTCAAGGCCCATTATCAGGCCACCACCCGCACCGGTCATCGCCACCCACGTAGCATGACGACCACCCTGGGCACTCGGGTCCGTCACCCCGTCCATGCCCCATATAACTGTGGCACGCCATAGGAGGCCGATGTGTTGCACAACACCAATTTGAGAGCCTCTCGGGCGAGTGATCGTTGCACGAGAAGGCATCCCACTGCCACCGGTGGCTAAGCGGGCTTTGCTCTCAACATCCGACGACAACACACACAGTAGATGAGTAAAGGAGGTGGCGGGGACAACGACAGCTAGGGTTTCACCTGAGACCCCCGTGGGCGACACGAGCGACCCTCAAAAGTGTGTTTCACAAGACACAATCGCATTTCGCAGAATTTTGCAAGAATATTACCGGAAGTAGTTTCATCTTTTCAAAGATTGCGGCAAATGTAAGTCCTGATGTGGATTTGGCCCTTACGGGGAAATGTTCTCTTCACGATGTTAACGTTCCGATCAACCCTTGAGCAGCACAGCAAACACAAAAGTAGTGATTGACAATAACCGGTGCTAGTAAGTAATTTACTTGTATAGTTAGGATGGTGACTGAATGGTTTGGTTTAGTTGGTTGTGAGCTTTCCGTTGGTTGCGGCTTACAATTCGACAAAGCCCGATCTCAAAAATAAATAAATCGACAAAGCCCCATGGAGGCCATTGTCTACCATGGTGGCTACATGTAGACTAGCTAGTGGAAAGTTGGATGGTGACACTGGCCTGTGGAACCTTCCAAACAAACCAATCCACGATGCAACATATCTACCGTTATTTATTTATTTATTTATTGCAATTTTTTCCTTTTAATAACTTTCAAGAAGTACTCCGCTTTAAGAGAAGAAAAAAAAACATGCCTTTTGCAAGAGAAGTGTGTTCACTAGGACATGGAAGATGCATGTTCTCCAAGTTAAGGGACGGGCGGAGCCATTTTGAGTTTGCTCTCTTAATTCATTGGGCATATCCAGGGTAGGAATAGGATCAAGATCAACACCATATGTGAGGGAGTACTACCTTACCTGAGAAGGGCATCTTCAACATGGACCGTCGAACTGTCCGTCAATCAACATGCGTCCCTATGTTCAAGCAAAATCTTGCATGCCAATAATCCTAGAACATGTTAATCTATATATTTTCGTGCTAAAAAAGTTACAAATTCATTTGAATTCTTTCGGGAAAGAAACCCCTAAACTGCCGTGATTTTCTAGAAACCAGTTTTTTCTTTCGGGAGGAAAAAACCAGCAGCGAGAAAAGAAAACCTTGGTTGATCTAGTCAACGCTGGTGGTGAATATACAAAGTCCCAAATGAAACTTAAAATCGTATAATTTCAAATGGCATAATTTTTAAACTATACAACCCATCTTATCAAATTATAGATCTAGCGATATGCATAAGCCTTATAAACTGAAAAGGAGGAGGTAGTTAGACGATGGTGACTAAAGATGGTTGGTTGGTTGGTCGTGCGCTTTCTCTTGGCTGCGGCTAAGAACGGGACAAAGCCCAACGGAGGCCGTGGTGGCTAACATGAAAGCTGTCTAGATGGATGGATGGATGGATGGTGACAGTGGCATGTGGAACGTTCCAAAACAACCATTATATTTCTCGGTGCAATGTATCTGCCGTTAATTATTCATTATTTGCACTTTCTTATTATTAGTTTTGTGTTACTTTGTGCTGGAAGTGCATGCATGCACACACATGCATAATTGCGTGCATGACGATGGAGCACACACCATATTTTCTCCAACAAGTCGATCGAGGAACGGACGAACGCAGCCATTTTGCGTTTGCTCTCTTGATTCATTCTTCGAATTCGGATATTTTAGTTGCGAACGACGGCAGCCAGGGGGAAAGGTCCCATTCCACCTTTACATGAAATCTCGACGCAAGGCCGCTGCCACGTCAGATTTGAAAACTAGTTCACTGTAAGACAAAAGGCAGCGGACTCCTTACTTTTCCAAACAATCCCCACGCACCGCACTGGCTGGCTAGTTTTTTTTTTTTGAGGGGTGAAAGCCACTTAACTTATATAACAACAAGATCTGGGATACAAATAATGTCAGGTAAGATAGAAAGCCAAATATGGCGGCCAAAAGCTAAAGTAGTCGCTGCTTTTGAAAGCTTGTGAGCTTCAAGATTCATCTCCCGCTTCTCATGGATGTAATCAACTGAAGTGAAGTCTTGCATCCTTTGCTTAATATCTTGGATCGTTACTGCTGAGGGTACCTTGTACTCGCATTGGCTGGCTAGTGTGTCATGGTCTTGCACACGGGATATCTGGGCTTGAATCCTAGGTCCTCCTTTTTTTTGCCTTCTTTTAGGTACATGGCATTTTTTTTAATAACATGACAGTATATAATTTTTTTAAGTATGTCACATGACAATTTAAACTTTTTTTTTCACAAGTCAAGTTTTGTAGAAGATAACATTTTATATTTAAAGAGATGGCATTTTATATTAAGAGATGTCATTTTTTATATTAAGGAGGTGGCATTTTTATATAAGACTTGACATTTTATTATTATCAAGAGATGAAGTTTTATATTAAGAGATGACATTTTCATATTGAAATATGACATTCTGATATTAAAAAGGAAGAAATTTGCATATAGCGACGAAATTTTTTAATTAAAAAGATGGCATTTTTATATTAAGAGATGACATTTTTATTAAAAAATAAATTGCTTCTTTTAGGTACACACGGCATTTTTTTCTACAAAAAATGGCATACCCGTTTATAATTTTTCAAAGTATGTCGCATGGCAAACTTTTTTTAAAAAAATATCACAAGTCAAGTTTTGTTTTTCTACACGGCATCTTTAATATTAAGAGATGGCATTTTTCTTTCTAATATCATGGCATTTTTCTTCTTCTATTGTTGACATGGAAAGTCAAATTCATAGGAGCATGGCAAGTCTGAAAACATTTTTTAACATCCATGATTAATTTCTGCTAGTAGAAGACGTCGTTTGGCCGTGGATTATGTGCTCCCAAGCTCAAATAATCCGTCATGGACAGTAAAATCAGAAGAAAAAAAACTGAATTTTTTATGGTAAACTTTGACAAATGTTTTGTATGCTTGCAAAATTTTAGAACGAAATGACATTCGTGGAAGTTGTGGCAGAAAAAATAGATTCTCCAAAAATGAGAGTTTTGAAAACATTTTGGACTGCTGATTATGTTTTTATTTTTATTTTTTAGTGATAATTTTTCAGCGCTTGCGAAATTTTATTGTGAAGTGACATTTGTAGAAGCTGTGGCTAAAAAAAGTCGATGCTCCAAAAATGTCATTTTGGAATGATGATTTTGTTACTGGAGACTAGAAGACTAGTTGCGCGTTCGATGGGGGTTTCCTCCCCAGCGACCGGACGGCAGCTATTGGGGGGCCTTTATTCTTTGGGCGAGCAGAGTAGGGCATGGCAGGGCAGGATTGTGGACCATTAAATTAAGTTTTTTACATGCTCGCTTTGTAACAACTTAATACTCCCTCCCTTGGTTTCAAAATAAGTGTCTCGATCTTAGTACAACTTTGTACTAATTGTAGTAAGGTTGGGACAAATATTTTAGGATGGAGAGAGCGTAAGATATTTTAGACATGGTCATAGACACTAAAAGTTACAGATGTGCATGGTGACAGTCTCCATCAGATATAGATATACTGTAGCAACAAAACTTTGAAAAGAAAAAAGATACATACACTACTAGTATAGGAAACAAAGCGACGGACGGACGGACGGACGGACGGACACACCGGAAACCGGACGTGGTGGTGGGCGTGGGGACGAGCTTGAGCTAGCCACAGTTTGTACGTACCTAGTGCGTGCGTGACCATGGCGACTGCATGCACACGCTCGGCACCAAGTCCAAGTCAGTGAGGCAGGCTATCGTAGCAGCAAGTTGAGGCTCGTGTCGAATCTCGATCGATGACCCAAAGAGAGAGAGAGAGGGCGCGGGAGGGTGAAAGTGAGATATGATGATGCGTCGCTCATCTGATTGCTGCTGCAGTGCGATGCGACATGAAAAGAAGAAATTTCATATGCTTTTAGGGTTTTAAGGTTCTGGGCTTAGGGCTTCGGGTTTAGGATTTAAGTTTTAGTAGTTTTTAAACTTGCTAAATTTTTAATTGTTTCTATCAAGTTTTACTAGTTGAATCTTGCTCGACCACCCGATTTATCTCATGAACCGAAAATTTCGCACCAAATTTTAAGTTTCAGTTTCTGAAACATGCGATTTTGTCGTTCACGCGTACCAAGTTTTAGCAGTTAAACTAATAGATTTTAAAAACTCATCAAAACATGTTCAAGATGAATCTTATTTGAAAGCCTTGGTCACAAGCAACGAATCTGAAAAAGAAAAAATAAATTGGACTTATCTTTCAAAATATATAGAAGATTGAAAACTGAACGTCAAAAGAAAAAAAAAGGATGGAAGGTGGGATGAGTGGAGCTGTAAAAAGCTGCATGGAGGGGCCATCAAAAAATTAATATAAATAGTATATAAATTATTTTTTAATATTTATAAAATTCATTTTTGACACGCTGGTACTAGAGCGAAAATAGATTTCCGAGAACAAGAAACCCCACGCTAACAGCCCGGTCTGCTGGTCTATCATCGTGCAGCGCAGATTGAGCAGGATTCACTGCCCCACTGCACTCACCAGAGAGAGTGTCATCGGCCAAGCTTTAGTAGGTGCGCGTACGTACTACCGGTGGACCAAAGCAAGGAATTCAAGGTTCCTCGACTATCAAGCATTCGACAAGAAGAAAATGATGATCCACCCTACGTTGGAGGAGCGAAAATCCTAGACTTACGGACAACAGGTCACGGAAGGAGCATACGGGATTACGTGTCCCGTGGTAATCTCCCTCCACCCCCTGATTTCAATCGTGGGACCATCTGATTTCCAATCAACAGTTGCCATGTCAGCCTGTAGGTTCTAGTCGATAAATTTGAGCCCGCGAGTGCAGCAAAGCTCACGTTGGAGCTCCTCAAACCTCAATCAATCGTGTGCGCAGTGCCGCTAGTAGCACTGCCACCAATCTTGCCTCTGTTCTCGCTAGTGTAGTGGGGTGAGCCTCTGCTTCATTTTTAACAGCGAGCTAAAGAATCAGGGTAACGCTAACTAACAAACGTTCGCTGGCAAAGGACTCCCAGCGAATGTCCTCGCAGCTCTTTGATAGAGATCAAACAATGGCCGTTTTAAAAAGAAAACGAAATGCCTTTATTTCGACAAAGGATGAATTTTATTGACTCGTAATACCATATCAAGAGAATACAGGCACTACGAGCACGCATTGTTCCTTTTTCTTTTTCTTTTGCAGCATGAAGCTTAACACTAGATACTGCCGGTATGGCGTCGTTCCACAACGCCAACACCAACACACTAGTTGCGTCTGGCTTTCACACCATGTCACTAAATACCATCAATTTACAAATGAATTTCAAGGCATAATATAAAAGTTTTATAGCATCATACCATTCCGATAACACACCACGACAAGTTTCAAGATTTTTCGAATTAGTTAAACATTGTTTGAAATTTATAGTTATTTCATTAATAATAGTTGTACTTTTTTCTAAGCATGTATACAACGTCCAAAAAAAAATGGAATTCCCGGTGGCAAGGAAAAACGATGAGTTTGCATTGAAGTGTCGATTGGACTTTTGTTGTGGCAAACTACAGTCGATTTTTTTATCGGATATGCATGGATCGGTTTTCTAAGCAACGCACATCACAAACTAGGTGTAACACTCTCATACTTCAACCAAAGACTATAATGGTCACAGCAACACATGATTCAAAATTTCACGATTTTTTGACTTTATTATTATTTTCTAAAATTCATAAACCTATGACATATTCAGAAATATACCAGGGGTTGGTATTTCTGGGCCAACACTGATGACAGCTACCATAATTCTCTCTGGCGCTGATTTCCTGCCAACGCCACTGATCCATTTTCTATGTCACTCCTCATCGCCGGAAGTTTGGAGAAAAGTTCCCCAAAGTCCACTATGCGCGTGCCTCCCACACAAATCCACTCCGCGACATGTCCCCCTCTCTCCCTCCCTAGGCTGTTTTTTTCTTATTTGTTCTGTATTTTTTTTTCAGGTTTTCTAGCCTTTGTCTTTCTTTATTTTTCTGATTTTTAAATTCGAAAATATATTTTCAAAATTTTGAACATTTTTTTGAAACTCATGAACATTGGTTGATTTCACGAACATATTTTGAAATTCATGAACATTATTGAAATGTGGGAAAAATCATTTGTGATAGTTTTTTGAAATTCGAGAACACCGAACGTTTTTTGAATTGTTCAACCTTATTATTTCTGGAATGGTTTATTCAAATTTGAGATTTATTTACAAATTCATGAATATTCTTTGTGATGCAATGTTTTAAAAAAAATTGTGAACATTATTTTATTCCATCAAAAAAATTCTCAAGAAAATATTTGTTAAATAAAACATATTCGAATTTAAATAAAAAATCGAGAAATATTCAAATTTTCCTTTCACGAAGTTTTTTGAATTCGTGAATATGTTTCAGAAAGATGATCATCTTTTGAATTCGTGAATATATTTTCCTTTCAAAAAAATATTAGGAATTATTGAACATTTTTTGAAGTCCATACAAAAATCAAATTTGTGAACATTTCTTAAAATAGGTTAACATTTTATTGATTTTATTTGAATTTGTGACCTTTTTATGAAATATGGGACATGTTTATATTTACAAATTAATAGTAGAATAAGAAATGTAATTAGCAGGCCAATACCGAATGTGTGTGTGTGTGTGTGCGCGCGCGCGCGTGTGTGTGTGTATCCTCGGGGCGCGGCTATGTACGGCCTGTAGTGAGTTCAAAGAAGCCCTCGCCTGCATCGCCTCTTACATAGGCAAGGTAGATCACCATTCGCGAGTAGTAGCAGGTGCGTGGCGATTAGATCTCGCATTCAGCGAGATCGTAGGATGTCTCGCTGAAGCTTTTATAATAATTGGGCCAGCCCATCAGTGAAAAACAGAAGGAAGGGGGAAGAACTCATGGATCGATCCCTGGTCTCCACGGACATGGTGGACACAGCTAGCAATGCCACCCCATTCCCGTTCATGGTAAGTAGTAGGGGCGCAACCTACTTGAGGCGATTCGAGACGGTTTTCTCTGGGTTTTTATTTTTCCTTTTACTTTTGTTTCTTTTCTTTCTTTTTCTTCTCTAGTATTTTTCATTTTTTTGCATTTGCTTCTTCGAGGTTTTTCATATTATTTTTTCTTTGGTTTATTTATTTCTTTTTTCCGTATACTTTGTTTCTTTTGGTGTTTCATTCTACATTTTTGGATATGTCAACGATATTTATTTAATACACGTTTAACATTGTTTCAATACAAATTTTACATTTTTTTAATACATGGTCAACATTTTTTCAAATGCTTGATTAACATTTTTCAAATACAAGATTAATATTTTTTTAAATACATTGTCAACATTTTTTCTGTACACACTTTAAATTTTTTCCAATGCTTCATTAACATTTTCAAATACAAAATCAACATTTTCTAATACATGGCCAACATTTTCTAATACATGGTCAACATTTTTCCTATGCACGTTGAACATTTTTCAAATGCTTGATTAACATTTTTTGTACACCTGGATAATATTTTTTATAAATACATTTAACATTTTCCAAATTATTTATTACAATATTTCAAATACATGTACAATATTTTTTTTCAAATGCTGATTAACAGTTTTATATACATGATGAAAAAATTTCGTCACTTTTTAATACATGGTCTACATTTTTTCTATACACATTCAACATTTTTCAAATGCTTGATTAATATTTTTCAAATACTTGCTAATATTTTTTAAAATGCTTGATTAAATTTTTATATACATGATAAAAAAATTGGTCATTTTTTAAAAACGTGGTCAAGATCTTTTTCAATACACATTTTACATTTTCCAAATGCTTGATTAACATTTTCAAGCACTTGTTAAACTTTTTTTTGAAATGCTTGATTAACATTTTTCAAACACTTGTTTACTTTTTGTGAAATGCTTGATTATTTTTTTTAAATACATGATCAAATTGTTTCATACACATTTAAATTTTTTGCTTTTTTTGTAATCGTAATAAACATCTTCTCTATAAACATTTAACATTTGTCAAACCTTTGATTAACATTTTTAAATTTTTTATGGGCAGTGATTGTTGTAATATATTTATTTAGGATTTTTTAGTACAAACAGAAGTTAAAAAAAAAGAGCTAACTAAAAAAAACAAGGTTGTTGTTCCCGTTCGCTTGTTCCAGCCCAAGCCGCGCCACCCTTTAGCGAGGATTCCAACCATCTCGCTGAATGCGAGATATAGGGGCGCCCTAGCAGTCTTGAGTTCGGGAGCATGCATGCTGGTTTTTCTTTTCTGTTATTCATTTTCGAAACAGAAAATTAACTAAAAAAATTAATAAAATCCATGAGTTTGAAAATATGTTGAACACATATTCAAAAAATGTTCAAGAACTTGAAAAAAGCATCAATCATGAATTTTAAAATTTTAAACGTGGATGCTAGGTATGATTTCCTCCTCCGACGTCTTAGTCGTGCGGGGGTGGCAGATTTGAAGTTCGATGGTGTGTCCTTGGTGTTGCCCCGGTCTGATTCATTCAACGGTAATGGTTTTGCCTTTGGTGAGCTATCTTGGAGGTCCGCAAAGTTGCATATTACGATGGAGCCGCTTCGAGCTATGGTGAGGAGGTGATCCGTCATTTTGTTGGTGGTTGGTGTGGTGGTGGTAGAGGCGTTGTTGTCAAACTCAGAGGATTCTTCGGTCTTGATTGTATTTTTGTTACTTGACCAGTGTTCCTTTACGCAAAAGTTAGCTTTCTGCTATCTTTTCTGCTTTGTCAGACCGGTGTGTTGACGGTGCTTGTACTATATATGATTTTTATGATATAAATGTGACACGTATTACCATGATAGAAAATGCATGGTACACAGTGATGTGAACTTATTGGGTGGTAGGAGTACGTGTACTACTACTAGCACAATCATACAGAAGGGTACGTAGAAGGGTAGTTCGTCGTAGCTCGACGCATGCATGGCGCAGGCAGCTTGGGCCAGCCTCTCGGTTTCGGCCACTCAAAAAACAAAAGTCGAAATGGTCACATGTGCACGTAAGATTTCCTTTTTTTTTTGAATAGTCTGAAAATTGCTCGACACACCTGCCTGCCGTGTGGTCTTTTTTAATACTCCCTTCGTTTGCAAATATAAGTCTTTTAAAGATTTCAACAAGGGACTACATACATGACTACATATGAATCAAAATGAGTGAATCTACACTTATGTTTAGGAACGGAGGGAGTAATAATTGACTTATATTTAGGAACGGAGGGAGTAATAACTAGGGAATACCCCGTGCATTGCTACGAGAATTAATTAAAACATATCTTCAACGATTTGATTGTATGAAGCATGAATAGTTGAACTAATAATATATGATGAACTAAAATTAAAAAGGAGTACATGTTATATTGTTTCCGAGGGCTCTTTGGATGTCATGAGACAAAAAAACGTAGACACAAGGAAACAAAATGATGTAGTCACTTGGGAAATTCTGCAAAAGCTACCTTTGCACGGCGCCATGGAAAAATACACTAGAAATTTGGACTACTAAGACATGGAGTGAAATCTACTATATCTAAATAGAAGCCTTCCACTACCTTATTTCTTTTGACATGCAAGCTATCCATCTCACTTGCCAAATCAGCAACACAAGAACTCTGAACATGTGCAGACGTGGGATGCCAACGGATCAAGTGATCGAGCCTACTCTTGCCTTGGCGGTAAATTACATCCCACAGCATGTGCATGCTTCCATGTCATTAATTATTGTTTTAAAATCAGCAGAGGAGGTGAACGGTTCCAGCCGTGAACATCGACCAACGACAGAATCCTCCTACCTCATATAAAAAGATCTACTCCCTCCGTCCCATAATATAAGAACATTTTTGACACTAGTGTAGTGTTAAAAACATTCTTATATTTTATGACAGAGGAAGTACCTTCTATCCGTCGTAGGGTACGGCAGCTGGACGACAATCTCCACATGATGACGCCCCTACGGTGCGGGCTGGCCGCTCGCCGCCGCCGCCGACTCTCCGTCACGACCGACGTCTCCACGAATCCCTCGGACAAAATTCTCACCCGTTGCAATCCCCATGCCGGTGGGCTTTTCAGGCACGAGGACTGCCAGCCTCCTCGCCTCCGACGGCTCTCCGAGTCCGGCACAACAGCCAATCCGCATTGCTGCTGCCTTCGTCTCCAGTCTCCACGCGAAGAAGCTAGCTGCGTTGCCGCTGGGCTGGCTATGTTTCTTTTTGGTCTGAAAGGAGTGACCTGAGTGTGGCAACGCAGTGAAGGCCTCAGCCATGGAATGGAGATTAACAGCCACTGCTCAGAGAAGTGCTTGATCCAGCTGTTGCGGCGAGCATTCTGTTGCAATTGCAATGATAGCCTTTTTTTTGGCAAGCTATCCTTCTGTTGCAAATGCATGGTCGTTCGGTGCTCCTTCCTGTTGGTCATGCGAAAAAAGAAAAAAAAAGACATGTCCAACTTCAGACACTCGGTGATCGCATTTTACTTTTTCCGTCTGATATGAAATCCATCTGTTCAAATATATATATATATATATATATATTTCAGAAAGAGTTTAGACTGGACTGGAGAGTGAGAATATACTTGATGTAGTACAAAGTAGTTTTTGCCATTTGAGGGCTTTAGGTCTGTCATTCCACTTTGAAAGCTGCTGATAGTACTTCAGGAATAACATTTAGTAACGGCCAAAATCTACTGATGTGTGTTTCTCAACAGTTGTAACACACTCACTTTATTGTTATGTGATGCAAGAAAGATGTAAATATCTTCCATCTAGTTATTAACTCTTAATCATATCCCATGCATACAACCAAATACCGTGCAGTTGTATGAGCCGAGCCAATGCAGGACACCAAATGTCATGCCAAAATTGACCCCCTAATGCAGGAAGCCTAGATGGGAGCAAACAAATGATGTGCAGATGATGTTTTTTCCCATGTTTTTCTGCAAACAGACCCAAGTGAGGCACACATGCAATACAGGCAAAATCGATGCGAGTAACCAAACATTCTAGATTATACATACTTTTGCATACATTTAAATTTATGAGATGATGTTATGAAATTTAAACCTTTCGGCCTAACCAGTTGTATGGACATGAAAGGTTCATTGCTATTAGCCATATTTCTGTTAGATGACATGGAAATTATTCACAATGTTTGCAACATCGTCACATGCAATTTTTTTGTTCACATTTCCCGCAGCAACGCGCGGGGCATCATCTAGTTATCAAAGTGTATTGGACTTCTCATTGGGTCTAGGTTGACTTCGAGCTCTCGCTTACTTTATTTCTTCCTACTTTATGGTTTGCTTAGAGCGGGAGTTGCGATCAAGACATGCGTTTTGTCGATTGTGTTAAGATAGGAAAAATAAAAGGTAATTAAAAACATAATAAAAAAACATGCCGACGCGGACCCAAACAGCCCACCACGACCTAACATGACCACCACCCAGAGAGATAGAAAGCGAGGTCTTCCAAAACACCTTCGAGACGGGAAACGACGCCCCAGGGCACCGTTGTTGCCGGCATAGACCCCCATTGACCACAAAGCTTTCGTGCGGACATGTGCTCGACCGCTCCAACGAACCTTGGGTAATGGTCTGACCAAGCCAACAACGATTGTCGTCGCTCCCGCTCCGAGTAGGCACGATCCATTGTTGAGGAAGTACTCATCGACAATGCCTCCAAGGAGGAAAAGGGTGCCCTCAAGCGCCATCATCATGGGAACGACCCTCGTCAAATCAAAGCTTTCACCATGAGCATTATTTCTTGCCATCTCAATAGACTCTGGGTACGGGGCCTAGCCGATGCGTACGTCAGCGCCGTTACCATGTGCTGTACACTCTTCATCATGCTGGGCAATCTCTTCTCTGATCCATCCACTGCTACTCTGAGCCACTCTGAGCTACATCTGTCATGATTTGTGTATTGTAGTGTGTGTATAGGTGGTGTAATGTAGTGCTTGTGGCCTTCAAACAGCTAAGCCCTCATTTTTCATAAATTCGTTCAATGGTGGGGGTGGGGGGCATTGGTCCCCTCATCTTAACACATAGCTATGCCTCAGTGATAATTACTCTATTGTCTCTGCATGGATTCATGAATTTAATGGGCTCACCGTCTAGCTCCACCACTCTACCCCAATTTTGTTAAGCTTGTGGCTATTCCTCACGAGAGTGATGCAGTTTATTCCTCACATTTTGGTGTTTTAGTGCGCAGATATATTCTATGCACAAACAACAAAAGGGAACACTTTCCGAATAGAAGAAATATGCATATCAGTCAAAATACAGTACTAACCCAACCCCTGTTGTTAGCACATACATACACCAATGGGCAAGCACATCCACTTATTACTGTGTCCTCTGTTTACCACGCTCATTTGCATGAAAATTTGTTCCAAGTCAATTCACAGTCACATCTATAACAATACAGAAACAAACATAGTAATCTGGACACTAGCAGTTAAGGACATGTTTTTTTCACAAAGGCGACAAGGCATACTAGTAGGCGATGAGACATCGAAATGGAAACCTGCAGTCGCGCTACATCGAAATGGAGAATTGTGCACTTACTACTCTGTGTTCTCTGTTTACCCCACCCATGGTCATCGAAACAAATTTTCATTTCTTTTGGCTTGCTATTAATTGTCACTTGTGTACACATGATTAGGTTGGTCACGGATTTGTGCAGCTAGCTAGCATTGCTAATATTATGTGCTGCTCTAGAAATAGATCAAGTGATACTTTAATTTTTGTTCATCTAATGATTTTTTGTTATTTCCTTTTGAATGCTTAGCCATGTTGTGTCTCACTCGTGTGAAACTCAAGATTTGATATTAGCACATAACTCATGATTTGACAAACAGTTAAATTCCTATATTTTGGTATATCTTGTTATCTTTCTTATTTCTGTTCCTGAACTGAACTTCGCCCTTTTCTACAAAATTATAAGAGCAATGGTGGTTTGGACAAATGATTATGATTGCTTATTTATTTTCTTGGTGTTAGATTACTAATGAAGAGAAATATAATTATATGATTTTACCATTATTATCAGATGAGGAAGTGATAGGTTCGGAAAATGACAATATTTACCTATCTCTCATCTCTAATGTATTCATGTAAGTGCCCATGTCTTTTTCCATTATTATCAGTTGATATGTTCTTCATTGCACACAAATCATTCTTACTATACTATCAGATATTATTAGCACATGCTCTTTTGAGGGAAATGGGGATGGCACTATCTTTTGGTCTTCTGCCCAGAAATCTTTAGAGTACATTATCTTTCGTCTTCCTAATTATAAATTGTTGGAATTTCTTATGCTTTCAGTAATGCAACTTTATTGTTTTAGTGTTGTCTTTCAGTAATGCAACATGGGCTCGATTTGATGCAATCAAGGCATTGTTTGTTGTCGAACGGATTATTTTTTCCTGCTAGGTAACATTTGATGCTTAAAATGCATTATTTCTGATGGCCCCGAAAAAACTCTGTGTACATATTGTTTTGTTTATATGCATACAAGATGCATGTTTATGCCTCATACCTGCTGATTTATATGACTGAGGAACTCTCTTTCTTCCTAGATGTGCCCATATGCCCTTCATTGATATAGCATCTCCTTACTTGTATATTATTCACATATAGCATCTCATTTCTTGGTTGATTGCTTATATATATATTCAACTTTTGTTTCCTGGCATTCACATATTACAAGCTAAATAAAGTTTGCCATTCCTTTTGGCCACTTATAGATGTAACTAGAAGCATGGATGATCTGTGATGCTGGCAATTGTCAGATTGCACCCATTTAATTATAGCACAATATATCACATTTGTGGTAAATTTAGCAAAGCTTGTGCCTATCCTTTTAGTAGTCAATATGGTTCAGATGCAGTATTTTTTATTTCCTTTTTTTGTTTTCAGCACGCACATATGGCATTGAAGTTCTTTATCATGTATGTAGGCAGAGTAGTTGTGTCACTTACTGAGCTCTTATGGTACACAGTACACTATTAAGGTGTTGGGCCCAGAAATAGGAAGAGTAATCCTATTCCAAGGTTAATTTTGTGCCTACTTCTTCATGTACATAACTCATGATTTGACAAATAGTTAAGTTCCCTATATTTTAGTATTTCTTTCTCTTCCCTATTTATGGTTCTGGAACAAAACTTCTATCCTTTTCTACAAAATTAGAAGAGAAAATAATGTTGGCAAGTGATTATGACTGCTTATTTATTTTCTTGGTGTTAGATTACTAATGTGGAGAACTATAATTTTTATTGATGGTCGCTCGATGGCGCTGAGCATCATGTAAGGCCATTATAATTCATATATGGATCAACATATTCTTCTGCTACTAATTAGCATGTTTGGTCTATTTAATTTCAAACATATCTATTATTCACCAAGGCGCCTGACTACTTCCATAATGATGTTATAACATTAGACGTTAGGTCATTATAAGTCGTAGATGGATCAACATGTTCTTCCTCTTGTAATTAGCATGTTTGGTCTATTTATTTCAAACATATCTATTATTCGCCAAGGCTCCTTCCTACTTCCATAATGATGTTATCCCATAGTTAGTTTGGTGTCTAAAACTGAGCCCCCTCTTAACTCCATTTCTCTGCAGTAAATGAAGCCCAGAGGTGGAGGGATTTGGATGATCTGTAGTCAAAGGGTACCATCAAGCAAGAGAACGCACAAGGAGGGTCGCCCCGGAGTAGAGGTAGAGGACGTTGCCAGTTGCATCTCTCTCTGACCTGAAGCCCACCTTGGCATGGATGTGACCAGTGTTGATCCCCAACATTGGCAAGCATTGTAAGGTCCCTCTTCTTATGTTTCTGGTACAAATATACCACATATATGTTCATATGCAGAAGATAAAGATCGACTATTATCGGCGGTTATTTTACTTAGTTGTAGATACTGAATAGTTTGTTTAGAATTATGATAGTTTAAAAGAAGTATTATGGTGTAGTGCAGTAATAATTTTAATTTAAAATTGCGGACCTTGCATCATATTTTTGTTGTGTATGTGGGTAGTGTGTTCAAGTTGATCTGGAACAATTTGAAGGGTTTCCTCGACACAAAATCTTCAGCCAAGGTTTACTTAAGCACCTCCAATTATGTATAGAAGTTTAAAATTGTAATTATTTCAGGTTCTTCGCCACATTATGTATGCTTTGTTAATTTTTTTAATAATTGGACCTATTTGCTATGTGGAACATGTAGCATTTACTTGATCATAATCTAATTCAATTTTTGACCACCGTCTTTTGGCTCTTGCTTTCAACATATGCAGTATCGGTTAGTCATTTTCTTGACACAACACTTTAGGCAACGGCTCAGACTTCTTGAGCCATTCTCTATTTATTGTCTATACATCTTCCAAAATAAACGAACAATGTTTCCTCCATATATGAATGACACAATGACACTATGAATTTTTTCCAGTCATCTGATCATCCTAAGCCTCATCCTGTATTCAATACATTTATGTTCCATTGCTAACTAACATTCATTTGTGATGTCTTTCTCAGGATGGAAATGTTCCTCGGCACCATGACGAACATCAACGGAGGAACAACCCTTTTATTTATTTCCTGTTGCCTCTACTGTATTGTTGCTGCCACAAAGATTTACCTGGACATGGAGCCATCATGATGTGTTAAAAAATGATGACATTATCCTTTTCTAACCTGATGGTGTTAGAAACATCTTAGCATTCAAGCAGGTTTTGTTCATTGTTTATTAATTCCTATTATGTAAAAAATCACTGATCATCGCTTGACAGAAAATATTTTGATATGCAATCATGTGCATGGGCGAAGAACCTGGATGTAACATGTGCATGGGCGAAGAACCTGGATGTTATTTACAGGTTTTAGATCATGGATGATTGTTTTGAATGAAAAAAATATGAGATAAAAGAAAGCATGTAATCTTTCTAATCCAGCAAAGCCTTGAAACCTTGATGCTTCTAAATTTGTGTGAGCTAAATGATAATTTTTGCAACACCCAAGACTGTATGTTGCCTTATAGTTTCATGACGATGTTGAACTTAATGGTGCTTTGCTCCAATTACATGTGAATGTTTCTTCTTCCTTTTATTTTGTTATATCCTATTTGAATACGTACGCTAAACTTGATTTCCTACTAAATTGAGCATTCACTACTTGGCCATAGCGTTGTGACCGGCACCCTCGCGCCAAGGCGCGTTTCCGATCTAGTAGAAGAAGTTCACAGTCACCTCCACAGCAATACAAGAACACAAGTACTGCTAGGCAGTATGGGCGGTAAAGGACATAATGCTTTTTTCATGGGGGTGACAATAGTCAATGTTAAGCATGGGTGCGGTAAACAATCAATAGTCAGAAAGTCACATTATTGAGAATATTAAGCCATACAACATGTTTGGTGACTTATTGGGCAGATGTATATAAGCAAAAAAAAGGGTGACATTAATTTTTCAAACAAACTGAAGAAATAAGCATACCATCCATTCAGTAACCAAAAAATACCAATCCCTGTAAATGCATATTACAACAATGGGCAAGTATAGAATTGTGCACTTACTACTGCACCCATGGGATACTGATGGTTTAGTAATAATATATATAGAAGAAAACAAACAGCAGTCCATGCTTGCATGTATAGAACAAAATGAGAAGTTAAGCAAGCAGTTGGGATGGGGTACAAATGACAAGTGGAAATGGAAGCAGAGTAAAGGATCACATAGCCCATAGCGGCCAGCTGCAGAGCGAGGCGACCATGAGTTTCTCTCTCTCGTGCGCGGTGCAGAGTCGTTCGTTGCCGCCGCTCGAAGAAGGCTCTGGACTGGAACGACGACTAGGGAATGCCCGCACATTCCTGCGAGAATCAATTGAAATATAATTTCGATGGTTTGATTGTATGAAGCATGAATAGTTAGTTGACTTGATAATATATGATGAACTAAAATTAAAAATACATGTTATATTGCTTCTTTGGATGGCACCAAACACAAGACATAGAAACAAGGAAACAAAATGCTATTGCCACGTGCTATGAATTCCTTCACGATTTCAAACACAACGGAAATTTTGCAAAGGGTACCTTTGCACGTATGGTGCGTTGGAAAAATACATTGAAAACTTGGCCTTTTTTTTTCTTTTTTTTGAACACAGTACAGACACAAGCACTCATATACACGCGCATACATTCACCCCTATGAACGCACACACGCACACCCTACCCTTATGAGCACCTCCGAAAGACTGAGCCAACATATCATCTTCAAATTTACGAAGTCACAGTAGGCACCTCGTCATCGACGGGAACGTCTCCTCCCACTGAATGCGCATCGCCGGAAATCCTGAAATAAATTCAGAAATAAATGCGAACACCAGGACTTGAATTCTGGTGGGCTGGGGATACCAACCGTCCCTTTAACCATCCAACCACAGGTTGGTTCGCCTACATTACATTAGCTGGGGTGTGGGCGATCTAGCACCTTTTCGGTCACCGGGGGCTGGCACGATCCAGCAAACCTACCAAATAGCAGTTTTTTTTAACATTTTTGCAATTGACAAAAAATAAAACTACCTTCTGGTAGAGAAAAAGGCAAAGAAAAAACACAATTTACAACTGACATGGTCTAATTTGTAAAATAAATGCCATGTTATACTTTATAAAATCTGTCTTTTTTAATTTACAAAGTTACCATGGTATAGTCAATAAATGTACCACACCCTATCTTTGCGTGCTAAAAATCACTGCATCTATGCACGAATTATCATCTAGTTACTTTAGACTAGCCATAGTGGGAGTAATTTCAGCAATAACTTCAAGTCCAACTCAACAAATTTGTCTATATGGCAATGAGTTAATGAAAAGAGAGATAGTTCTAGTAACTTAGCTAGTTACTGTAACATCACATGTCCCAATGCAATATGAGTCTAGAACATAATAAATGAAGCTTTGCATGACACCACATTTATGTTACTACCCACTATGAAGGTAGTAACATAGTCTAGGGATATGTGTATGTTACTCTTTATTGTATATAGTCTTAATGATTATTAAACGTACGCGCATGCATTATCAGTGCATATTATTGCAGATAGCTCACAAATGGTCTGCTTGTTTTTTTTTGCGACTTGTTAGCTTCACTTTTTGAGCATGTTCGGTTGTTTATAATTGATATGATCTAGACAGAAACATGGGGACAAGTTTATAGACTAGAAACAATAGGTGGCTAATATGGACCACTCCCCTATGGTTACGAATTTCTCATTGCTGCGGCTTAGTAAAAGTGTTTTTTTTTTGACAAATGCCTTGAATGTATATGTCGCTGTTGTGTGAGGACAGTCCTTTGATGCCTATGTTGCTGTTGGTGTAACAGTGTGAGCACAGTGCTTTTGATGTCGTGTCCCTCTCATTACTTGTCTGCTCCCAGATCTGAATATGACCCATCTAGCATGCCTTGGATTGTTGGCAGGTTGTTAATGATCAATTGGTTAATAGCTCGTCTTTCTTTGCACACAGCTCAAGCTTTAACTCTATTCCAGCTGGAATTTCCCCCATTATTGGCTAGCCTGATTTCGAGCTCTCACTTACTTTCTTTCTTCCTACTTACTTTATTTCTTCCTACTTTGTGATTTGCTCAGAGCAGGAGTTTTTATTTTGCGATCAAGGCATGAGTTTTGTCGATTCTCTTAAGATAGGAAAAAGCAAAAGGTAATTAAAAAACATTAGAAAAAAAGAAACCGCGCCGACGCGGACCCAAATAGCCCACCACCACCCGGAGAGACAGAAAGCGAGGTCTTCTAAAACGCCTTCGAGACGGGAAACGACACCCGAGGGCACCGTTGTTGCCAGCATTGACCCCCATCGACCATGAAGCTTTCGTGCAGCAACGAACCTTGGGTAATGGTGCGACCAAGCCAACAACGATTGTCGTCACTCCCGCGGCACGATCCATTGTTGAGGA
This sequence comes from Triticum urartu, assembly GCF_003073215.2. NCBI lineage: Eukaryota > Viridiplantae > Streptophyta > Magnoliopsida > Poales > Poaceae > Triticum > Triticum urartu. Next base: position 659,313,288 of record NC_053026.1, read on the forward strand.
AGTAGTCGTCGACAATGCCTCCAAGGAGGAAAAGAGCGCCCTCGAGCGCCATCATCATTGGGAATGACCCTCGTCGAATCAAAGCTTTCAACTTGAGCCTTATTCCTCGCCACCTCAATAGACTCCAGGTAGAGGGCCCAGCCGTTGCGAACCTGCGAAACTGAGCCGCAGCTCCGTTCATATTCATCAACGACAGGTCACACCAACAGGGAGCAAAAGTACAGGGCGGCGACGCAACACCATGGAGGACTGTTGGAGTCAATACCGACACCGCACTTGCCCAGATCTAGCCCACGACGCCACTGCGCCCCACAGCCAGCACCACCACTGCACACCATGGCGACACCAATACCACAATGCCACGCAGGCACAACCCCGTCAATCATGATACCAATGCCATGAACACGCAGTCATAGTACCGACAACTACCATGAGAGCAGCCCACCCGGGCCTAGATCGGGTTCGCAATGCAATTGTGCACCGACCGCGCAGTCATCACCACCGCAGCTCCCTGCCGATGGTAGTAAGCAGCCACGCAACGACGGAGAGAGCAGCTCCAGCTGCCGTCGGCTCCACATAGGCTTTGCCTCCCGAAGGCTACCGACAACGATGAGAAGGGGATGAGGGAGGGGGTTGCAGCCAGAGAGCTGGCGCCACCGCCCGTGTCATGCTGGGGGAGGAGCGACGCGGTAGGCAAGAGGGAGTTTAATATCTGAGGTATTAGGTGAAGATGGAAGAAAGAGTTTTACATAGAAAGAAAGTGTTGCCAAACTTGGCAGTGATAATTTGCGTAGGATGTATGATTTAACACCCAATAAATGACTTTAAATGATTATATGTTATTTAATTATAATCATGAGTTGTTCAAATTGATACTTTGCAAACATGGATAATTTACCCACGGATATTCGTATACCCTGTCGAGTAATCGGTATGGAAAAAAAATTATACCTTTTGGCAGGTATGGGGTGGCTCCACCCATACCGGGTACCATCCTTACCTCCACTCAAATGGTCAAATAGTGTCACCGGCATTCCATCGAGCATCACCATCAGAAAAAAGGGTGCTACCCAGTGCCATCAATCCGTTTCATGTTCACGTAGTGGCGTTATAAAAGCCATTTCTGCTGAAAGCAAAGCATTTTGTTTCTGTCGAGAGCAAAGCATTTCCTTTTAGATTCCCCTCGTTTTATTGCACTAGCTACCTCTTACACTTCGCATGAGGGAAATAGTCTATCCATTTTTTCATGAGGCAACGAGGTGATATTCGTCCCCTATAATCAATATCAATGAAGTAATACCCAAACTCTAGAAATCATGAAGAATTTGTTCTATTTACGCGGAAGAAAATTCCCGAAGAAAGCAAAGCACTAGTACTAGTAGAGGACAGTCGGTAGAAGGTTCCGTTTTGGCTTTTGCTCCCATCACCCTCATTTCTTTAAATGATTATTAAACGTATGTACGATGCACATTATTGCTTATTGTAGTTTACAAAAAATGTCTGCTTGCCAAGAAACAAACAAATGTGAGAAAATTTCCAAAACTACGACTTCATCCTGTCCTAGCATCTCCGTGGCGTGAGTTCTCCCGCTAATTAAGCTAGAGCTATAAGTAGCCACACATTTTAAAAACCACGCCAGCAATTTGTGAAAAGACGTACGCTGAATTACAAGTTTATTACGGACCGTACAAAGCGTTCAGATAAAGACCCTTATCCCAGCCATCTAAAGTGACGGATACGCATCGCGAACACCTGGAGTTTGACGAATAGGTCGGAGAAATTTGGTGTTGCACCACTATCCGTCTTCACCTACTTGTAGCCCGACTAAAATGTCTGCTCGCTAGAAACAAATAAATTTGGGAGAAGTTCCAAAAGTGTTACTTCATCCTGTCCTAGCATCTTGGTGGCGCGAGTTCTCCCGCTAAGTCTAAGTAGCTAACTAACCCCCGCATGCCCAGCCCCAGCCCCTAGCCGAATTCAATTCAATTTCAGTAGTAGTCGCTTTGACGAGGACGGCGCCCCCTTGTACGTGCCCATGAATCAATCATTTAAGATTCGATTCGTAGGACGAGTTGGGACAAGACATACCACGATTAATAAGCAATGTACTAGAGCTTCACGTCCCCGCTGAGCTGATCGATATATTCTGGACAAATCAATATGTATATATATATGTAGCAGGTTGTTAAATGGCGAGAGATTGGAGGGGACTAGTATATATATAGGAGCCCTTCTTGCTCTGCAGTCTGCACATGTACAACTCAAGTAAGCTTTAACTCTGTTCCAGCTAGAATTTTCCCCATTCTTGGCTAGCTTAATTTCCTACTTTTCTACACCCTTGGTCCCAGAGCGCTTTTGACACTACTCCTGCTGTCTGTTTAAAAAAACTTGTTCCTTGAATGAATGTATCTAGCATCACATTCATTTGAGGGACAAGCTTTTTCGGACGGAGATTCTTAATTTGTTTGCTCGATCACCATGTGTTCATGCAATGCAATGCAGAGGTAACCAATGGCGCTATCAGTATCAGCTGCTGCTCCCGGCCAGGGCCAGCAGGAACCGCCGTGGGGGAAGCAGCTCAGGTACCAGCTCGCTGCTGCTGTGAGGAGCATCAACTGGACTTACGCCATTTTCTGGTCCATCTTCACCGGCCCTCCGCGCCCAGACCCACACCCACCTGCAGGGTACGTAATTACACCTTATTTTCAGGGTTCGTAAGTACTTTTCATGTATACAGCTATATATGATATCCGGCCCGTGGGTTTGTTTTCATTTGTATTCTAGAGTTCTGGCGTGGAAGTACGGATTCTACAACGGCGAGATAAAGACGAGAAAGATCACCACGACGGAACCGACTGCCGACAACCTCGTCCTGCAGACAAGTGAGCAGCTGAGGGAGCTCTACGAGTCGCTCTTGTCCGGCAACTCCGACCGCCGGGCAAGGCGTCCTGCCGCCTCGCTGTCGCCGGAGGATCTTGGGGACGCCGAGTGGTACTACACCGTAAGCATGAGTTACACCTTCCGACCTGGCCAAGGGTACGTACCTACTCCCTCCCTCCCTCCCTCTGTCCAGCTGCATTATTCTTATTAGGCGCTCAACAAATATCAGTCCCACAACGTAACAGCTGCGCATACTGCAATAGAACGAGCAATGAGAGCAACTCCAACGGCCGACCCAAACGGACGGCGTTTTTATTTGCTGTTTGTCCGTTTGGGGTCGGTCATCCGTCCGCCGTCCGTCCTTTTTTAGTTTTGGATCGGCAGTGCACCCAACGGGCCGACCCATTTCATGACCGCGCGCGTTTTAGATCATGCCATCGTCCTGATTTTGGCGCTCCAGCGCGCAGGGGGAAAGCGGCCTAGCGCGCTGGTTTTGGCGCTCCAGCGCGCGGGAAAGGTTCGCGCGCGCGCCGCGGCCGGCGCTCGTTATAAAGAAGGTGCTCCCTCCACACTTTGTCCGCCGCCCACTCTCGCCGCCTCTGCGCCACCATGTCGATCCATCACATGTGCGCTTCGGATTTTTGCGGAGTCCGCGAGCGCCGCTCCGGCGCCTTCTCCTCCGAGATCTGATTTGCGAGAAAAGTCTCATCCTCGGCACCTTCGACACCGCAGAGGAGGCGGCTAGCGCGCACGACGCGGCGGCGTGGCGCCTCCTGAGACCTCGCCGGAATATGAATTTTCCCAACGTGTCTAGCCTGCGGGCGCAGGATCTAGCGCCTCTCCCGCGGCTTTTCACCGACGAGGATCGTCGTGTCCACCGGAGGCGGCAGCGTCGCCTCGCCATTGCGGAGAAGGACGTGGAAGCCTTGGTGGTGTGGCGCGGAGCCTTCCCGTAGGACATCGTCGACAAACGCCAGTTCTATAAGCAAAGGAGGTTGGAGAGGGATGCGAGGAGGAGGGAGCGATCCGCATATCGGGAGGACAAGCGTTCGCGGAAGCAGCCAGCTCAATTGAAACTGAAGCTACGAGAAACGTCGGGTTGGGACTTTGAAGACGAGCAGCATGCTGACGCCTACATTCAGACGTCGGAGGAGGACATTACCGAGTCGGAGTCAGAAAGCGACGAGTAGTGGTCTTTTCTTTTATCTGTGTATGCTAGAATTATCTATGTATCCATTTTTATCTGAAAAAATGGCCGACGGCGTCGGCGACATAGCAGGCGGGCGAAGGTGTGAATCCAATGTGCCACCGACCAGCGGGCCCGGTGAGAAAAGAGGGCGAGCGCGCGCGCGTTCGTCTTGTGTCCGTACCGACGCAAATCAAACTAAAAAATGGATCAGGAATGGGTCAGCAGGCGGACGAAAGCTTACACGCGTTCGTTTGGGTCGGCGCGTTGAACCGGCTTTTTTGTCCGCCCCAATCCAAACGGACGGCCGCGGACGAAATGGGTCGCCCCATTGAAATTGCTCTGAATCTCCACCACATATACTAATATATACTCACCATCTTCCGACAATAGAACGAGCAATGCTACACACGCCACACTATTTGTATGATTTATGTACGACGAGTCAGCTGAGCCTTTCATGCCCATATCTTATCTGATGATGCATGGATTAGCATCTTTATATCAGTCGTCGTGCAGATTCATTTCCATCTATACTCACGATCCGGGGAGAAGCAAAGCATGCCCTCTAGTGCGGTGGGTACACCCCCTATATATGTACCGTACAACTTGCCCTCTAGTGCATGGGGATCTGAGCCTTATGCAAAATTTATTTGCATTGTTACATACCTAAACCAAGCGTCAATATAGGATATTGTTCATCATCTAGAGATTCCCTATTTTCCATGATCATAGTTTTAAAAATCGGATCGTTGACCAAACTAGTGAGTTGTCGGTTCAGGTTTTTATCGATTGGGCCGCCGGTTCATCGTCCGGTTTTTTACCATAAATAATATATGTTGAGTAATATATAGATGCTAATATAGTGTAAAACAATGATGAAATAAATAAGAGCAGCGATTCGGTGCCCAGGCTCATCTGCATCCATGATGAAGAAAAATTTCAAAACAAATAGCAGAAAAATTAAAAAATTCAATTTTTTTGCGCGGTAGATAATTTGGTGCATGAGGTGCTCTCCAAATTTCATATCATTTGGGCATCTATATATCATATCACTCGGAGGTAGTTTTACCCTCATGTATCATATATTGTCATGTGATAGCATATATACTACTTTATCATTCTAAATATATATATATAAGATTTTTTTCAAAGTGATGTATATGAAAAAAGTTGCATGTGAGTCCACAGTGTTTAGAATATTTTTATAACACCTTCATATTTGTACATAAAAAAAATATATACAACCAAAATATTCTTATATACTACATAGTACACGTACATACTCTACGATTTGGCAGATACTACATACAACATACAAAACTCATGTAAATGTAACTACCACAAGATTTTTGGCTGTGTAAGTTAATATACTTACTGTCAGGTTGCCAGGCAAGAGCTTTGTGAGCAATCAACACGTTTGGCTGTGCAACGCTCAATTCGCAGACACCAAAACTTTCCAGCGCGCGCTCTTAGCAAAGGTATCCCAATTACCCACGCTTTGTGTACATCTTTCGGTCGTTAACTAACTACTAATATCTTGGTGCCTGCTCACGTTACCGGACGCTTAAAAAAAAAGACTGCGTCTATTAAGGTCAGCACACTACTTCACCCTTCCAACGTTGTACTCCCTCCGTTCGGAAATACTTGTCATTAAAATGAATAAAAGGGGATGTATCTAGACGTATATTAGTTCTAGATACATCCCTATTTATCCATTTTGATGACAAGTATTTTCAGACGGAGGGAGTATGTGTATACTACTCAGATTTCTGATCTCAAGATGGTCGTATTTTTCCAGACAGTCGTATGCATTCCCTTTATGGGTGGCGTGCTCGAGCTCGGGACGTCGGATCCTGTGAGTGCACATGATTTTCACTCTAAGTTTTCAGTAACCCAAGGCGTATTTTCTTTTGTTTTGCCGACTAGTTACCCTTGTAGGGTTTTTACTAGTCATGAGGGTCTCTTTCGTTCAAAGGAATCTCATAGAAATTTTGGAGGATTTCATTCTTTAGGATTTCCCCCCTATAAAACTTGTTTGGTCTGTAGGATTTGAAACCATGTGAACTATTCATGCGGTCTAGTTTAGATGCAATTCCAAAGTTAGAATTTCCACTGAGTCTAACCTCATGGAATTTTCCCCTTGTTTCTATAACAATTATGCATTGCACCTAATGCTATAGGAAAGTTCGTGCATTTTTCATGTGGTGCAACCAAACAGCTTCTATTATAGATTCCTTGATCACAGAATAGTTTATCATTAACGGGTCACTAAACCCCTCAACTGACGGGTGGGCGATCTATCATGAGTTATCCGTCAGTGGTGACATATGTTCCCTACTGCTAGCAGTGCAGCCCCAGTTGCTGAGAACATATTGCACTCTAAGCACATACAAATCAAGATATACACAAAAAAAATAGGCTTCTAAGATTTCATCTACATTACATAGTTTACAGCCAACAGAATAATACTCCCTCCGTCCCAAAATAAGTATCTCAACTTTACTACAACTTTGTACTAAAGCTAGAACAAAGTTGAGACACATATTTTGGGACGGAGGAAGTACATCCATACCATGAATCCTAAATTGCAATGTAATGAGAAGTTATAGAAATCTAATAGGCATAGTTCTAGAAATCTAATAAGTTGCCAACAAATGAAATATCTTGCTTTCTTGGTTACGTCCAAGGTTGTCAGAATCGCGATTCTGTTATACGATTCTACGACTTTACGATACAAACTAATTCCTCTGATTCTACAATTTTAGTTCATAGAATCTACGTTTTTACGATCATGATAGTGAAGATTCTACGATTTGCGATCCTACCATCAGATTTCTGATCCGATTCAAAATCGTGATTCTGACAACCTTGGTTACGTCATTGCCTTCACAAGGGGGTGATGAAAGATGAGGAGGCCAATGTCTTTCCAAGACCATAACCACATGATCAGGATGTGACACCCGAAACAGGATCCATGTTTTTAAAATTCAATTCAACTTAGCAATGCAAGATTCAATATTAAAAATCTCATACTTAGTTTAATGTAAGCTCAACATCGTGTGAATGCTACAAAAGAAAGTTGAGGTTTATTAGGCATATACATGTAAACTTTATGAATAACAAGCTTAGGTATGCACAAAGTTGTGATATATCTGTCTAATAAATCTGATGGTCTTGCAGCATTGCACGAAGCTCCTCAATGAAAGCCAATAGAAATTGGCCAAAAGTAGTTGAATGTAAGCTTAAGACCATGAAAATGCCACAAGAGCAAGTCGAGGTTCATCAAGAATGTAGATGGCAAGTTTATAGATAGCATCGTTAGCTACATGCTATGTATAAAGCTGTGATCTATTTATCTAATGAACATGGAACTGGGTCTTGTCTCATCACAAGATAAGAAAAGCCTCAAAAACTCTGCAATAAACAATCAATTTAAATGGCATCAGAATTGCATATAGCACTAACTTCTAATGACCGACACTAAAATCATGGCCAATGGGTTACATATGACTAAGTCAGAAACAAAATCAAGGTCAAATATCAGGCGGTCCTGAAATGTTACCCCTTCCCCAATACATTTGTTCATGCAAGAAAGTCATGTGGTAAAGGAATAACATATACGAGGACCGCATGGTGTATATCCTTGAATTAGTCTATAAATTAACCTGATGTAAACAATTGTTCATGCTTTTATAATTGGCTAACAGAAAGTAGCGCTTATATTATTTCAGAAAATTTACTCACCATTGTCAATAGAGTACCTGTGCTACCCATATGAAAACAAGCCTATGCTAGTTTTATTCATTTAGGTAGTTTCACAAAAGAATAGCTTAGACCGAGGACGTTGTTCCCTTGAATGGTAAGCACTCTTTCTCCTGATGGATCATGTAACCACGGACAATGCCTACTTATACACAATTGGTTACGCGTACAAAATTCGATAGGAGACAAACATGCTTACAAATGATGGAAGCAACGTAATTGGACTAAATTATTCTTAGGAAATCAGGTAAATAAAAAATCTAGGATATGCATGCCACAGATATTACCCAACTTAGAATAGGGTTTAGGGTGTAGGCTTAAGGAGTTGGCTTTAGTGAAATTAGAACCAAATCCTTAGGCCTAAACACTATAACATATTGTCTTATTATGAGATTTTTTTACCATTAGCAAAATTCAATTTTCTTGTCAAAGGTATAGAGTGTCTCAGCATTAGTGAATAGAAATTTTTCCTATTCTTATAGGATTCAATATCTCATGCCATCTAAATGCTGCATTTTTCCTATTCCTGCATTTTTAGAATCTTGTTAACCAAAGAGGCCCAGCTATCCTAGATGGATTTGTGTACAACCATCAGCAATGTGTCAATCCGTCATCACACACTTATTGTTAGATATACGCCACGCAATAGAGAACGGAGAAGATCAAATCGACACAGAGGGACACAAGATTTTAACATGGAAATCCCTCCAATGTGAAGGGGAAAAAACTACAGGTGCTAGTCAGCGAAACTTCCCTATATCGGAAGAGGTTACAAACACCGGGGATTTACAACGATGGTCTTATGCCATGCGGCGTCTTACAAAGGATATATATTGCAGTGGTGACATAGGTCGATGTTGATCCATAAATCCCATCTCCACTATGGCTCAAGCCTCCCGACGATGGATCTCCACTCCACTCTGTCAGAAGTTAGCCTTTATAGGAATTTGGATCACAACTTAAAACTTACCACATACATGTTCCTTGTCCAAACAATCTGAGATGTGTGTCAATTCTAACAGATTCATCCACTCGTCAACAATGATCCATCATGATAGACTAGTGTGTAGACTATTACTAACATGTTAAAGGCATAGCCTAGTGGTGGAAAGGGGCCGATACCTTCCCATTAACTCAAGTTCAAGGCATGGTACTTGCAATTTGGGTTTGTTGCACAAACTACTGTAGGGTCCTTCCTTGCAGTCTTTATGTCAAAAAACATGTTTATTAACCCCTCCATTTATTTTTACTCCGCATATAAAATTTGTTTGAAGACAAACTACACAAAGTTTGACCAAATTTATATCAAAAAGTATGAACATGTACAATACTAAAACTATATAGTATGAAAATATATTTCATGACGTATCTGATAATATTGATTTCATATTGTGAATGTTCATATTTTTAATATAAAGTCAGTTAAACTTTTCAAAACTTGACTTTGACCAAATTGTATATGCATACTAAAAAGAAACATAGAGAGTATAACTCATTAAAAAACATGGTTATTTTTGTTGGCAAACAAAAGAAATTTATCATGCTAGTATGAACTGTTCTTTGCATGAGGAAAGACAAACTATGAAATCAACAGTAGGTGAAGTTTTCCCCCTTCATCAGTCCATATTAATGAGGTGCTACTGACAAAGTGCCATCGATGGACTTGCTAGGTTTTGGAGGATTCGAACATGGTACACTTGATCGGCACATCTTTCTGGGAGCTTCACTTAGCATCATTCCCAGCATGCTTGGAGTCAAAGGAGCCGAGCTCCAACCCATCATTAGCAGAAAGAACTGGCGAGGCTGACATCGTGTTCGAAGACCTCGGTCACAACGCCATTGAGGGGACGATCTCTGAGCTAAGGGAGGTCGAGTGTTTTTCTGATGTCGACCTTGAGTGCATCACAAAGGAGATAGATGAGTCCCACGTCCTCCTCGAGGGGTTGGACATGCGTGCTCTCGAGGACAACTGGATCTTGGACGGGTCCTTTGAGTTTATGTCTTCCCTGCAAATGGTGTCGGCTATGGATGCCCCATGCACGGAAGATGTCAATGTCACTTTAAGTAGCTCCGTTGAAGGCACTCGACCATCCTGTTTTATAGCTTGGAGGAGATCAACGGAGTCGAAAGAAGAGGATGCGCGGGTCACCAAGGAGTCACAGAAGTTGCTGAAGAAAATTGTGGCCGGCGGTGCATGGACGAACAATGGTGGTGGTGGCACCATGGCGAGAGCTCGGGAAAGTAACATCAAGGCCCATGTCATATCAGAGAGAAGGCATCGGGAGAGGCTCAATGAGATGTTCCTAGTTCTCAAGTCACTAGTCCCGTCCATTCACAAGGTAATAGTTGATGCAATATTCTCCGTCGTATGGAAATATTCAATTTTATTTAGTATATTGCCTTCTAAAAGAAGTTCTAGTTATATTGTGCACATTTCTTTTTAGGAAATTGCACCTCATTATTTTTCATAGAATTTCTTTCTGGATCATTGTTAATTGCAGGTTGACAAAGCATCAATCCTTGTAGAAACGATAGCTTATCTCAAAGAGTTGGAGCAAAGGGTAAAAGATCTAGAATCCAGCAGCGCACCATCACCGCGCCCGAAAGAAAGAATATGATGGAGGCTCCATGATGTCACAGGTAGGAAGAAGAATGTCTCAACTGGATCTAAGAGGAAGGCATTGGAGAGGGAGCATAATGATGGCCACATCAACATCGTCAATGTGACCGGGAAGTAGGGATTATGTATGTCCTAAAACTATTTAATCCCGTTTGGAAATAATAATTCACTACATATGCAATTATTGTTGATGGAACTATAAGTTGAGGAATCTATACATACTCAAGGTGTACTTAAGTAAATACTAATGAAGATTAGTATTGGAATATAGTATCAAATAATATACCAGAAAGATCATCCGAGTACAATACTAAAGTAATTGGAAGGAGCTAGGTTTGTTGTCAGATTATAGGCCTGATAAAAAAAGAAAATGAACATACATAAATAAATTGTATATTTAATTATGACACATGACTCACATAGATGTGTCCAATTACAGATGGGTTATATTATGGTTGTTAATCTTATCTGGATTATTTTAGAAACACAAGTTTAAACAGCTTGAAAAGTTAATTGTAAAACACACACGATCTTTGAAATTAGTAGTATAAAGGCCAGTCATAGTGCGGAGTAACTTAGACTAGTGTCATGACACTACTCTATGATATTACCTTCATAGTGAAAAATATCATAGATGGTTGCATTTATTAGGTTTAGACTCATATTTGTTGGGGATTTCAAAATTTTCCTACGCACACACAGGATCATGGTGATGCATAGCAACGAGAGGGGAGAGTCTGTCCACGTACCCTCGTAGACCGAATACTGAAGCGTTAGCACAACGTGGTTGATGTAGTCGTACATCTTCACGATCCGACCGATCCAAGTACCGAACGCACGGTGATGACCCACAAGTATAGGGGATCTATCGTAGTACTTTAGATAAGTAAGAGTGTCGAACCCAATGAGGAGCAGAAGGAAATGATAAGCGGTTTTCAGCAAGGTATTCTCTGCAAGCACTGAAATAATAGGTAACAGATAGTTTTGTGATAGGATAATTTGTAACGAGTAACAACTAACAAAAGTGAATAAAGCGCAGCAAGGTGGCCCAATCCTTTTTGTAGCAAAGGACAAGCCTGGACAAACTCTTATATGATGTAAAGCGCTCCCGAGGACACATGGGAATATCGTCAAGCTAGTTTTCATCATGTTCATATGATTTGCGTTCGGTACTTTGATAATCTGATATGTGGGTGGACCGGTGCTTGGGTACTGTCCTTACTTGGACAAGCATCCCACTTATGATTAACCTCTATTACAAGCATCCGCAACTACAACAGAAGTATTAAGGTAAACCTAACCATAGCATGAAACATGTGGATCCAAATCAGCCCCTTACGAAGCAACGCATAAACTAGGGTTTAAGCTTCTGTCACTCTAGCAACCCATCATCTACTTATTACTTCTCAATGCCTTAATCTAGGCCCAAATAATGGTGAAGTGTCATGTAGTAGACATTCACATAACACCACTAGAGGAGAGACAACATACATCTCATCAAAATATCGAACGAATACCAAATTCACATGACTACTAATAGCAAGACTTCTCCCATGTCCTCAGGAACAAACGTAACTACTCACAAAGCATATTCATGTTCATAATCAGAGGGGTATTAATATGCATATAGGATCTGAACATATAATCTTCCACCAAATAAACCAACTAGCATCAACTACAAGGAGTAATTAACACTACTAACAACCCACAGGTACCAATCCCAGACTTGGAGACAAGAATTGGATACAAGAGATGAACTAGGGTTTTGAGAGGGGATGGTGCTGGTGAAGATGTTGATGGAGATTGCCCTCTCCCGATGAGAGGAGCATTGGTGATGATGATGGCGATGATTTCCCCCTCCCGGAGGGAAGTGTTCCCGGCAGAACAGCTCCGCCAAAACCCTAGATTGGTTCCGCCAAGGTTCCGCCTCGTGGCGGCGGAGTCTCGTCCGGAAAGATGGCTTCTGATTTTTTTTCCTCATCGAAAGACTCCATATAGCAGAAGATGGTCATCAGAGGGCCACCAGGGGGCCCACGAGGTAGGGGGGCACGCCCAGGGGGGTAGGGCGCCCCCACCCTCGTGGGTAGGGTGTGGGCCCCCTGTTGAACTTGTTGCGCTCAGTATTTTTTATATATTCTGAAAATGACTTTCATGAAGTTTCAGGACTTTTGGAGCTGTGCAGAATAGGTCTCTAATATTTGCCCCTTTTCCAGCCCAGAATCCCAGCTGTCGGCATTCTCCCTCTTTATGTAAACCTTGTAAAATAAGAGAGAATAGGCATAAGTATTGTGACATAATGTGTAATAATAGCCCATAATGCAATAAATATCGATATAAAAGCATGATGCAAAACAGACGTATCACACGGCACCTCCGAGTTCTGCACACGTTCAACTCGATGACGTCCCGCGAGCTCCAATCCAGCAAAGCTTCACAGGAGAGTTTCTTCAGCACGACGGCATGGTGACGGTGATGATGATGCTACCGACACAGGGCTTCGCCTAAGCACCGCTACCATATAACCGAGGTGGAATATGGTGGAGGGGGGCACCACACACGGCTGGAATAGATCAACTGATCAACTTGTGTGTGTAGAGGTGCCCCCTTCCCCCGTATATAAAGGAGCAAGGGGGAGGCCGGCTGGCCCTCTATGGAGCGCCAGGAGGAGGAGTCCTCCTCCTAGTAGGAGTAGGACTCCCCTCTTTCCTACTCCTACTAGGAGGGGGAAAGGAAGGGGGAGAGGGAGAAGGAAAGGGGGGCGCCGCCACCCCTCTCCTAGTCCAATTCAGACCAGAGGGGGAGGGGCGCGCATCCTGCCCTAGGCCAGCCCTCTATCTCTACACTAAGGCCCATAAGGCCCATTATGTCTCCCGGGGGGTCCGGTAACCCTCCGGCACTCCGGTTTTCTTTGAAATCACCCAGAACACTTCCGGTGTCCGAATATAGTCGTCCAATATATCAATCTTTACGTCTCGACCATTTCGAGACTCATCGTCAAGTCCATGATTATATCCAGGACTCCGAACGACCTTCGGTACATCAAAATACAAAAACTCATAATACCGATCGTCACCGAACTTTAAGCGTGCAGACCCTACGGGTTCGAGAACTATGTAGACATGACCGAGACATGTCTCCGGTCAATAACCAATAGCAAAACCTGGATGTTCATATTGGATCCCACATATCCTACGAAGATCTTTATCGGTCAAACCGCATAACACTATACGTTGTTCCCTTTGTCATCGGTATGTTACTTGCCCGAGATTCGATCGTTGGTATCTCAATACCTAGTTCAATCTCGTTACCGGCAAGTCTCTTTACTCGTTCCATAATACATCATCCCGCAACTAACTCATTAGTTACAATGCTTGCAAGGCTTATAGTGATGTGCATTACCGAGTGGGCCCAAAGATACCACTCCGACAATTGGAGTGACAAATCCTAATCTCGAAATACGCCAACTCAACAAGTACCTTTGGAGACACGTGTAGAGCACCTTTATAATCACTCAGTTATGTTGTGATGTTTGGTAGCACACAAAGTGTTCCTCCAGTAAACGGGAGTGCATAATCTCATAGTCATAGGAACATGTATAAGTCATGAAGAAAGCAATAGCAACATACTAAATGATCAAGTGCTAAGATAACAGAATGGGTCAAGTCAATCACATCATTATCCTAATAATGTGATCCCATTAATCAAATGACAACTCATGTCTATGGCTAGGATACATAACCATCTTTGATCAACGAGCTAGTCAAGTAGAGGCATACTAGTGACACTCTGTTTGTCTATGTATTCACACATGTATCATGTTTCCGGTTAATACAATTCTAGCATGAATAATAAACATTTATCATGATATAAGGAAATAAATAATAACTTTATTATTGCCTCTAGGGCATATTTTCTTCAGTCTCCCACTTGCACTAGAGTCAATAATCTAGATTACACAGTAATGATTCTAACACCCATATCCTTGGTGCTGATCATGTTTTGCTCGTGGAAGAGGCTTAGTCAACGGGTCTGCAACATTAAGATCCGTATGTATCTTGCAAATCTCTATGTCTCGCACCTGGACTTGATCCCAGATGGAGTTGAAGTGTCTCTTGATGTGCTTGGTTCTCTTGTGAAATCTGGATTCCTTTGCCAAGGCAATTGCACCAGTATTGTCACAAAAGACTTTCATTGGACCCGATGCACTAGGTATGACACCTAGATTGGATATGAACTCCTTCATTTGCTGCTTCCTAAGCAGCAATGTACTCCGCTTCACATGTAGATCCCGCCATGACGCTCTGTTTAGAACTGCTCCAACTGACAGCTCCACCATTCAATATAAACATGTATCCGGTTTGCGATTTAGAATCGTCCGGATCAGTGTCAAAGTTTGCATCAACGTAACCCTTTACGATGAGCTCTTTGTCACCTCCATAAACGAGAAACATATCCTTAGTTCTTTTCAGGTATTTCAGGATGTTCTTGACCGCTGTCTAGTGATCCACTCCTAGATTACTTTGGTACCTCCCTGCTAAACAAATAGCAAGGCACACATCAGGTCTGGTACATAGCATTACATACATGATTTCTCTCTATCTTCTGCGGTGGTCGGGCATTGAGTCTTACTCAACTTCACACCTTGTAATACATGCAAGAACCCTTTCTTTGCCTGATCCATTTTGAACTTCTTCAAAACTTTGTCAAGGTATGTGCTTTGTGAAAGTCCAATTAAGCGTCTTGATCTATCTCTATATATCTTGATGCCCAATATGTAAGCAGCTTCACCGAGGTCCTTCATTGAAAAACTTTTATTGAAGTATCCTTCTATGCTATCCAGAAATTCTATATCATTTCCAATCAACAATATGTCATCCACATATAATATTAGAAATGCTACAGAGCTCCCACTCACTTTCTTGTAAATACAAGCTTCTCCAAAAGTCTGTATAAAACCATATGCTTTGATCACACTATCAAAGCGTTTATTCCAACTCCGAGAAGCTTGCACCAGTCCATAAATGGATCGCTGGAGCTTGCACACTTTGTTAGTACCTTTTGGATCGATAAAACCTTCAGGTTGCATCATATACAACTCTTCTTCCAGAAATCCATTCAGGAATGTAGTCTTTACATCCATTTGCCAAATTTCATAATCATAAAATGCGGCAATAGCTAACATGATTCGGATGGACTTAAGCATCGCTACGGGTGAGAAGGTCTCATCGTAGTCAACTCCTTGAACTAGTCGAAAACCTTTCGCAACAAGTCGAGCTTTGTAGACAGTAACATTACCATCAGCGTTTGTCTTCTTCTTGAAGATCCATTTATTCTCGATGGCTTGCCGATCATCGGGCAAGTCAACCAAAGTCCACACTTTGTTCTCATACATGGATCCCATCTCAGATTTCATGGCCTCAAGCCATTTTGCGGAATTTGGGTTTATCATCGCTTCCTCATATTTCGTAGGTTCGTCATGATCTAGCAACATGACCTCCAGAACAGGATTACCGTACCACTTTGGTGTGGATCTTACTCTGGTTGACCTACGAGGTTCGGTAGTAACTTGATCTGATGTTTCATGATCATCATCATTAGCTTCCTAACTCATTGGTGTAGGTGTCACAGGAACCGTTTCTGTGACAAACTACTTTCCAATAAGGGAGCAGGTACAGTTACCTCATCAAGTTCTACTTTCCTCCCACTCACTTCTTTCGAGAAAAACTCCTTCTCTATAAAGGATCCATTCTTAGCAATGAATGTCTTGCCTTCGGATCTGTGATAGAAGGTGTACCCAGCAGTTTCCTTTGGGTATCCTATGAAGACAAATTTCTCCGATTTGGGTTCGAGCTTATCAGGTTGAATCTTTTTGACATAAGCATCGCAACCCCAAACTTTAAGAAACGACAACTTTGGTTTCTTGCCAAACCATAGTTCATAAGGTGTCATCTCAACGGATTTTGATGGTGCCCTATTTAACGTGAATGCGGCCGTCTCTAAAGCATAACCCCAAAACGATAGGGTAAATCAGTAAGAGACATTATAGATCGCACCATATCTAGTAAAGTACGATTACGACGTCCGGACACACCATTACGCAGTGGTGTTCCAGGTGGCGTGAGTTGTGAAACTATTCCGCATTGTTTCAAATGTAGACCAAACTCGTAACTCAAATACTCTCCTCCACGATCAGATCATAGAAACTTTATTTTCTTGTTACGATGATTTTCCACTTCACTCTGAAATTCTTTGAACTTTTCAAATGTTTCAGACTTACGTTTCATTATGTAGATATACCCATATTTGCTCAAATCATCTGTGAAGGTGAGAAAATAATGATACCCGCCGCGAGCCTCAATATTCATCGGACCACATACATCAGTATGTATGATTTCCAACAAGTCTGTTGCTCGCTCCATTGTTCCGGAGAACGGCGTTTTAGTCATCTTGCCGATAAGGCATGGTTCGCAAGTACCAAGTGATTCATAATCAAGTGATTCCAAAAGTCCATTAGTATGGAGTTTCTTCATGCGCTTTACACCAATATGACCCAAATGGCAGTGCCACAAATAAGTTGCACTATCATTATCAACTCTGCATCTTTTGGCTTCAACATTATGAATATGTGTATCACTACTATCGAGATTCAACAAAAATAGACCACTCTTCAAGGGTGTAACATCCCAAATTTTCAATTTGGAATGTTATACACTAGATCATCATTGCATATCATATTTATTGCATTTTGGTTGATCCTAGAAATTTTACGCAACTCAAGGACCCTCGGAGAGAGTTGGGGATTTCGTTATTTTCATATTTGAGTTGTCTCAAATTTTGAAAATAGGATCATTTGATTTTATTTATTTTATCTTCAATTATTTCTATTACAAAATTATGAGAGAGAGAATAAAATGACTTTCCCAAAATAAAGAAATATTGAGAATTTAATAAAAAATCAATTAAGATTTTATTTTGGTTTTATTTGCTATTTTATTTAAATTTAGGAAAAATGCGCGTTTTTCAAAATTGTATTTAGGCTCCAAATAAATGTTCATCCTGTGCGGCTTGATTTTAGAAGCCGGGGAAAATTTATTTCGGAATTTTTGGAGTCCGTTTAGTATTTCTTTTGTTTTTTTCCGAGCGTAATTATTTAAAAAAAAGTCGAACCGACCTTGGGCCGTAACCGGCCAGGACTCCTCCTGACCGGGCCTTTTTATAGCGCCCTGAGGACCCGGCTGAAGCCCAAGCTGCCCCACCCCAAAAACCCTAACCCTAGCCGGCCTAGCCGCCCGCGCCGCCGCCGCCGCCCGCCGTTCGCCGGAGGTAGTTTTTTTTTTCGCCTCTAGTTTTTCTCGAAAAACCGTTCGGTTTTCTGACGGTTTTGCTCGTTTTTTAGTTTCGGTTTTTTAAATAGATCGGTTTTTCCGGTTTATTTAAATAGCGAGCGTTCGCCCGTTCGTTCGTTTTAACGAACGCTCGTTATTTTTCTTTTTCTCGGATTAAATCCGCGATTTTTCTGATCGCGATTTCTGATCCGATTTTCGTTTTAGTCTAACTTTTCGCTCGTTTATCAGAATCAAGCGATTAAAGCGCCTGGAGTTTCGTCTTGAAACCTTATTTCCGTTTAACCAACTCAAACAAGTTTTTGCCACTGTAAAAATTGCCCTAGATCCAGAATAGTAAACAAAGCCTGTTTTTTTTGTCGTTTGTCTTTCGGTGCTTCGTTCGATTTGATTCTTTTTGCCAACCAGAGTTCTTAAGTTGAACTTTCTGGTTAGATCTATTATTTGAGTTTTACCTGTGCATTAGTTGAATACTTATTGTATGCTTGTTTGTTTGCAATAGAGTACCCGGAGTGCGCCGCTTGCTACTTCGAATCGCTAGGTTTCCCGGATCATCAGCAAGGCAAGTAACACTTTGATCATGCTTTCCAACTACCCGGTTTTATTGCGTTAGATCAATCCTCACACATTGCATGATTAGGATCTAATTAGATTGTGGGTTTGGGAAGTAGATGAGGTAGAACCTATTATCTGCTATTATCAAACCTTTGGGAGTTACTTCTATGTTTGCTTATTATGCGATGCTATGCTAGTAGACGTGGATTGGGTGAGTGTATCCATGACAGATGCGAGATTGTTAATTAATGGTTTATTTAAGGTGGCAACTTAAACACACATCTGGGTGGATTGAGGCACCTGGGTATTCCAGAGATTGCATGTGTTTTTCTTTGGGACCGCCACCCAGGCTCAAAGGGATCATGAGATTATTCATGCTAGAAACTTCCGTGTGCAGCCACAAGCTATTATGGGCTCTAGCATAGTTGATTAAGTTGTGCGAACTCTTACAGTGGTAGACTAGCAGATGTAGGGGAAAGTAGGTGTAACGGTCTACCCGATCGTAAGGTGCTAGCGCTTATGAAAGACTATGTCTCGGTCATCCGTTTCTCAAACACTATGTAGTGCGAGAAACCAAATGGAGGCGATCGAGTCTTGTGGGGAAAAGTGCGCAAACCTCTGCAAAGTGTATAAACTAATCATGATTAGCCGTGTCCCCAGTTATGGACATCTTGAGTATTTAGTACCTAGATTATCATGTGAATCTCAATATGTTACTCTAAAATTTAATTTTGTTGGGTTTTGTTTAATGATGATGCTTAATTGGGATTGATAATGCTGTCAACCATTATCAATGTTTAACAACTATCATGATAGTTAAATAAAATTTATTTCTTTGCAGTAGGGAAAAATTGGCTTTACGCAAAACTATAACCATAGAGCTTTCCACTACTCTCTATGTGTTACTTTGCCAGCATATAGAATAGCCTGTTTCATTCCATTACTCTCTATGTGTTACTTTGCCAGCATATTCCATGTGCTGACCCGTTTCGGGCTGCAACGTTAATGTTGCAGACTTTTCAGACGACGATTAAGGAGTTTTTAGGTCGTGGTTCTATACTCAATGATGCCGTTGTAGTTGATGGACTCACTTATCTTCCAAGCCTTCTGCTGTTATCATTTTTAGATGGCCTTAAGCCATATTATTGTAATAAGTTCTCTTTTGAGACTTTGATGTGCATCTCCATAGCCCGTTGATATGCCTAGTTGATGTGAGACTATCTTCTCCTTTTTGTCTTCTCCACAACCACCATTCTATTCCACCTATAGTGCTATATCCATGGCTCACGCTCATGTATTGCGTGAAGATTGAAAAAGTTTTGAAAAAAGTTAGAGTATGAAACAATTGCTTGGCTTGTCATCGGGGTTGTGCATGATTTAAATACTTTGTGTGGTGAAGATAGAGCATAGCCAGACTATATGATTTGTTAGGGATAACTTTCTTTGGCCATGTTATTTTGAGAAGACATAATTTCTTTGTTAGTATGCTTGAAGTATTATTATTTTTATGTCAATATAAACTTTTGTCTTGAATCTTTCGAATCTGAATATTCATATCACAATTAAGAAGATTTGCATTGAAATTATGCCAAGTAGCACTCCGCATCAAAAATTCTCTTTTTACCATTTACCTACTCGAGGACGAGCAGGAATTAAGCTTGGGGATGCCTGATACGTCTCCATGCTAGGTTCTATGTGTTAGTTGAATAGATGAATCTGAGATTGTGTGATGCATATCGTATAATCATACCCACGGATACTTGAGGTGACATTGGAGTATCTAGGTGACATTAGGGTTTTGGTTGATTTGTGTCTTAAGGTGTTATTCTAGTACGAACTCTAGGGCTGTTTGTGACACTTATAGGAATAGCCCAACAGATTGATTGGAAAGAATAACTTTGAGGTGGTTTCGTACCCTACCATAATCTCTTCGTTCGTTCTCCGCTATTGTGACGTTGGAGTGACTCTTTGTTGCATGTTGAGGGATAGTTATGTGATCCAATTATGTTAGTATTGTTGAGAGGACTTACACTAGTGAAAGTATGAACCCTAGGCCTTATTTCCACGCATTACAATACCGTTTACGCTCACTTTTATCATTTGTTACCTTGCTATTTTTATTATTTCAGATTACAAATACTTTTATCTACTATCCATATACCACTTGTTTCACCATCTCTTCGCCGAACTAGTGCACCTATACAATTTACCATTGTATTGGGTGTGTTGGGGACACAAGAGACTCTTTGTTATTTGGTTGCAGGGTTGCTTGAGAGAGACCATCTTCATCCTACGCCTCCTACGGATTGATAAACCTTAGGTCATCCACTTGAGGGAAATTTGCTACTGTCCTACAAACCTCTGCACTTGGAGGCCCAACAACGTCTACAAGAAGAAGGTTGTGTAGTAGACATCAGTAGCCATGGTCGACGACTTAACCGACATGCTCGACTTCGGCTCCGAAGACTTCGACGGTATGGACGATGAAGCCGGAGACGAACAGGATCCAACGCCCTCGGGGCACTGGAACACCACCTCCTCATATGATATATACATGGTGGCCACCCCCAAAGAAGCCAATGGCGACGAGAAAGTGGAGGATGACCCCTCCAAGAAGCAACCCAAGCGCCGACGTCAGCGGCGTTGCTCTAAGTCCCGCCACAGCAGGAGCAGGGATACCGGCACAGGAGATAATAACACTCCGGATAGTGCCGAAGACAACAGCAATCCCCTCCAGCACGATGTAGAGCCGGAGGACGAACAAGCTAGCCCCCCAGAGCGGGCAGCAGATGGAGAACTGGAGGAGGACAATTACATGCCTCTCTCCGAAGACGAGGCGAGCCTCGGCGACGACGAGTTTATCGTGCCTGAGGACCCCGTCGAGCAAGAGTGCTTCAAGCGCCGGCTTATGGCCACGGCAAGTAGCCTAAAGAAGAAACAGCAACAGCTTCAAGCTGATCAAGATTTGCTAGTAGACAGGTGGACCGAAGTCCTTGCGGCCGAGGAACATGAACTCGAGCGCCCGTCCAAGAGTTACCCAAAATGCAGGTTGCTGCCTCACCTCGAGGAAGAAGCATTGAAACCTCATTCACCAGTGTATAATGTGGCTGACCGGCCACTACGCGGCCGAGTGAGTAAGGCGTTTCAGCCTAAAGTTCAGCCCGCACCCCGTCGCTACTCAGTCAAAAATACTAAGGCCGGGGGCAACACAGAGGACCTGCGACACATCTTGGACAGTAAGGCAAAATCACAAGGTCAATATACGGAACACGGGCACGTGCAACCACACGGGACGATGATCTTCGCATCAGATACACCAAGAGTAAATCCGGCCGGGCCGAATACAGCAGACAAGACTCATACGAGCTACGTCGGGACATCGCCCGGCACAGAGGTGTCGCACACCCCCTATGCTTCACTGATGAAGTTATGAATCATGAATTCCCGGAGGGCTTCAAACCCGTAAATATCGAATCATACGACGACACAACAGATCCCGCTGTATTGATTGAGGATTTCCTCCTTCACATCCACATGGCTCGTGGTGATGATCTACATGCCATCAAGTACCTCCCACTAAAACTCAAAGGACTAGCTCGGGATTGGCTGAATAGCTTGCCAGCAGATTCCATCGGCAGTTGGGAAGATATGGAAGACGCATTTCTTGACAATTTCCAGGGCACTTATGTGCGGCCACCGGATGCTAATGACTTGAGCCACATAGCCCAGCAGCCAGGGGAATCAGCCAGACAATTCTGGACTTGGTTCCTGACAAAGAAAAACCAAATTATAGACTGCCCGGATGCAGAGGCCCTAGCGGCATTCAAGCATAACATCCACGACGAGTGGCTCACCCGCCACCTCGGCCAGGAGAAGCCGAAATCCATGGCAGCCCTCACAACACTCATGACCCGCTTTTGCGCGGGTGAGGACAGCTGGCTGGCTCGCAGCAACAACACATCGAGGAATCCGGGCACCTCGGATACCAAAGATGTTAACGGCAGGCAACGTCATAATAGACCAAAGCGCCGCAATAACGGCGATAACACCGAAGACATGACAGTCAATGTCGGATTCAGAGGCTCTAGATCCGGTCAGCGGAAAAAGCCATTTAAAAGAAATACTTTGGCTCCGTCTAGTCTGGATCGCATACTGGATCGCTCGTGTCAAATCCACGGCACCCCTGACAAGCCAGCCAATCACACCAACAGAGAATGGTGGGTGTTCAAGCAGGCTGGCAAGTTAAATGCCGAAAATAAGGACAAGGGGCTGCATAGCGATGATGAGGAGGAGCCCCGGCCGCCGAACCCAGGAGGACAGAAGGGGTTTCCCCCACAAGTAAAGATAGTGAACATGATATACGCAACCCACATTCCCAAGAGGGAGCGAAAGCGTGCACTAAGGGACGTCTACGCGATGGACCTGGTCGCCCCGAAGTTCAACCCATGGTCCGCTTGTCCGATCACCTTTGATCGCAGGGACCACCCCACTAGCATCCGTCATGGCGGATCCGCCGCACTGGTCCTAGACCCCATCATTGACAGATTTCACCTCACTCGAGTCCTTATGGACGGTGGCAGCAGCCTGAACCTGCTTTATCAGGATACAGTGCGAAAATGGGTATCGATCCCTCGAGGATCAAACCCAGCAAAACCACCTTTAAAGGTGTCATCCCAGGTGTAGAGGCCCATTGCATAGGCTCAATCACACTAGAAGTGGTCTTCGGATCACCGGATAACTTCCGAAGTGAAGAGTTAATCTTCGACATCGTCCCATTTCGCAGTGGCTATCATGCACTGCTCGGACGGACAACATTTGCAAAATTCAACGCAGTTCCGCATTACGCATACCTCAAGCTCAAGATGCCAGGACCCCGCGGGGTCATAACAGTAAATGGAAACATAGAACACTCGCTTCGTACAGAAGAGCACACTGCGGCCCTTGCAGCAGAGGCACAAAGCAGCCTGTTCAGGCAGACCACTCATTCGGTGTTACAGCCCCCGGACACCTTCAAGCGAGTCTGGAGCAATCTGCAACAGGACCGCCTGGCGCGATCAACGCTCACCTAGCAATCCGGCCCCCGTCCTAGTCCCAGTGCAGCGACGAAATTCGTGCCACGCGTACATAACTACGCATTGAAAATACCATGGACATAAGCGGGGGCACAATCAGGTCACGCCCCGCATTGTGGCTTAACCACGCCAGGGGCTGTATACCTTTTACATTCCTTTTCTCTTTCAGGGCCTAACTCTTCGGAAGCCCTTTCCGACAGTCCGACTACCGGACACACTCCAGAAGCTACAACCAAGGCGGCAAGAAGCTAAGATGAACACGGGAACCGCCAGGTGGTTTCTAATAATACTTGATATACCCGCTTTTCACTATTTATGCGTAGCTTGCCTTGGGATAGGACATTTCGAATTGTCCTACTATATGCTTATTGCACTACTTGTACCAGTACGCTTCGACATATTATTCAAATAAAAATGCATATTATTAATCTGTCATTGCATTATTTAAGTTTTTCTATTTCTCTTACATGTCCATTTACGACATTTCGCACCAGCACGCTCGGGTGCGGTCAGTACGCCAGGGGCTCTCGTTTACCCCGTAATACGGTGCAAGAAGTTTGAACACTTTCGACAGTGCGGCACCCCGAACTTATAACATTATATGCATCAGCTCCGAATCATGTCTTTGGTCAAATGTTAGGTTGCCCGGCTCCCATGCTTTGGTACCTTACGTTCCGCTATATCGGCTAAGGTAGCGGTGAGAGAACTACTGTGATTGTGTCCCGTTTCTTCCAGACGAGCACCTCAGTAGAGAAAGCCAAAAGCTGACTGTCATGATAAGACGAGAGACTGGTCGTTGTTCGAGAGGTCTCAAGTCCTTAAAGACTTTTTCCGCTTTGGGCGAGGAGTCATCCTTGTCCGGCTTAGGCGTGTATAGCGCCCCAAATTCGGCCCTCCGAGTACTAGGGGCTTTGCCAAAATTTAAAATTATAGACTTCTATGGCTAAGTGAGAGTGATAAAGCATTATAGTCCGATTGCCTGGTTCATTGTGCTGAACACCTCCCTTGGAGGACCCAAAATTGGGGTAAAGAGTGTTCAGGTTTATCCCGAACACCCCGGTACTAGTTACATGGGGCAGAAGCTGACGACTAGCCAACTCTCAGATTTTATAAAGGGCCGCACAGAAGGTAATATTTTAAATTAAGAAAGCGTCGCATGGCGCAAATGAACTCGTTTCATATTACAGGACCACATGGGCATGTTCATTCAAAGATTACATCCTTGGCACACTCATCTGCCACTAGGCGGGAACCCTCCAGGAGACCCTCATAATAATTCTCGGGGTGGTGATGCTCCTTGCCCTCCGGCAGACCCTCCTACACCAGCTTCACGGCGTCCAGCTTCCCCCACTGCACCTTCGCCCGGGCAAAAGCCCTGCGTGCACCCTCGATGCAGACGGACCGCTTGATGACTTCAAGCCACGGGCAGGCTTCCACAAGCCACCTCACCAGGCCGAAGTAGCTGCCGGACAGGGGCTCGCTAGACCGCATCCGGACTATAAGGCGCCTCATGGCCTGTTCGGCCGCCTTGTGAAGCTCGACCAACTGCTTCAGCTGGTCGCTCAAGGGCATGGGGTGTTTGGTCCCAGTATACTAAGACCAGAACAACTTCTCTGTTGAGCTCCCCTCCTCAGCCCGGTAAAACTCCGCGGCATCCAGTACACTGCGGGGAAGATCTGCAAACGCTCCTGGAGAGCTCCGAACTCGGGTAAGAAAAAGGAAATTCTCCTTCACATGCTTGCTTTGCATATTGAATGCCTTACCCGCTGCTATCTTCGCCGCCGCATCAATCTCCTGGAGGGCCTTGTGGGCTTCGGCCTTGGTGCTCTGGACGCTTTCAAGCGCCTGCGCGAGCTCAGACTCTCGCGTTTTAGAGTCCAGCTCCAAGGACTCGTGCTTTTTGGCGAGAGCCTCGAGCTCTTGCCGCACCTCGCCCACTCAGGCTTCTTGTTTCTCCCGTTCAATGCGTTCCTTGGCCGCTTTGTCTTCGGCCTCAGACAACGCCTTCCTCAGGGTCGCCACCTCGGTCGTGGCACCTGACAAATCCATGATGATCCTATTACTTTATACCCGAACTTCTCTTTAACTATATAGACAGGGGTATTTCTTACCTTTGCTCTCTTCAAGCTGCCTCTTGGTTAGGCTGAGCTCGTCCTCGGACCGCTTCAAGTCCTGCTTCAGTGCAGAGACCTCCGCAGTACGTACGGCAGTGGCCAGCAGGGAAGCCTGCACATACACATAGACATACTCTAATTAGACTCTTGGGTTATCATTTGATCCTTTATTCGGCTTTTCTTCGCGAACACCGAACGGAGCATCAGGGGCTACTATTTATGCGGTAATATTTTCTTATATTTTGATTACTTACCTCAAAGCCTGTTAGTAGGCTGGCGCAAGCTTCGGTCAGTCCGTTTTTGGCGGACTGAACCTTCTCGACCATCGCACTGATGATAGTGTGGTGCTCTTCTTCAATGGAAGTGCTGTGAAGTGCTTCCAGCAGGTTGTCCGGTGCCTCTGGTTGGACAAAGGACCCGGCACAGATGGTTGGCCCCCCTTGACGGGGGACTGCCTGCCGGAGTCCGGAACCGTCGAGGGTTCCGGCGCAGTGTCCGGCTAGGGCCCGAACTCGAAGCCTGTAGGAGCCTCGCTCCCTTGGTACCTAGGGTCCGGGAAGTCGCCGCAAGGCGCCCCTAGGACCGCCTCCCCTTGGCTCGATGCCTGTTTGGACAACACCTCGGCGTTGTCCGTAGGGCGAGGGGTGGAAGCGGTCGGAAGAGAACCACTGTTCATATCCGACGAGCCCAACGAGCCGCTCGACAAAGGCACGTCGAGATGAGCTCAGGACGGACTGCATAATCATGTTCGGCATGAGGAAAGGCAGTACAATAAAACATATCATGAAGTACTATGGTTTCCGGACACTTACGACTTCGCCAGGGGCTTGTCCCTGGGCAGCCACTCATCTCCGCTGTCTACAGCCGTCGTGGCACGGTCTGGAAGGAGGGTCCTTCCCTTCTTGGACCCTTCGGCCTCCCCAGTTGGGCCGACCTTCCTTTTCTTGTCTCCGCCGACTAGGGGGGGGACTTTTCTCCTCCTCCTCATTTCCAAGGGAGGAGTGTGCATCGGAGTCATTGTCCGATGACTCCGATACGACCATACGCCGGAGACCCTTTCGGGTCCCCGCGGTCTTCTTCTTGGTCTTCTGTGCCGGCACCTCGTAAGGTGTCGGATTCAGCATCTTCGTTAGAAGAGCGTTGATACGTCTCCAACGTATCTATAATTTTTGATTGCTCCATGCTACATTATCTACTGTTTTGGACTATATTGGGATTTATTTTCCACTTTTACATTATTTTTGGGACTAACCTATTAACCGGAGGCCCAGCCCAGAATTGCTGTTTTTGCTTGTTTTAGGGTTTCGAAGAAAAGGAATATCAAACGGAGTCCAAACAGAATGAAACCTTCGGGAACGTGATTTTCTCATCAGATAAGACCCAGGAGACTTGGACCCTCCGTCAAGAAAGCCACGAGGCGGTCACGAGGGTGGAGGGCACGCCCCCTGCCTCATGGGCCCCTCGAAGCTCCACCGACGTACTTCTTCCTCCTATATATATCCACGTACCCCAAACGATCAGAACAGGAGCCAAAAACCTAATTCCACTGCCGCAACTTTCTGTATCCACGAGATCCCATCTTGGGGCCTGTTCTGGAGCTCCGCCGGAGGAGGCATCGATCACGGAGGGCTTCTACATCATCATCCAAGCCTATCCGATGAAGTGTGAGTAGTTTACTTCAGACCTACGGGTCCATAGTTAGTAGCTAGATGGCTTCTTCTCTCTTTCTGGATCTCAATACAATGTCCTCCCTCTCTCTTGTGGAGATCTATTCGATGTAATCTTCTTTCTGCGGTGTGTTTGTTGAGACCGATGAATTGTGGGTTTATGATCAAGTCTATCTATGAATAATATTTGAATCTTCTCTGAATTCTTTTATGTATGATTGGTTATATTTGCAAGTCTCTTCGAATTATCAGTTTGGTTTGGCCTACTAGATTGGTTGTTCTTGCCATGGGAGAAGTGCTTAGCTTTGGGTTCGATCTTGTGGTGTCCTTTCCCAGTGACAGAAGGGGCAGTAAGGCACGTATTGTATCGTTGCCATCGAGGATAACAAGATGGGGTTTTTATCATATTGCATGAAACTATCCCTCTACATCATGTCATCTTGCTTAAGGCGTTACTCTATTTTTAACTTAATACTCTAGATGCATGCTGGATAGCGGTCGATGATTGGAGTAATAGTAGTAGATGCAGAATCGTTTCGGTCTACTTGTCTCGGACGTGATGCCTATATACATGATCATACCTAGATATTCTCATAACTATGCTCAATTCTGTCAATTGCTCAACAGTAATTTGTTCACCCACCGTAGAATACTTATGCTCTTGAGAGAAGCCACTAGTGAAACCTATGGCCCCCGGGTCTCTTTATCATCATATCAATCACCATCACTTTATTATTTCTTTGCTTTTACTTTTTACTTTGCATCTCTATACCAAAAATACCAAAAATATTATTTATCATCTTTATCAGATCTCACTTTCGTAAGTGACTGTGAAGGGACTGACAACCCCTAAGCGTGTTGGTTGTGTTGAGCTATTGTTTTTGTGTAGGTACGGGGGACTCGAGCGTGGCCTCCTACTGGATTGATACCTTGGTTCTCAAAAACTGAGGGAAATACTTACGCTACTTTGCTGCATCATCTCTTCCTCTTTGGGGAAATCCAACGCAGTGCTCAAGAGGTAGCAAGAAGAATTTCTGGCGCCGTTGCCGGGGAGTCTGCGCAAAAGTCAACATACCAAGTACCCATCACAATCCCTATCTCCCGCATTACATTATTTGCCATTTGCCTCTCGTTTTCCTCTCCCCCACTTCACCCTTGCTGTTTTATTCACCCTCTCTCTCTATCCTCCCTCTCTCTCTATTTGCCTCTTTTGCCCGTTTGCTTTTTGTTTGCTCGTGTGTTGGATTGCTTGTTTGTCGCGATGGCTCAAGATAATATTAAATTGTGTGACTTCACCAATACCAACAATAATGATTTCCTTAGCACTCCAATTGCTCCTCTTACCGATACTGAATCTTGTGAAATTAATACTGCTTTGCTGAATCTTGTCATGAAAGATCCGTTCTCCGGCCTTCCTAGTGAAGATGCCGATACACATATTAATAGCTTCATTGATTTGTGTGACATGCAAAATAAGAAAGATGTCTATAATGATATTGTTAAATTGAAGCTATTTCCGTTTTCGCTTAGAGATCATGCTAAAGCTTGGTTTTCATCTTTGCCTAAAAATAGTATTGATTCATGGAACAAGTGCAAAGATGCTTTTATCTCTAAGTATTTTCCTCCCTCTAAGATCATCTCTCTTAGAAACGATATTATGAATTTTAAGCAACTTGATCATGAACATGTTGCACAAGCTTGGGATAGAATGAAATTAATGATACGTAATTGCCCTACTCATGGTTTGAATTTGTGGATGATTATACAATTTTTTTATGCCAGATTGAATTTTGCTTCAAGAAGTCTTTTAGATTCGGCCGCGGGAGGCACTTTTATGGAAATCACTTTAGTAGAAGCTACTAAACTCCTAGATAATATTATGGTTAATTATTCTCAATGGCATACTGAAAGATCTAATAAAAAGGTGCATGCGATAGAAGAAATTAATGTTTTGAGTGGAAAGATGGATGAACTTATGAAATTATTTGCTAATAAGAGTGTTTCTTCTGATCCTAATGATATGCCCTTGTCTACTTTGATTGAGAATAATAATGAATCTATGGATATGAATTTTTTTGGTAGGAACAATTTTGGTAACAACGCGTATAGAGGAAATTTCAATCCTAGGCCTTATCCTAGTAATCCCTCTAATAATTATGGTAATTCCAAAAACAATTCTTATGGAAATTATAATAAGGTGCCCTCTTATTTTGAATTTAATATTAAAGAATTTATTTCTTTGCAAAAGAATTTTAATGCTATGATTGAAGAAAAATTGCTTAAGATTGATGATTTGGCTAGGAACGTTGATAGAATTGCTCTTGATGTTGATTCTTTGGAACTTAGATCTATTCCACCAAAGCATGATATCAATGATTCTCTCAAACCAATGAGAATTTCCGTTGACTATTGCAAAGAAAGAACCGCTAGGATGCGTGCTAAGAAAGATGCCTTTATAAAAGCGTGTTCTTCTAGTTCCTATGAAAATACTGATGAAGATCTAAAAGTTATTGATGTTTCCCCTATTAAATCTTTGTTTTTCAATATGAATCTTGATAATGATGGGACTGAATACGATCCACCTTTACCTAGAAGGCGTTCTAAGAATTCGGAATTTGTTAATCTTGATGCTAAATTTGATAAAAGTGGGATTGAAGAAATTGAAACCCTAGTTGTTGCTAAACCCACTATATTGGATTTCAAGGAATTTAATTATTAAAATTGCTCTTTAATTGATTGTATTTCCTTGTTGCAATCCGTGCTAAAATCTCCTCATGCTTATAGTCAAAATAAAGCGTTTACTAAACATATCGTTGATGCCTTGATGCAATCTTATGAAGAAAAACTTGAATTGGAAGTTTCTATCCATAGAAAACTTTATGATGAGTGGGAACCTACTATTAAAATTAAAATTAACAATTATGAGTTTTATGCTTTGTGTGATTTGGGTGCTAGTGTCTCTACTATTCCCAAAACTTTGTGTGATTTGCTAGATTTCCGTGATTTTGATGATTGTTCTCTAAACTTGCATCTTGCGGATTCCAATATTAAGAAACCTATGGGAATAATTAATGATGTTCTTATTGTTGCAAATAGGAATTATGTGCCCGTATATTTTATTGTTCTTGATATAGATTGCAATCCTTCTTGCCCTATTATTCTCGGTAGACCTTTCCTTAGAACGGTTGGTGCAATTATTGATATGAAGGAAGGGAATATTAGATTTCAATTTCCATTAAAAAAGGTCATGGAACACTTCCCTAGAAAGAAAATAAAATTACCATATGAATCTATCATGAGAGCCACTTATGGATTTCCTACCAAAGATGGCAATACCTAGATCTATTCTTGCTTGTTATGCCTAGCTAGGGGCATTAAACAATAGCGCTTGTTGGGAGGCAACCCAATTTTATTTTTATTTCCTTGATTTTTGCTCCTGTTTAGTAATAAATAAATTACTTAGCCTCTGTTTTGGTTGTGTTTTTTGTGTTTAATTAGTGTTTGTGCCAAGTAGAACCGTTGGGAAGACTTGGGGAAAGTCTTGTTGAACTTGCTGTAAAAAATAGAAACTTTAGCGCTCACGATAAATGCTGTAATTTTTATTTGGAAAGTGCTATTAGTTAATTCTTTTTGCAGATGATTAATAGATAAATTACTCACGTCCAGAAATTTATTTTAGAATTTTTGGGGTTCCAGATCTTGCGCTAGCTACAGATTACTACAGACTGTTCTGTTTTTGACAGATTCTGTTTTTCGTGTGTTGTTTGCTTATTTTGATGAATCTATGGCTAGTAAAATAGTTTATAACCCATAGAGAAGTTGGAATACAGTAGGTATAACACCAATATAAATAAAGAATAAGTTCATTACAGTACCTTGAAGTGGTCTTTTGTTTTCTTTCGTTAACGGAGCTCACGAGTTTTCTACTTTAAGTTTTGTGTTGTGAAGTTTTCAAGTTTTGGGTAAAGATTTGATGGATTATGGAACAAGGAGTGGCAATAGCCTAAGCTTGGTATGAGCATGGCACCCCTAAGATAATCTAAGGACACCTAAAAGCCAAAGCTTGGGGATGCCCCGGAAGGCATCCCCTCTTTTTCGTCTACTTCTATCGGTAACTTTACTTGGAGCTATATTTTTATTCACCACATGATATGTGTTTTGCTTGGAGCGTATTTTATGATTTGAGTCTTTGCTTGTTAGTCTACCAAAATCATCCTTGCTGTACACACCTTTTTAGAGATCCATACATGATTTATAATTTGATAGAATACTCTATGTGCTTCACTTATATCTTTTGAGCTTTATAATTTTGCTCTAGTGCTTCACTTATATCTTTTAAGAGCACGGTGGTGGATTTGTTTTATAGAAACTATTGATCTCTAATGCTTCACTTAGATTATTTTGAGAGTCTTATTAGCATGGTAATTTGCTTAAAATCCTAATATGCTTGGTATGCAACATTAATAGTAAAACTTTCGTATGAGTGTGTTGAATACTAAGAAAAGTTTGATGCTTGATGATTGTTTTGAGATATGGAGGTAATAATATCAAAGTCATGCTAGTTGAGTAGTTGTGAAATTGAGAAATACTTGTGTTGAAGTTTGCAAGTCCCGTAGCATGCAGGTATAGTAAACGTTATGCAACAAATTTGAAACATGAGGTGTTATTTGATTCTCTTCCTTATGAGTGGCGGTCGGGGACGAGCGATGGTCTTCTCCTACCAATCTATCCCCCTAGGAGCATGCGCGTAGTGCCAAGGTTTTTCATGAATTGTAGATTTTTGCAATAAGTATGTGAGTTCTTTATGACTAATGTTGAGTCCATGGATTATACACACTCTCACCCTTCCATTCTTGCTAGCCTCTTCGGTACCGTCCATTGCCCTTTCTCACATTGAGAGTTGGCGCAAACTTCACCGGTGCATCCAAACCCCATGATATGATACGCTCTTTCACACATAAACCTCCTTATATCTTCCTCAAAACAGCCACCATACCTACCTATCATGGCATTTCCATAGCCATTCCGAGATATATTGCCATGCAACTTTCCACCATTCCGTTCATCATGCCACATTCATCATTGTCATATTGCTTAGCATGATCATGTAGTTGACAAAGTATTTGTGGCAAAGCCACCGTTCACAATTCTTTCATACATGTCACTCTTGGTTCATTGCATATCCCGGTACACCGCCGGAGGCATTCATATAGAGTCATCTTTGTTCTATTATCGAGTTGTAATCATTGAGTTGTAAATAAATAGAAGTGTGATGATCATCATTATTAGAGCATTGTCCCAAGTGAGGAATTATAAAAAAAAGAGAAAGGCCATAAAAAAGAGAGAAAGGCCATAAAAAAGAGAGAAAGGCGATAAAAAAAGAGAAGGCCCAAAAAGAAGAGAAAGGCCATAAAAAAGAATAGGCCCAAAAATAAATGAGAGAAAAAGAGAGAAGGGACAATGTTAGTATCCTTTTACCACACTTGTGCTTCAAAGTAGCACCATGATCTTCATAGTAGAGAGTCTCTCATGTTATCACTTTCATATACTAGTGGGAATTTTTCATTATAGAACTTGGCTTGTATATTCCAAAAATGGGCCTCCTCAAGTGCCCTAGGTCTTCGTGAGCAAGCAAGTTTGATGCACACCCACTAGTTTCTTTTGTTGAGCTTTCATACATTTATAGCTCTAGTGCATCCATTGCATGGCAATCCCTACTCCTTGCATTAACATCAATCGGTGGGCATCTCCATAGCCCATTGATTAGCCTCGTTGATGTGAGACTTTCTCCTTTTTTGTCCTCTCCACATAACCCCCCTCATTATATTCTATTCCACCCATAGTGCTATGTCCATGGCTTGCGCTCATATATTGCATGAAAGTTTATAGGTTTGAGATTACTAAAGTATGAAACAATTGCTTTGCTTGTCATCGGGGTTGTGCATGATGAGAGCATTCTTGTGTGACGAAAATGTAACATGACTAAACTATATGATTTTGTAGGGACGAACTTTCTTTGTCCATGTTATTTTGAGAAGACATAATTGCTTAGTTAGTATGCTTGAAGTATTATCATTTTTATGTCAATATGAACTTTTGTCTTGAATCTTTCGGATCTGAATATTCATACCACAATTAAGAAGAATTACATTAAAATTATGCCAAGTAGCACTCCGCATCAAAAATTTTGTTTTTATCATTTACCTACTCGAGGACGAGCAGGAATTAAGCTTGGGGATGCTTGATACGTCTCCAACGTATTTATAATTTTGATTGCTCCATGCTATATTATCTACTATTTTGGACTATATTGGGCTTTATTTTCCACTTTTATATTATTTTTGGGACTAACCTATTAACCGGAGGCCCAGCCCAGAATTGCTGTTTTTTTGCCTGTTTTAGGGTTTTGAAGAAAAGGAATATCAAACAGAGTCCAAACGGAATGAAACCTGCGGGAACGTGATTTTCTCATCAGATAAGACCCAGGAGACTTGGACCCTCGGTCAAGAAAGCCACGAGGCGGTCACGAGGGTGGAGGGCGCGCCCCCCCTGGTTCGCGCCCCCTGCCTTGTGGGCCCCTCGAAGCTCCACCGACGTACTTCTTCCTCCTATATATATCCACGTACCCCCAAACGATCAGAACAGGAGCCAAAAACCTAATTCCACCGCCGCAACTTTCTGTATCCACAAGATCCCATCTTGGGGCCTATTCCGGAGCTCCACCGAAGGAGGCATCGATCACGAAGGGCTTCTACATCATCATCCAAGCCTCTCTGATGAAGTGTGAGTAGTTTACATCAGACCTACGGGTCCGTAGTTAGTAGCTAGATGGCTTCTTCTCTCTTTCTGGATCTCAATACAATGTTCTCCCCCTCTCTCGTGTAGATCTATTCGATGTAATCTTCTTTTTGCGGTATGTTTGTTGAGACCGATGAATTGTGGGTTTATGATCAAGTCTATCTATGAATAATATTTGAATCTTCTCTGAATTCTTTTATGTATGATTGGTTATCTTTGCAAGTCTCTTCAAATTATTAGTTTGGTTTGGCCTACTAGATTGGTTGTTCTTGCCATGGGAGAAGTGCTTAGCTTTGGGTTCGATTTTGCGGTGTCCTTTCCCAGTGACAGAAGGGGCAGCAAGGCACGTATTGTATCATTGCCATCGAGGATAACAAGATGGTTTTTTTTATCATATTGCATGAAACTATCCCTCTACATCATGTCATCTTGCTTAAGGCGTTACTCTGTTTTTAACTTAATACTCTAGATGCATGCTGGATAGCGGTCGATGAGTGGAGTAATAGTAGTAGATGCAGAATCGTTTCGGTCTACTTGTCTTGGATGTGATGCCTATATACATGATCATACCTAGATATTCTCAAAACTATGCTCAATTCTGTCAATTGCTCAACAGTAATTTGGTCACCCACCGTAGAATACTTATGCTCTTGAGAGAAGCCAGTAGTGAAACCTATGGCCCCCAGGTCTCTTTATCATCATATCAATCTCCATCACTTTATTATTGCTTTGCTTTTACTTTTTACTTTGCATCTCTATACCAAAAATACCAATAATACCAAAAATATTATTTCTCATCTTTATGAGATCTCACTTTCGTAAGTGACCGTGAAGGAACTGACAATCCCTAAGCGCGTTGGTTGCGTTGAGCTATTGTTTTTGTGTAGGTACGAGGGACTCGAGCGTGGCCTCCTACTGGATTGATACCTTGGTTCTCAAAAACTTAGGGAAATACTTACGCTACTTTGCTGCATCATCCCTTCCTCTTCGGGGAAATCCAACGCAGTGCTCAAGAGGTAGCAAGCGTCTGCATGATCTTCGGGTAGTGGGGCTGGGCTGTCAAGCTGCTCCGCCATCTTTAACGAGTCCTGTTAGTGACATGGGAGATTAGATCCTACACATAACTAAACCTGGGCAAATAAATACCCCGAGAAATATAAATGCTTACTGGACTGGCATGGCGCTTTGCCCTGAGTTTGCGGTCTTCGGTGAGAGGGGGAGGGATCTCGGCCCTCTTGAACAACACCCTCCAGACGTCCTTGTGCGTCGTGTCATAGAGCTCTCGCAGCATCTGGTGCTTGGCCGAGTCGAACTCCCACAAATTGAATGCTCGTCGTTGGCACGGAAGAATCCGGCGGACGAGCAT
The DNA here is from genome assembly GCF_003073215.2 of Triticum urartu. Taxonomy (NCBI): domain Eukaryota; kingdom Viridiplantae; phylum Streptophyta; class Magnoliopsida; order Poales; family Poaceae; genus Triticum; species Triticum urartu. The sequence continues at coordinate 659,348,654 of NC_053026.1, forward strand.
AATCTGGACCACGTTGACAAGTTTAATTTTCTTGTTCATCATGTTCTGGATACAGGTCTGGAGTCCGGTTAGCTCTGTCGAAGAACCGCAGGAAAGGCCCTTCTCTTTCCAGGAGGTGAGCCATGTGGGGATTCTGGATCGAAATTTGGGGGCTGCCACCCAGTTGGTGTCGCGCGGCTCGGTGATGTAGAACCACCCCGATTGCCACCCCTTTTTGGTCTCCACATAGGAGCCTTCGAGCCAGGTGACGTTTGGCATCTTGCCCACCATGGCTCCTCCGCACTCCGCCTCATGGCCGACCACCACCTTCGGTTTGACATTAAAAGTCTTCAGCCACAGGCCGAAATGGTGCTTGATGCGGAGGAAGGCCTCGCACACAACGATAAACGCCGAGATGTTGGGGATGAAGTTGGGGGCCAGATCATGAAAATCTAGCCCGTAGTAGAACATGAGCCCGCGGAAAAACGGGTGGAGTGGAAATCCCAGTCCGCGGACGAAGTGGGTGAGAAAAACTACCCTCTCGTGGGGTTCGGGCGTAGGGACGATCTGCCCCGCATTTTTTTAGCCGGTGCGCGATATCCACAGACAGGTATCCGGCTTCCCATAACTTTTTGACGTTCTCCTCCGTGACGGAGGAGACCATCCACTTGCCTCCTGCTCCAGACATGCTTGGAGTGGTTTTAGATGGAGAACGCGAGCTTGGGCGCTAGAGCTCGAGTGTGCGGGAATGGGTAAGCGAGAAGAAGAAGGGTGGGTAAAAGAAAGTAAATCCTTGTCCCTTTATAAGGGCAGAGGAGGCAATGAGTCTCCCCACTTGCCTGGCAAAACCGCTTATTCCCCAGGCGCCGCAATTGATGGCGCGGCTGGTGTAACACCCCGGATGTAACTTTCCCAATATGTATTCCAACTCTTGCTGGTTCCGGCGTTAAGTTATTTTATTTTCTCGGGTTCGGGTCTTTGTCTCCGTGTGTTGTTATCGTTGTCATGCATCTCATATCATGTCATCATGTGCATTGCATTTGCATACGTGTTCATCTCATGCATTCGAGCATTTTCCCCGTTGTCCGTTTTGCATTCCGGCGCTTCGTTTTCCTCCGGTGGTCATTTCTACCTTTCTTTCGTGTGTGGGGATCAAACATTTCCGGATTGGACCGAGACTTGCCAAGCGGCCTTGGTTTACTACCGGTAGACCGCCTGTCAAGTTTCGTATCATTTGGACTTCGTTTGATACTCCAACGGTTAACCGAGGGACCGAAAAGGACTCATGTGTGTTGCAGCCCAACACCCTTCCAATTTGGCCCAAAACCCACCTAAACCTGCTCCATCACCTAGAGCGTTCGATCACGATCCCGTGGCTGAAAACCGCACCTCATTTGGACTCTCCTAGCCCCTCCTATGCCTATTTAAAGAACCCCCTCCGAAATTCACGGGCCTTCTCCCCCGAAACCCTAGTTTTCCACCTCTCTCGGCCGGCCGCCGTGCCGCCATTGCCTCCCGCCACCGCGCTCCTCCACGCCGGTGAACTCGCCGCCCGGCGGCCCCGGCGACCTCCGCCGCCCAACCGCGAGTGCCGCCCGCCTCCAGCCTCGCCGGCGACGTCCGCCGCCCCGCCGTCTTCCTCCCGTGCCGGCGTGCGCCGTGCCAAGTCCGGCCGCTGTCTCACGCAACTCCGGCGAGCCCCGGCGATGAACCTCGATCCGCGTGCCCCCGCTCCAGATCCGATCTGAAACCCTAACCCGAGGGTTGACTTTCTCCCCCTCTCTCAGATTCATGTTGCATATTTTGACCTGCCGTAACTTTGCATCCGTAGCTCCGATTTGGGCATATAGCATATCAAAATGTTCGTCTCAGAGAGCACATCATTTCATTCCATTGCATCATTTTCATTTGAGTTCATCTTGTTGCTCGAAATGCTGTTAGAAGAGGGCTACTTGAGATATTTGTCAGATCTGCTACTCCATTTAGGCTTTTGTCATTTTTGCCATGATTATTGCGTGCGTGATATGCCCTGATGCTCTACATATGTTTTGTTAAGGGTTTTGTCATCTTTCCAGAGGTGCAACCCATGTATTTTTGTGATGTGTGTGGTGACTAGCACAAGCTTGCCAAGTGAGGCACTTGGTAATTCTGATTTCAGGGACTTAGCATTTCCACTAAGTCCTTGAGCTGTTTATCTCATGTTGTCATATGTTCATGTCGTTTCCGAGTGATCCGTGCCTCTTTTGAGGATGATCAGTAAGGATGTTTTATTAATCTTGTAGTGCTCTATCCATCCATGTCTTTGTTTGCAATTATGGAGCACCCTAGCTTGAGTCAATCAAGCTCTACTTTTGCTACTTTGTGAATCTGGGCAGATTGTCAACTTGTTTGCAATTTTGCCGATGTTGTTGTAGTTGATCCGTGCATGCTATGCAATTGTTCTTGCCATGTATAGCTTGCATTTTGTGTGTTCTTGATATTTGTATGCTTAGCTTTCCATGACTTGCACCGTAGTGAGTGCATCGAGCTCGTAAACATGCCTACTTGAGATATGTTTCAGCATGTGCCAGTTTTCACTAAGTCTGAAAACTGATTATGTTTTTGCTATGTTCACATGCTTGCAAATGTGATTTCTGATCCCTTTTGACTCAAGGTCACTAAGGGACTTTTGTTAAGCTTTTTGAGTAGCTCCATGCCATGTCTTACTTTGCCATGTTCAGGTCCTGTAGCATGTAGTTTTGTTCCTTCGAAGTGGGCTACCTAATCTGAAATTCCAGACAAGTGTTAATTTCACTAAGTCTGAGATCTGTTTTCCATATGCATTTTTGCCATGCTTGTTTGAACCTGTTAATGGATGATTTGGCCGTAGTTCAGTGCTAGAATTTTGTTAATCATCTTGTATGCATACCTACCATGTATTTTGTTGCCATGTTTGGGTGCTGTAGCATGTTCATCTCATTGCATTTAGATGGCTACTTGCTGTAAATCGCAGACCGGTGTCATATTTGAATCGCTTGCCATTTCCAAACCGTAACTCCGATTCCGGCGTTCTTTATATCGTTTTCAAGCGATTTCATCTCATCTTTCCAGTGGCACACTTGGATTCCCAAGTTGAGGCAAGGTTCATGCATTACCCGTCACATCTTGCATATGCATCCCGCATCGCATCCCGCATAGCATACCATCTTTGCATCGTATTGTTTGTTCCTTGCACGTGGTTGATTGTGTCCTTGTTGCTTGTTTGTCTTGTTTGGGTAGAGCCGGGAGACGAGTTCGCTAATGAGGAGCCCGTTGAGTTTGCTTTCGAGGATCCAGAAAACTCTGACAACTTTGCAGGCAAGATGATCATACCCTTGAAATCACTACTATCTTTGCTATGCTAGTTTGCCCGCTCTTTTGCTATCCCAATGCTACGATGCCTACCATTTGCTTTCAAGCCTCCAAAATTGCCATGTCAAACCTCTAACCCACCATGTCCTAGCAAACCGTTGATTGGCTATGTTACCGCTTTGCTCAACCCCTCTTATAGCGTTGCTAGTTGCAGGTGAAGATTGGAGGCCGTTCCTTGTTGGAACATTTATTTACTTGTTGGGATATCATTATATTGCCATGTTATCTTAATGCATCTATATACTTGGTAAAGGATGGAAGGCTCGGCCTCTCGCCTAGTGTTTTGTTCCACTCTTGCCGCCCTAGTTTCCGTCATATCGGTGTTATGTTCCCGGATTTTGCGTTCCTTACGCAGTTGGGTTATAATGGGAACCCCTTGATAGTTCGCCTTGATTAAAGCTTTTCCAGCAATGCCCAACCTTGGTTTTACCATTTGCCACCTAGCCTCTTTTCCCTTGGGTTTCCGGAGCCCGAGGGTCATCTTATTTAAACCCCCCCGGGCCAGTGCTCCTCTGAGTGTTGGTCCGAACTGAGCTGCCTGCAGGGCCACCTCGGGGCAACTTGAGGGTTGGTTTTACTCGTAGCTAGTCTCATCTGAGTGTGCCCTGAGAACGAGATATGTGCAGCTCCTATCGGGATTTGTCGGCTCATTCGGGCGGTGTTGCTGGTCTTGTTTTAACCTGTCGAAGTGTCTTGAAGAACCGAGGTACTGAGTTTGATCGGAACGTCTCGGGAGGAGGGCTATTCCTTCGTTGACCGTGAGAGCTTGTCATGGGCTAAGTTGGGACTCCCCTGCAGGGATTTGAACTTTCGAAAGCCGTGCCCGCGGTTATGGGAAGATGGGAATTTGTTAATGTCCGGTTGTAGATAACTTGAACCTTAACTTAATTAAAATGAATCAACCGAGTGTGTTACCGTGATGGCCTCTTCTCGGCGGAGTCCGGGAAGTGGACACGGTGTTGGAGTAATGCTTGCGCAGGTTGTCCTATAGTTTCTCGCTCGCGCTTTGCCTCCTCTTCTCGCTCTCTTTTGCGAATAAGTTAGCCACCATATATGCTAGTCGGTTGCTACAGCTCCACATATATATTTACCTTGCCTTTGCTATTAAGCTTAAATAGTCTTGATCGCAAGAGTGCGAGATTGTTGAGTCCCTGTGGCTCACAGATTACTATTACACCAGATGCAGGGCCTGATGATTCCGCTCCAGGTGACGCGCTCGAGCTCAAGTGGGAGTTCGACGAGGACTCTCAACGTTACTATGTTTCCTTTCCTGATGATCAGTAGTGGTGCCCTGTTGGGGGTGATCGGGACCGTGTCGCATGTTGGGTTATCTTTTATTTTGGCGCCGTAGTCGGGCCATGAGTGTTTGGATGATGTAATGTTATTTATGTACCTTGATTGACGTGGGGAGTGTAAGCCAACTATGTTATCCCTTTTATTATCTATATTACATGGGATGTTTGTGATGATTGCCTGACTTGCGACATATGACTTCAATGCAATTATGCCTCTAAGTCGTGCCTCGACACGTGGGGATATAGTCGCATCGAGGGTGTTACAACTGGGTTACCCACGTCCGTATTGATGAGAATCCCGTAATAAGGGGAACACGATCTCTGCTTTGACAAGACGTGTCAAGAAACCGCCTCACGTTATGCGCGGGGCTGGTTAAAGAACGGTTCGAATAATGACCGGGCCGTGGCATGATGTCATGCTATCAAAACGTGTCAGCAGATTAGATTTGTGGAAATATTATTCTCTCTACGGTGGTATGTTGGAACTTATTTTGCAGGGTCGGACGCTATCCTTGTATTCAAGCTCTTCCGTGATGTATTCGGAGGAGGAACCCGCCTTGCAATTCCAAAGACAACACTGCGCGCCAGACTCATCGTCATTGAAGCCTGGTTCAGGGGCTACTGAGGGAGTCCTGGACTAGGGGGTCTCCGGACAGCCGAACTATATACTTTGGCCGAACTGTTGGACTATGAAGATACAAGATTGAAGACTTCGTCCCGTGTCCGGATGGGACTCTACTTGGCGTGGAAGGCAAGCTAGGCAATACGGATATGTGTATCTCCTCCTTTGTAACCGACCTTGTGTAACCCTAGCCCTCTCCGGTGTCTATATAAGCCGGAGGGTTTTAGTCCATAGGACAACATACAATCATACCATAGGCTAGCTTCTAGGGTTTAGCCTCTCTGGTCTCGTGGTAGATCAACTCTTGTACAACTCATATTATCAAGAACAATCAAGCAGGACGTAGGGTATTACCTCCATCAAGAGGACCGAACCTGGGTAAACATCGTGTCCCCTGCCTCCTGTTACCATCCGCCTTAGACGCACAGTTCGGGACCCCCTACCCGAGATCCGCCGGTTTTGACACCGATAGAGGCCTTCCTCCGCATCCAACCCCACTTTGGGCTGTGGCTCAAGGTCTTCAATGTGAAGCCGAAGGTGGTGGATGGCCAGCACACGGAGTGCGGAGGCACCATGGTGAGGAAGCTGGCCAATGTCTCCTGGCTGAAAGGCACTTTCGTGGAGACTGTAAAAGAATGGCAGAAACATTGGTTCTATATGACAGAACCCCGTGGCACCACCTGGGCTGCAACTGCCGAATTCAACTTGGGCAGTCCCATGCGACTCACCTCCTGGGTCGAGAAGGGACCGAACTGGTGTTTGCCAGACGAGCTGACAGCGCTGCAAACGCGCATTCAAAGCATGGTGGATAAAGATATCAAACTTGTCGATATAATCCAGGTGATGCTAGTTCGCTGGATTCTCCCATGCCAAAGCCGAAGCCGCCCTCTATGGGAGTTCAATCCGAAGAAGCACCATACCCTGAAGAGGCTCTTTGAAACCACTCACGAAGATGCCTGGAGGTTGCTTTTTAAGGGCAATGAAACACCGCCGGCCATAGATTCGGACCGCGGGCATGACATCAACCACCTCGCCAACGAGGTATGTTATTCTTACTGCATCCCTTACTTGCTTGTTTCAAGGATGATGTCTAAGTTTTTATCGTCATGGTTTCTTCAGGACTGGATGGAGAGGGTGAAGCGGATCCAATGTCCGGCTCCGCTACCAGAAGAACCAGTCATCCCATGTTTAGTGAAGATGCTTGATACGTCCATTTTCCATCATGCTTTTATATCGATATTTATTGCATTATGGGTTGTTATTACACATTATGTCACAATACTTCTGCCTATTCTCTCTTATTTTACAAGGTTTACATAAAGAGGAAGAATGCCGGCAGCTGAGATTCTGAGCTGGAAAAGGAGCAAATATTAGAGACCTATTCTGCACAGCTCCAAAAGTCCTGAAACTTCACGGAAGCTATTTTCAGAATATATAAAAAATACTGAGTGCAAGAAGTTCCAGAGGGGGCCCACACCCTGGCCACGAGGGTGGGGGCGCGCCCTACCGCCCTAGGCATGCCCCCTGCCTCGTGGGCCCCCTGGTGGCCCTCCGATGCCCATCTTCTGCTATATGGAGTCTTTCGTTGAGGAAAAAAATCATATGCAAGCTTTCGGGATGAGACTCCGCCGCCACGAGGCGGAACCTTGGGGAACCAATCTAGGGCTCCGGCGGAGCTGTTCTGCCAAGGACACTTCCCTCCGGGAGGGGGAAATCATCGCCATCGTCATCACCAACGCTCCTCTCATCGGGAAAGGGCCAATCTCCATCAACATCTTCACCAGCACCATCTCCTCTCAAACCCTAGTTCATCTCTTGTATCCAATTCTTGTCTCTAAGTCGGGGATTGGTACCTGTAGGTTGCTAGTAGTGTTGATTACTCCTCGTAGTTGATGCTAGTTGGTTTATTTGGTGGAAGATCATATGTTCAGATCCTATATGCATATTAATACCCCTCTGATTATGAACATGAATATGCTTTGTGAGTAGTTACGTTTGTTCCCGAGGACATGGGAGAAGTCTTGCTATTATTAGTCATGTGAATTTGGTATTCGTTCGATATTTTGATGAGATGTATGTTGTCTCTCCTCTAGTGGTGTTATGTGAACGTCGACTACATGACACTTCACCATTATTTGGGCCTAGAGGAATGCATTGGGAAGTAATAAGTAGATGATGGGTTGCTAGAGTGATAGAAGCTTAAACCCTAGTTTATGCGTTGCTTCGTAAGGGGCTGATTTGGATCCACATGTTTCATGCTATGGTTAGGTTTACCTTAATACTTCTGTTGTAGTTGCGGATGCTTGCAATGGGGGTTAATCATAAGTGGGATGCTTGTCCAAGTAAGGACAACACCCAAGCACCGGTCCACCCACATATCATATTATCGAAGTACCGAACGCGAATCATATGAACATGATGAAAACTAGCTTGACGATAATTCCCATGTGTCCTTGGGAGCGCTTTCTTCTATATAAGAGTTTGTCCAGGCTTGTCCGTTTGCTACCAAAAGGATTGGGCCATCTTACTGCACTTTATTTACTTTTATTACTTGTTGCTCGTTACAAATTATCTAATCACAAAACTATTTGTTACCTATAATTTCAGTGCTTGCAGAGAATACCTTGCTGAAAGCCCTTATCATTTCCTTCTGCTCCTCGTTGGGTTCGACACCCTTACTTATCGAAAGGACTACAATAGATCCCCTATACTTGTGGGTCAACAAGACTCTTTTCTGGCGCCGTTGCCGGGGAGTGAAGCGCCTTTGGTATGTGGAATTTGGTAAGGAAAAATTTATATAGTGTGCTGAAATTTACTGTGACTTGTTACTATGGAAAGTAATCCTCTGAGGGGCTTGTTCGGGGTATCTTTGCCTCGACCAGTAGAGAAAAGAGTTGCTCTTCAACCTACTCAACCTACTGAAAATGAAAATGTCTACTTTGAAATTCCTTCGGGTATGATAGAAAAACTGCTAGCTAATTCGTTTGCAGGAGATGGAACATTACATCCTGATGAGCACCTAATATATGTGGATGAAGTTTGTGGATTATTTAAGCTTGCAGGTATGCCCGATGATGTTATCAAGAAGAAGGTCTTCCCTTTATCTTTGAAGGGAGATGCATTGACATGGTATAGGCCATGTGATGATATGGGATCATGGAACTACAAACGATTGAAATTGGAATTTCATCAGAAGTTTTATCCTATGCATCTTGTTCATCGTGATCGCAATTATATATATAATTTTTGGCCTCACGAAGGAGAAAGCATCGCTCAAGCTTGGGGGAGGTTTAAATCAATGTTACATTCATGCCCCAATCATGAGTTGTCAATAGAAATGATTATCCAAAATTTTTATGCTCGACTTTCTGATAACAATCGCACCATGCTCGATACTTCTTGTGCTGGCTCTTTTATGATGAAGACTATTGAATTCAAATGGGATTTATTGGAAAGAATTAAACGCAACTCTGAGGATTGGGATCTCGATGAAGGTAAGGAGTCAGGTATGACACCTAAGTTTGATTGTGTTAAATCTTTTCTGGATACCGATGTTTTCCGTAAATTTAGCACTAAATATGGATTTGACTCTGAGATAGTAGCTTCTTTTTGTGAATCTTTTGCTACTCATATTGATCTCCCTAAGGAGAAATGGTTTAAATATCATCCTCCCATAGAAGTAAAAGTAGCTGCACCTATTAAAGTTGAAGAAAAGACTATCACTTATAATGATCCTATTATTCCTACTGCTTATGTTGAGAAACCACCTTTTCCTATTAGGATAAAAGATCATGCTAAAGCTTCAATTGTGGTTCGTAAAAGCAATATTAGAACCTATACACCTCCTGAGCAAGTTAAAGTTGAACCTAATATTCCTATTGTTAAGGATCTCTTGGCTAATAATATTGATGGGCATGTTATTTATTTCTGTGATGAAACTTCTAGATTGCTAAACCTTGTGCTAAAGACAAACATAGACCTGTGGTAGGTATGCCTGTTATTTCTGTTAAAATAGGAGATCATTGTTATCATGGCTTGTGTGATATGGGTGCTAGTCCTAGTGCAATACCTATTGACTTATACAAAGAAATTATGCATGATATTGCACCTGTTGAGTTAGAAGATATTGATGTCACAATTAAACTTGCCAATAGAGATACTATGTAACCAATTGGGATTGTTAGAGATGTTGAAGTCTTATGTGGGAAAACTAAATATCCTGCTGATTTTCTTGTTCTTGGTTCCCCACAAGATAGCTTTTGTCCCATTATATTTGGTAGACCCTTCTTAAACACTGTTAATGCTAGGATAGACTGCGAAAATGATGTTGTTACTATTGGTTTAGGTGATATGTCTCATGAGTTCAACTTTTCTAAATTTCGTAGACAACACCGGGAAGAGGAATTGCCTAGTAAAGATGAAATTATTGGTCTTGCTTCTATTACCGTACCTCCTAGTGATCCTTTAGAACAATATTTGCTAGACCATGAAAATGATATGTTTATGAATGAAAGAAGGGAAATATATGAGGTGTTCTTTAAACATGGACCTATTCTGAAACACAACTTGCCTGTTGAAATCTTAGGGGGTCCTCCTCCACCCAAGGGTGATCCCGTGTTTGAGCTTAAACCATTGCCTGATACTCTTAAATATGTTTATCTTGATGAAAAGAAGATATATCCTGCTATTATTAGTGCTAACCTTTCAGATAAGGAGGAAGAAAAATTATTGAAAACTCTGAAGAAGCACCGTGCTGCTATTGGATATACTCTTGATGATCTTAAGGGCATTAGTCCCACTCTATGTCAACACAAAATAAATTTGGAGAAAGATGCCAAACCTGTTATTGATCACCAACGAAGGCTAAATCCTAAGATGAAAGAAGTGGTAAGAAAAGAAATACTAAAGCTCCTTGAGGCAGGTATAATTTATCCCATTGCTGATAGTCAGTGGGTAAGTCATGTCCGTTGTGTTCCTAAGAAGGGAGGCATTATTGTCGTTCCTAATGATAAAGATGAATTGATTCCGCAAAAAAATATTACATGTTATAGGATGGTAATTGATTTCCGCAAATTAAATAAGGCTACTAAAAAGATCATTGCCCCTTACCTTTCATTGATCAAATGCTAGAAAGATTATCCAAACACACACATTTTTTGCTTTCTAGATGGTTATTCTGGTTTCTCTCAGATACCTGTGTCAGCTGATGATCAATCAAAGAACACTTTTACTTGCCCTTTCGGTACTTTTGCTTATAGACGTATGCCTTTTGGTTTATGTAATGCGCCTGCTACCTTTCAAAGATGCATGATGGCTATATTCTCTGACTTCTGTGAAAAGATTTGTGAGGTTTTCATGGACGATTTCTCCATTTATGGATCCTCTTTTGATGATTGCTTAAGCAACCTTGATCGAGTTTTGCAGAGGTGTGAAGAAACTAACCTTGTCTTGAATTGGGAGAAGTGCCACTTTATGGTTAATGAAGGTATTGTCTTGGGGCATAAATTTTTTGAAAGGGGCATTGAAGTTGATAAAGCTAAAGTTGATGCTATTGAAAAGATGCCGTGTCCCAAGGACATCAAAGGTATAAGAAGTTTCCTTGGTCATGCCGGCTTTTATAGGAGGTTCATTAAGGACTTCTCAAAAATTTCTCGGCCTCTGACTAATTTATTACAAAAAGATATACCGTTCGCCTTTGATGATGATTGTGTAGAAGCATTTGAAATACTTAAGAAAGCATTAATCTCTGCACCTATTGTTCAGCCACCTGATTGGAATTTACCTTTTGAAATTATGTGCGATGCTAGTGATTATGCTGTAGGTGTTGTTCTAGGGCAAAGAGTTGATAAGAAATTAAATGTTATTCAATATGCTAGTAAAACTCTAGACAATGCCCAGAGAAATTATGCTACTACTGAAAAAGAATTCTTAGCAGTTGTATTTTCTTGTGATAAGTTCAGACCTAATATTGTTGATTCTAAAGTAACTATTCACACAGATCATGCTGCTATTAAATATCTTATGGAAAATAAAGATGCTAAACCTAGACTTATTAGATGGGTTCTCTTGCTACAAGAATTTTATTTGCATATTTTTGATAGAAAGGGAGCTGAGAACCCCGTTGCATCATGTGGCAAATAAATTGATTCTCCAAGCAAAACACATATCATGTGGCGAATAAAAATATAGCTCCAAGTAAAGTTACCGATGAACGAGGACGAAAGAGGGGATGCCATCCGGGGCATCCCCAAGCTTAGGCTCTTGGTTGTCCTTGAATATTACCTTGGGGTGCCTTGGGAATCCCCAAGCTTAGGCTCTTGCTACTCCTTATTCCATAGTCCATCAAGTCCTTACCCAAAACTTGAAAACTTCACAACACAAAACTTAACAGAAAACTCGTAAGCTCTGTTAGCGAAAGAAAGCCAAACACCACCATAAGGAACTGTAATGAACTCATTATTTATTTATATTGGTGTTAAACCTACTGTATTCCAAATTATCTATGGTTCATACCCTCCGATACTACTCATATATTCATCAAACTAAGCAAACAACACATAGAAAACAGAATTTGTTAAAAACAGAATAGTCTGCAGTAATCTGGATCAAACGTATACTTCTGGAACTCATAAAATTCTCAAATAAATTTCTGGACCTGAGGAATTTAGCTATTAATCATCTTCAAAATGAATTAACTAAATATCACTTTCCAAATAAAGATGGCAACAATTCTCGCAAGCGCTAAAGTTTCTGTTTTTTTACAGCATGATCAACAAGACTTTCCCCAAGTCTTCCCAAAGGTTCTACTTGGCACAAACACTAATTAAAAGCATAAAACCACATCTAAACAGAGGCTAGATAAATTATTTATTACTAAACAGGAACAAAAAGCAAGGAACTAAAATAAAATTGGGTTGCCTCCCAACAAGCGCTATCGTTTAACGCCCCAAGCTAGGCATGATGATTTCAATGATGCTCACATAAAGGATAAGAATTGAAACATAAAGAGAGCATCATGAAGAATATGACTAGCACATTTAAGTCTAAACCTCTTCCTATGCATATGGATTTTGTGAGCAAACAACTTGTGAGAACAAGAATCAACTTTCATAGGAAGGTAGAACAAGCATAACTTCAAAATTTTAAGCACGTAGAGAGGAAACTTGATATTATTGCAAGTCCTATAAGCATATATTCCTCCCTCATAATAATTTTCAGTATCATCATGAATGAATTCAACAATATAACTATCACATAAAGCATTCTTTTCATGATCTACAAGCATAGAAAATTCACTACTCTCCACATAAGCAAAATTCTTCTCTTGAATAGTAGTGGGAGCAAACTCAACAAAATAACTATCATGTGATTGAAAATTAAGATCAAGATGACAAGTTTCATGGTTATCATTATTCTTTAAAGCATACATGTCATCACAATAATCATCATAGATAGGAGGCATGCTTTTATCATAATAAATTTGCTCATCAAAACTTGGGGGACAAAAAAAATATCATCTTCATCAAACATAGCTTCCCCAAGCTTGTGGCTTTGCATATCATTAGCATCATGGATATTCAAGGAATTCATACTGACAACATTGCAATCATGCTCATCATTCACATATTTAGTGCCAAACATTTTATAGATTTCTTCGTCTAGCACTTGAGAACAATTATCCTTTCCATCATACTCACGAAAGATATTAAAAAGATGAAGCGTATGAGGCAAACTTAATTCCATTTTTTTAGTTTTCTCTTATAAACTAAACTAATGATAGAACAAGAAACTAAAGACTCGATTGCAAGATCTAAAGATATACCTTCAAGCACTAACCTCCCCGGCAACGACGCCAGAAAAGAGCTTGATGTCTACTACACAACCTTCTTCTTGTAGACGTTGTTGGGCCTCCAAGTGCAGAGGTTTGTAGGACAGTAGCAAATTTCCTTCAAGTGGATGACCTAAGGTTTATCAATCCGTAGGAGGCGTAGGATGAAGATGGTCTCTCTCAAGCAACCCTGCAACCAAATAACAAAGAGTCTCTTGTGTCCCCAACACACCCAATACAATGGTAAATTGTATAGGTGCACTAGTTCGGCGAAGAGATGGTGATACAAGTGGTATATGGATAGTAGATAAAGGTATTTCTAATCTGAAATTATAAAAACAGCAAGGTAACTAATGATAAAAGTGAGCGTAAACGGTATTGCAATGCTAGGAAATAAGTCCTAGGGTTCATACTTTCGCTAATGTAAGTTCCCTCAACAATGATAACATAATTGGATCACATAACTATCCCTCAACATGCAACAAAGAGTCACTCCAAAGTCACTAATAGCAGAGAACGAATGAAGAGATTATGGTAGGGTACGAAACCACCTCAAAGTTATTCTTTCCAATCAATCCGTTGGGCTATTCCTATAAGTGTCACAAACAGCCCTAGAGTTCGTACTAGAATAACACCTTAAGACACAAATCAACCAAAACCCTAATGTCACCTAGATACTCCAATGTCACCTCAAGTATCCGTGGATATGATTATACGATATGCGTCACACAATCTCAGATTGATCTATTCAACCAACACACAGGACCTCAAAGAGTGCCCCAAAGTTCTACCGGAGAATCACGACGAAAACGTGTGCCAACCCCTATGCATAGGTTCATGGGAGGAACCCGCAAGTTGATCACCAAAACATACATCAAGTGACTCACGTGATATCACATTGTCACCACAGATATCCATGGCAAGACATACATCAAGTGTTCTCAAATCTTTAAAGACTCAATCCGATAAGAGTACTTCAAAGGGGAAACTCAATCCATTACAAGAGAGTAGAGGGGGGAAGAAACATCATAGGATCCAAATATAATAGCAAAGCTCGCGATACATCAAGATCGTATCATCTCAAGAACACGAGAGAGAGAGAGATCAAACACATAGCTACTGGTACATACCCTCAGCCCCGAGGGTGGACTACCCCCTCCTCGTCATGGAGAGCACCGGGATGATGAAGATGGACACCGGAGAAGGATTGCCCCCTCCGGCAGGGTGCCGGAACGGGTCTAGATTGGTTTTCGGTGGCTACGGAGGCTTCTGGCGGCAGAACTCCCGATCTATTGTCTGTTCTGGAAGTTTTAGGGTACGTGAGTATATATGGGTGCAGGAAGTACGTCGGTGGAGCTTTGGGGCCCCACGAGGCTGGGGGCGCGCCCCCACCCTCGTGAGCACCTCCCTTGGCTCCTGACGTGGGGTCCAAGTCCATGCGGTAGCTTTCCTTCCAAAAATAACTTCTCCAGTTGATTTCGTTCCGTTTCGACTCCGTTTGATATTCCTTTTCTTCGAGACACTGAAATAGGCAAAAAACCAGCAATTCTGGGCTTGGCCTCCGATTAATAGGTTAGTCCAAAAATAATATAAAAGTGGATAATAAAGCCCAACATTGCCCAAAACAGTAGATAACATAGCATGGAGCAATCAAAAATTATAGATACGTTGGAGACGTATCAAGCATCCCCAAGCTTAATTCCTGCTCGTCCTCGAGTAGGTAAATGATAAAAACAAAATGTTTGATGTGGAGTGCTACTTGGCATAATTTCAATGTAATTCTTCTTAATTGTGGTATGAATATTCAGATCCGAAAGATTCAAAACAAAAGTTCATATCGACATAAAAATGAAAATACTTCAAGCATACTAACTAAGCAATTATGTCTTCACAAAATAACATGGCCAAAGAAAGTTCATCCCTACAAAATCATATAGTTTAGTCATGTTTCATTTTCGTCACACAAGAATGCTCTCATCATGCACAACCCCGATGACAAGCCAAGCAATTGTTTCATACTCTAGTAATCTCAAACCTATAAAATTTCACGCAATATATGAGCGCGAGCCATGGACATAGCACTATGGGTGGAATAGAATAATGAGGGGGTTATGTGGAGAATAGAAAAAAGAGAAAGTCTCACATCAACGAGGCTAATCAATGGGCTATGGAGATGCCCATCGATTGATGTTAATGCAAGGAGTAGGGATTGCCATGCAACGGATGCACTAGAGCTATAAATGTATGAAAGCTCAACAAAACAAACTAAGTGGGTGTGCATCCAATTTGCTTGCTCACGAAGACCTAGGGCACTTGAGGAGGCCCATTGTTGGAATATACAAGCCAAGTTCTATAATGAAAACTTCCCACTAGTATATGAAAGTGATAACATGAGAGACTCTCTACTATGAAGATCATGGTGCTACTTTGAAGCACAAGTGTGGTTAAAGGATAGTAGCATTGTCCCTTCTATCTTTTTCTCTCATTTTTTGGCCTTCTGTTTTTTATGGCCTAACGGTGTCCTGTACTAGGGGGTACTCACCACGTCGTCTCCCGATCTGTTAGATTGGGCCAAGGACCCCCATGGCCGTATACTCATGGGCCAGTTTGGATAGCTGCCGCATACATGGAAGATTCCACAAACTTGCTGATCAAGACAAGGACTCCTCCCCACCGGCGTATTCGGCTAGGACTCTTGTTATCCTAGGCTTCTGGTGCATTATATAAACCGAGGCCAGGCTAGTCGATAGATATATACAACAATCATATCATAGGCTAGCTTTGAGGGTTTAGCCTCTCCGATCTCATGGTAGATCAAGTCTTGTAATACTCATATCATCAAGAATAAATCAAGCAGGATGTAGGGTTTTACCTCCATTAAGAGGGCCCGAACCTGGGTAAAACATCGTGTTCTCTGCTTCCTGTTACCATCGATCCTAGACACACAGTTCAAGACCCCCTACCCAAGATCCGCCGGTTTTGACACCGACATTGGTGCTTTCATTTCGAGCTCCGCTGTGTGATCGGCAAAAGGATCAATGGCTCACCCGCAGGTCAACTGCGACGTCGGCATCTTCGTCGCCGGCTCGACTGGTCACCTTGGCTCAACCGAGGACCGTGCTCCATCTCCGATCGTCATGTTCGGGCTGGGGCCTTCTTCAACATCAACTCCGATCTCTATCATGATCATAGAGGAGTCATCCATGGAGCTCGAGGGGTCAACGTCAGCATTGCCCTCGGGCGGCCGTGCTGTTTTTATGGACAGCGAACTTGTATTCGCCGTTACCACCTCCTCGAGCGTCGGTTTGACGATTGCTTCAGTGGAATAGTGCGGAATTACTTCTACAACAACCATGCAAAATTTCGTCGAGTTCCGATGTAGGAATCTCCGACAATCTACGATATACCGGAGCCCTGTCAAATCGGGACGGGAATCTGGACGAGTTTAGGGCGTGGTCTCCCGAGCCCAGCTCGGAGGTCCTTTTGAAGATCCAACCGTTCATCTACTACGGAATTCCCATATCTACCACCCCTCCAAATTTCAGCTCGATCCGACGGTTCAAACTCCGGGAATCTTCCAATGAGTGGACCAATTTTTGGATCTGTTTTCTACGCGAATACGGATTCAACTCGAATTCATTTTTGTTTACGAACGTGATATTGGACAACCTTTTTAGAGGAATTATCTTCTAGAGTATTCTATGTTGTTTTTAAACACGTGACCGTAAATTTTTAAGCCTCCCCTGAGGTCATCTTCATCATCATGCTGGTGTCAAACCAGTCCGGCAATATTACTCCAAGGCTGCCGACCTGTGCTAGACACGTCGTCACTTTGTTGAGCCGAGCTCAACTTCTTCGGATCATCATCTTGGCAAGCCGAACAAGAGTCCGGCATCGCGAAGGATAAATCATCACCAACATCGCCGCCAGACGGATTACACGGAGCGGGCATACCGGCATCGCCGCACGGTCACTTCATCAAGCTGGCATCGACCACGTCACGACCTGCATCGGCAGGGCTGCACTATTGCTTCTTCAAGCTGGTGTCCATCACGCCGACCTACTTCGACTCATCGGCTGACATGGAGGCTTCGACATCTCGGCCGGACTGGGGGCTTCGCCATCTCTTCATCAACCTACTCCGGAGACTTCAGCGTCACTAGCCGACCAGCTTCGTCACGTTAGCTGGACCGAGGGCTTTGCCTCGGCGAGCCAACATTTGCCAGCATCGCCATGCCATCATCGTCCATCAGGAAATGGGTGTGCGGATCGAGTCCCAATTTTCGGAATCACCTCTCTTCGGATTGCTACAACAAATAAACCAGGTGCTATTAATCCTAGTGTTTTTTTGCTTGTTGGTGTTTATTTTTCCCAAGAAATTATTAGTGTGGTTTGTTCCATTATTTGTACACAGGTCTATCGAATGATGGCCGCACTTACGACAGTCGCATGGTGGTTCGGTCAGTTTCCGTACATAGTCCGGCGAACGCCGCATTCGGAACTCGGACCGACCTGTGAATTCAGGCTTCGCCACACCTTTACCGCATCACGCCGACACCCTCGCCTTGACTTCGGCGACAGGCCATATTTCTTTTATTACTCACTTTGCATAAATAATTTATTATGCAACGATTTTTTTTAATTATTATTATTACTGTTATCTCCGGTTTGCACTATTTTTTGTGCACAGGAAAATTATCCGGGGACTTCGGCGTCACTCTGCCGGTCTGCATTGACCGTGCTATGTCACTACTTCGGCGTGTCGAGCTCTCCGCTCCGCCACCTCGGGACCGGCTTGGGGGATGGAACCTTGTCCCACATCAAGCTTGGACTGCGTCATCAATGCCAAACACATTAACCAGCTAAGTCGCTTTCATGCTCAAAGGTTTTAATTTTTAACTTGTGTTCGGTTCGACCAAGCATTATACTTTTTTGAAAAAAAGTTGCTTGTAAAAAATCTCCTTGTCAAAACTTTGTTTATGGCATGCAAATTCAAATACCCCGTTTACTTGGGGGCTTCCTTCATGAAGCTTTTTCCTCTTGCATATGATTATACTTGTATGGCTTCGTTCCTTGTTCGTGTATTACGCCACAATATGCACCATATTGACTTAAGCGATTTGCAAGCTAGGTTGCCTAGCTCCTGTGCTTACCCCTACGTTCCTGATTGCTCGGCTAGGGTGTAAAGGGAGCACCTCTGCGATTGTCACGACCGGGTCCTCCGAGCTCTGACCTCAGACTGGGTAAAGCCAAAAGCTAGCGCTCTTATTGTTTTCAATCATGGTCGGCACACAACGGAACTCATGAGTATAAAAAATCTATTGCACAAGTCTCATAGTAACAATGAGCACCAAAGAAAGGTATCGGTGGGGGTACTATTTTCTTCGACGATGCTTCTTACACTTCGTCAGTAATATAGCATAAGTTCCCTGAGCGCGCTTTGTCTGTTACAGCCTTATGGCATGATTGCCTGGTCATCGGAAACACCGTCGATACTCTCGGCAGGCGGAGTACATGACACTTTTCGGCCCTTGGCCGAAGAGGGAGAAGCCGACGGTCGGTTAAGAAGCGTTTAAAGTTCAGGTGAACACAAATATGATATAAGTACTTTGGTACATGCAATCATTATACATAAAATTCTTTTACCCAAGTCACTTGGGGGCTCTTAAAATTTATATGAGCTATTTTATAGTAAATGTGTTTTCTTCTTGGTCATTGCAAAGTCTTTTTCTATCGCTCCTTTTTCGATGTGAGTGTGTGGTCAATAGCCAGATAACCCATTTTCTCTCTAGTGACCACTCAAGTTTAGTTCGCTAAACTGGTCTAACGAGAAGCACTTCGCCTTCGGGATAGACGGCTGCAGCCGTAGGCTGACCCGCTTGAAGTCTTGAGATCGGATGTGTAATATTAATGCACGACAGAAAGCACAATTTTTTCCCAATTTTTGGATTGGCACCATACACTTGATCTTGTTCGGACGTCAAGTTTTTATTGACGTTTTTTGCTTTTCCAAGCTTATGGCACTTTTAAACTATTTGTGTGTTTTCAGCACAAGTCTCGCAGTGCAACGCCGGACACCTTTAGAGATTCGGCAAAAACATTCTCGGATATTGCTATATATGCATCGGTGTCGAATTGTGTCTTCGATCAATAGTTGGGTTGCCCGGCTCCTACGCTTGCCTCCTACGTTCCGCTCTGTTCGGCTAGGTATGCAAAGGGAGAACCACTGTGATTGTGCTTCCAGCTCACTTGGTTAAGCACCTCAGTGGAGAAAGCCGAAAA
The DNA here is from genome assembly GCF_003073215.2 of Triticum urartu. NCBI lineage: Eukaryota > Viridiplantae > Streptophyta > Magnoliopsida > Poales > Poaceae > Triticum > Triticum urartu. Next base: position 659,368,050 of record NC_053026.1, read on the forward strand.
CTGACTGTCACAATAAGCGTAAACTGGTCAGCGATTCGATGACTGTGTTAAATGACGGGCCATTCACATAACAATGGCCGAAGTGTTTACGGCTTGACCTCGACTATCGCCGAACACTACCGGGGGCTAGTAACTAGCCTCCCAAACTAAATCCTAAATATTTTGCTCTTACATTAGAGCTGAGGTTTCATGATCATGCTTAGCATGACAACCCAAAGAAAGGAACCGATAGTAGGACTATTTTCTTTGGAAGACATTTCTTATGTTAAACAGTAATATAACATATCTCTCTGCGTACCTTTGTTTATAAAACTATATGGCCAGATTGCCTTGTTTGTCGTAAATCTTTGCCCTCATAAAGGCTTTATAAAGTAGGACAAACACTCCTCGGCTACTGGCCGGGGAGGTGGAAGCCGATGGTCGGTCAACAAAGTTTTGTACAATGCGGATCCGAGCATTAATAACATAAAATCATTACACATAATTGGTGATTTTACTATGGATATCGATCCTTAATTCGGCCACCCGTGCCCGTATTACGGCTCGGGGGCTACTGGGATTCGGGCTTATTATTTACAAATATTAAAGGGGCACATCGATCCCCTGATCTGGTGTTGCCACCCGACCAGTGTCTCGGGGGCTACTGCATTGCTTGTTCAATGCAGAAAATTTTAAGTGCAATACAGTTTCCGAGGAGATTTTGATCCTCAGGTTGGTCAGCCGCACCCAACCCGAGTCTCGAGGACTGAGCACGCCACTTTTTGTGTCCCGAAGTATTCTTCCGAGCTAGGAGTTGATCCTCAGACCGATTTTGCAAATCAACCTGAGTCTCAGCGGCTACTGGGATCAGCGGTCTTATGTCATCCTTCAGGTGCATCTCGGGTTTTAGACCGATACACACCTTGAGGGCTTCTAGCTATATATCTCGGCAGAGAATAAATTGCACCAATAAAAAATATTGACAAAAAATCAGCCCACAGTCGGGGTGGTGCACTGAAGGAAATATGCCCTAGAGGCAATAATAATGTTATTATTTTATTTCCTTATATCATGATAAATGTTTATTATTCATGCTAGAATTGTATTATCCGGAAACATAATACTTGTATGAATACATAGACAAACTAAACGTCACTAGTATGCCTCTACATGACTAGATCATTAATCAAAGATGGTTATGTTTCCTAACCATAGACATGTGTTGTCATTTGATTAACGGGATCACATTATTAGGAGAATGATGTGATTGACATGAAGCATTCCATTAGCTTAGCACCCGATCATTTAGTACGTTGCTATTGCTTTCTTCATGACTTATACATGTTCCTATGACTATGAGATTATGCAACTCCCGTTTGCCGGAGGAACACTTTGTGTGCTACCAAACGTCACAACGTAACTGGGTGATTATAAAGGTGAAGGAAATATGCTCTAGAGGCAATAATGAAGTTATTATTTATTTCCTTATATCATGATAAATGTTTATTGTTCATGCTAGAATTGTATTAACCGGAAACATAATACATGTGTGAATACATAGACAAAGTTAGTGTCACTAGTATGCCTCTACTTGACTAGCTCGTTAATCAAAGATGGTTATGTTTCCTAACCATGAACAAAGAGTAGTTATTTGATTAACGGGATCACATCATTAGGTGAACGATCTGATTGACATGACCCATTCCATTACCTTAGCACCCGATCGTTTAGTATGTTGCTATTGCTTTCTTCATGACTTATACATGTTCCTATGACTATGAGATTATGCAACTCCCGTTTGCTAGAGGAACACTTTGTGTGATACCAAATGTCACAATGTAACTGGGTGATTATAAAGGAGCTCTACAGGTGTCTCTAAAGGTAGATGTTGGGTTGGCGTACTTCGAGAATATTCGAGAATAGGATTTGTCACTCCGATTGTCGGAGAGGTATCTCTGGGCCCTCTCGGTAATGCACATCACATAAGCCTTGCAAGCATTCCAACTAATAAGTTAGTTGCGAGATGGTGTATTACGGAACGAGTAAAGATACTTGCCGGTAACAAGATTGAACTAGGTATTGGATACCGACGATCGAATCTCGGGCAAGTAACATACCGATGACAAAGGGAACAACATATGTTGTTATGCGGTCTGACCGATAAAGATCTTCGTAGAATATGTAGGAGCCAATATGGGCATCCAGGTCCCGCTATTGGTTATTGACCGGAGATTTGTCTCAGTCATGTCTACATTGTTCTCGAACCGTAGGGTCCGCACGCTTAACGTTACGATGACAGTTATTATGAGTTTATGCATTTTGATGTACCGAAGTTAGTTCGGAGTCCCGGATGTGATCACGGACATGACGAGGAGTCTCGAAATGGTCGAGACATAAAGATTGATATATTGAATGACAATATTCGGACACCGGAAGGGTTCCGGAGAAGTTTTGGATAAAACCGGAGCACCGGGGGGTTACCGGAACCCCTCGGGGGTTAATGGGCCTTATGGGCCTAAAGTGGAGAAGAGGAAGGGGCTGCCAGGGCAGGCCGCGTGCCCCCTCTCCCCGTAGTCCGAATTGGACAAGGAGGGAGGGGCGGCGCCCCCCCTTTCCTTCTCTCCCCCTCTCTCCTACTTGGACAAGGAAACGGGAGGGGAGTCCTACTCCTAGTAGGAGTAGGACTCCTCCTGTGCCCTCCTCTAGGCTGGCCGCACCCCCCCTTGGATCCTTTATATATGGAGGCAAGGGGACACCTAGGACACACAAGTTGATCCACGTGATCATTCCTTAGCCGTGTGCGGTGCTCCCTGCCACCATATTCCACCTCGATCATATCTTGTAGTGCTTAGGCGAAGCCCTGCGTCGGTAGAACATCATCTCGTCACCACACCGTTGTGCTGACGGAACTCATCCCCGAAGCTTTGCTGGATCGGAGCCCGGGAAGCGTCATCGAGCTGTACGTGTGCTAAGAACTCGGAGGTGCCGGAGTAACGGTGCTTGGATCAGTCGGATCGGGAAGACGTACGACTACTTCCTCTACGTTGCGTCAATGCTTCCGTTGCAGTCTACGAAGGGTACGTAGACAACACTCTCCCCTCTCGTTGCTATGCATCACCATGATCTTGCGTGTGCGTAGGAAATTTTTTGAAATTACTACGAAACCCAACAGTGGCATCCGAGCCTAGGTTTCTGGTTTGGTGTTATATGCACGAGTTGTGGGCGATATAAGTCATACTGCCTACCAGCATGTCATACTTTGGTTCGGCAGTATTGTTGGATGAAGCGGCCCGGACCGACATTACGCGTAGGCTTACGCGAGACCGGTTCTCCCGACGTGTTTTGCACATAGGTGGCTTGCGGGAGACTGTTTCTCCAACTTTAGTTGAACCGAGTGTGGCTACGCCCGGTCCTTGCGAAGGTTAAACAACCAACTTGACAAACTATCGTTGTGGTTTTGATGCGTAGGTAGAATTGGTTCTTGCTTAAGCCCGTAGCAGCCACGTAAAACTTGCAACAACAAAGTAGAGACGTCTAAACTTGTTTGCAGGGCATTGTTTGTGATGTGATATGGTCAAGACATTGATGCTATTTTATTGTATGAGATGATCATGTTTTGTAACCGAGTTATCGGCAACTGGCAGGAGCCATATGGTTGTCGCTTTATTGTATGCAATGCAATCGCGCTGTAATGCTTTACTTTATCACTAAGCGGTAGCGATAGTCGTGGAAGCATGAGATTGGCGAGACGACAACGATGCTATGATGGAGATCAAGGTGTCGCGCCGGTGACGATGGTGATCACGACGGTGCTTCGAGGATGGAGATCACAAGCACAAGATGATGATGGCCATATCATATCACTTATATTGATTGCATGTGATGTTTATCTTTTATGCATCTTATCTTTCTTTGATTGACGGTAGCATTATAAGATGATCTCTCACTAATTATCAAGAAGTGTTCTCCCTGAGTATCTCCCTGAGTATGCACTGTTGCCAAAGTTCGTCGTGCCCAGACACCACGTGATGATCGGGTGTGACAAGCTCTACGTCCATCTACAACGGGTGCAAGCCAGTTTTGCACACGCAGAATACTCAGGTTAAACTTGACGAGCCTAGCATATGCAGATATGGCCTCGGAACACTGAGATCGAAAGATCGAGCGTGAATCATATAGTAGATATGATCAACATAGCGATGTTCACCATTGAAAACTACTCCATTTCACGTGATGATCGGTTATGGTTTAGTTGATTTTGGATCACGTGATCACTTAGAGGATTAGAGGGATGTCTATCTAAGTGGGAGTTCTTAAGTAATTTGATTAATTGAACTTAAATTTATCATGAACTTAGTACCTGATAGTATCTTGCTTGTTTATGTTTGATTGTAGATAGATGGCTCGTGCTGTTGTTCCGTTGAATTTTAATGCGTTCCTTGAGGAAGCAAAGTTGAAAGATGATGGTAGCAATTACACGGACTGGGTCCGTAACTTGAGGATTATCCTCATTGCTTCACAGAAGAATTACGTCCTGGAAGCACCGCTGGGTGCCAGGCCTGCTGCTGGAGCAACACCATATGTTATGAACGTCTGGCAGAGCAAAGCTGATGACTACTCGATAGTTCAGTGTGCCATGCTTTACGGCTTAGAATCGGGACTTCAATGATGTTTTGAACGTCATGGAGCATATGAGATGTTCCAGGAGTTGAAGTTAATATTTCAAGCAAATGCCCAGATTGAGAGATATGAAGTCTCCAATAAATTCTATAGCTGCAAGATGGAGGAGAACAGTTCTGTCAGTGAGCATATACTCAAAATGTCTGGGTATAATAATCACTTGATTCAATTGGGAGTTAATCTTCCAGATGATTGCGTCATTGACAGAATTCTCCAATCACTGCCACCAAGCTACAAGAGCTTCGTGATGAACTATAATATGCAAGGGATGAACAAGACTATTCCCGAGCTCTTCGCAATGCTGAAAGCTGCGGAGGTAGAAATCAAGAAGGAGCATCAAGTGTTGATGGTCAACAAGACCACTAGTTTCAAGAAAAAGGGCAAAGGGAAGAAGAAGGGGAACTTCAAGAAGAACAGCAAGCAAGTTGCTGCTCAAGAGAAGAAACCCAAGTCTGGACCTAAGCCTGAAACTGAGTGTTTCTACTGCAAGCAGACTGGTCACTGGAAGCGGAACTGCCCCAAGTATTTGGCGGATAAGAAGGATGGCAAGGTGAACAAAGGTATATGTGATATACATGTTATTGATGTGTACCTTACTAGAGCTCGCAGTAGCACCTGGGTATTTGATACTGGTTCTGTTGCTAATATTTGCAACTCGAAACAGGGATTACGGATTAAGCGAACACTGGCAAAGGACGAGGTGACGATGCGCGTGGGAAACGGTTCCAAAGTCGATGTGATCGCGGTCGGCACGCTACCTCTACATCTACCTTCGGGATTAATATTAGACCTAAATAATTGTTATTTGGTGCCTGCGTTGAGCATGAACATTATAGCTGGATCTTGTTTAATGCGAGACGGTTATTCATTTAAATCAGAGAATAATGGTTGTTCTATTTATATGAGTAATATCTTTTATGGTCATGCACCTTTGAAGAGTGGTCTATTTTTGATGAATCTCGATAGTAGTAACACACATATTCATAATGTTGAAACCAAAAGATGCAGAGTTGATAATGATAGTGCAACTTATTTGTGGCACTGCCGTTTAGGTCATATCGGTATAAAGCGCATGAAGAAACTCCATACTGATGGAATTTTGGAACCACTTGATTATGAATCACTTGGTACTTGCGAACCGTGCCTCATGGGCAAGATGACTAAAACACCGTTCTCCGGTACTATGGAGAGAGCAACAGATTTGTGGGAAATCATACATACCGATGTATGTGGTCCGATGAATATTGAGGCTCGTGGCGGATATCGTTATTTTCTCACCTTCACAGATGACTTAAGCAGATATGGGTATATCTACTTAATGAAACACAAGTCTGAAACATTTGAAAAGTTCAAAGAATTTCAGAGTGAAGTTGAAAATCATCGTAACAAGAAAATAAAGTTTCTACGATCTGATCGTGGAGGAGAATATTTGAGTTACGAGTTTGGTGTACATTTGAAACGATGCGGAATAGTTTCGCAACTCACGCCACCCGGAACACCACAGTGTAATGGTGTGTCCGAACGTCGTAATCATACTTTACTAGATATGGTGCGATCTATGATGTCTCTTACTGATTTACCGATATCATTTTGGGGTTATGCTTTAGAGACGGCTTCATTCACGTTAAATAGGGCACCATCAAAATCCGTTGAGACGATGCCTTATGAACTATAGTTTGGCAAGAAACCAAAGTTGTCGTTTCTTAAAGTTTGGGGCTGCGATGCTTATGTGAAAAAGCTTCAACCTGATAAGCTCGAACCCAAATCGGAGAAATGTGTCTTCATAGGATACCCAAAGGAGACTGTTGGGTACACCTTCTATCACAGATCCGAAGGCAAGACATTCGTTGCTAAGAATGGATCATTTCTAGAGAAGGAGTTTCTCTCGAAAGAAGTGAGTGGGAGGAAAGTAGAACTTGACGAGGTAACTGTACCTGCTCCCTTATTGGAAAGTAGTACATCACAGAAAACTGTTTCTGCAACACCTACACCAATAAGTGAGCAAGCTAATGATAATGATCATGAAACTTCAGAACAAGATACTACTGAACCTCGTAGATCAACCAGAGTGAGATCCGCGCCAGAGTGGTACGGTAATACAGTTTTGGAGGTCATGCTACTAGATCATGATGAACCTACGAACTATGAAGAAGCGATGGTGAGCCCAGATTCCGCAAAATGGCTTGAAGCCATGAAATCTGAGATGGGATCCATGTATGAGAACAAAGTATGGACTTTGGTTGACTTGCCCGATGATCGGCAAGCAATTGAGAATAAATGGATCTTCAAGAAGAAGACTGACGCTGACGGTAATATTACTGTCTACAAAGATCGACTTGTCGCAAAAGGTTTTCGACAAATTCAAGGGGTTGACTACGATGAGACCTTCTCACCCGTAGCGATGCTTAAGTCTGTCCGAATCATGTTAGCAATTGCCGTATTTTATGATTATGAAATTTGGCAGATGGATGTCAAAACTGCATTCCTGAATGGATTTCTGGAAGAAGAGTTGTATATGATGCAACCGGAAGGTTTTGTCGATCCAAAGGGAGCTAACAAAGTGTGCAAGCTCCAGCAATCCATTTATGGACTGGTGCAAGCCTCTCGGAGTTGGAATAAACGTTTTGATAGTGTGATCAAAGCATTTGGTTTTATACAGACTTTCGGAGAAGCCTGTATTTACAAGAAAGTGAGTGGGAGCTCTGTAGCATTTCTGATATTATATGTGGATGACATATTACTGATTGGAAATGATATAGAATTTCTGGATAGCATAAAGGGATACTTGAATAAGAGTTTTTCAATGAAAGACCTCGGTGAAGCTGCTTACATATTAGGCATAAAGATCTATAGAGATAGATCAAGACGCCTAATTGGACTTTCACAAAGCACATGCCTTGACAAGATTTTGAAAAAGTTCAAAATGGATCAAGCAAATAAAGGGTTCTTGCCTGTGTTACAAGGAGTGAAGTTGAGTCAGACTCAATGCCCGACCACTACAGAAGATAGAGAGAAAATGAAAGATGTTCCCTATGCTTCAGCCATAGGTTCTATCATGTATGCAATGCTGTGTACCAGACCTGATGTGTGCCTTGCTATAAGCTTAGCAGGGAGGTACCAAAGTAATCCAGGAGTGGATCACTGGACAGCTGTCAAGAACATCCTGAAATACCTGAAAAGGACTAAGGATATGTTTCTCGTATATGGAGGTGACAAAGAGCTCATCGTAAAAGGTTACGTTGATGCTAGCTTTGACACTGGTCCGGACGATTCTAAATCGTAGACCGGATACGTGTTTACATTAAACGTGGAGCTGTCAGTTGGTGCAGTTCTAAACAAAGCGTCGTAGCGGGATCTACATGTGAAGCAGAGTACATAGCTGCTTCGGAAGCAGCAAATGAAGGAGTGTGGATGAAGGAGTTCATATCCGATCTAGCTGTCATACCTAGTGCATCGGGTCCAATGAAAATCTTTTGTGACAATACTGGTGCAATTGCCTTGGCAAAGGAATCCAGATTTCACAAGAGAACCAAGCACATCAAGGGACGCTTCAATTCCATCCGGGATCTAGTCTAGGTGGGAGACATAGAGATTTGCAAGATACATACGGATCTGAATGTTGCAGACCCATTGACTAAGCCTCTTCCATGAGCAAAACATGATCAGCACCAAGACTCCATGGGTGTTAGAATCATTACTATGTAATCTAGATTATTGACTCTAGTGCAAGTGGGAGACTGAAGGAAATATGCCCTAGAGGCAATAATAAAGTTATTATTTATTTCCTTATATCATGATAAATGTTTATTGTTCATGCTAGAATTGTATTAACCGGAAACATAATACATGTGTGAATACATAGACAAAGTTAGTGTCACTAGTATGCCTCTACTTGACTAGCTCGTTAATCAAAGATGGTTATGTTTCCTAACCATGAACAAAGAGTAGTTATTTGATTAACGGGATCACATCATTAGGTGAATGATCTGATTGACATGACCCATTCCATTAGCTTAGCACCCGATCGTTTAGTATGTTGCCATTGCTTTATTCATGACTTATACATGTTCATATGACTATGAGATTATGCAACTCCCGTTTGCCGGAGGAACACTTTGTGTGCTACCAAACGTCACAACGTAACTGGGTGATTATAAAGGAGCTCTACAGGTGTCTCCAAAGGTAGATGTTGCGTTGGCGTATTTCGAGAATAGGATTTGTCACTCCGATTGTCGGAGAGGTATCTCTGGGTCCTCTCGGTAATGCACATCACATAAGCCTTGCAAGCATTCCAACTAATAAGTTAGTTGCGAGATGGTGTATTACGGAACGAGTAAAGATACTTGCCGGTAACAAGATTGAACTAGGTATTGGATACCGACGATCGAATCTCGGGCAAGTAACATACCGATGACAAAGGGAACAACATATGTTGTTATGCGGTCTGACCGATAAAGATCTTCGTAGAATATGTAGGAGCCAATATGGGCATCCAGGTCCCGCTATTGGTTATTGACCGGAGATTTGTCTCAGTCATGTCTACATTGTTCTCGAACCGTAGGGTCCGCACGCTTAACGTTACGATGACAGTTATTATGAGTTTATGCATTTTGATGTACCGAATTTAGTTCGGAGTCCCGGATGTGATAACGGACATGACGAGGAGTCTTGAAATGGTCGAGACATAAAGATTGATATATTGGATGACAATATTCGGACACCGGAAGGGTTCCGGAGAAGTTTCGGATAAAACCGGAGCACCGGGGGGTTACCAGAACCCCCCGAGGGGTTAATGGGCCTTATGGGCCTAAAGTGGAGAAGAGGAAGGGGCTGCCAGGTCAGGCCGCGCGCCCCTTCTCCCCCTAGTCCGAATTGGACAAGGAGGGAGGGGCGGCGCCCACCCTTTCCTTCTCTCCCCCCTCTGTCCTACTTGGACAAGGAAACGGGAGGGGAGTCCTACTCCCAGTAGGAGTAGGACTCCTCCTGTGCCCTCCTCTAGGCCGGCCGCACCCCCCCTTGGATCCTTTATATATGGAGGCAAGGGAACACCCTAGGACACACAAGTTGATCCACGTGATCGTTCCTTAGCCGTGTGCGGTGCCCCCTGCCACCATATTCCACCTCGATCATATCGTTGTAGTGCTTAGGCGAAGCCCTGCGTCGGTAGAACATCATCATCGTCACCATGCCGTTGTGCTGACGGAACTCATCCCCAAAGCTTTGCTGGATCGGAGCCCGGGGAGCGTCATCGAGCTGTACGTGTGCTAAGAACTCGGAGGTGCCAGAGTAACGGTGCTTGGATCGGTCGGATCAGGAAGACGTACGACTACTTCCTCTACGTTGCGTCAACGCTTCCGTTGCGGTCTACGAGGGTACGTAGACAATACTCTCCCCTCTCGTTGCTATGCATCACCATGATCTTGCGTGTGCGTAGGAAATTTTTTGAAATTACTACGAAACCCAACAAAATGAGCTCTACACGTGTCTCCAAAGGTAAATGTTGGGTTGGCGTATTTCAAGATTAGGATTTGTCACTCCGATTGTCGAAGAGGTATCTCTGGGCCCTCTCGGTAATGCACATCACATAAGCCTTGCAAGCATTGCAACTAATGAGTTGGTTGCGAGATGATGTATTACGAAACGAGTAAAGAGACTTGCCGGTAACGAGATTGAACTAGGTATTGAGATACCGACGATCGAATCTTGGGCAAGTAACATACCGATGACAAAGGGAACAACATATGTTGTTATGCGGTCTCGCCGATAAAGATCTTCCTAGAATATGTAGGAGCCAATATGAGCATCCAGGTTCCGCTATTGGTTACTGACCGGAAACATGTCTCGGTCATGTCTACATTATTCTCAAACCCGTAGGGTCCCCACGCTTAAGGTTTCGATGACAGTTATATTATGAGTTTATGAGTTTTGATGTACCAAAGTTAGTTCGGAGTCCCGGATGTGATCACAGACATAACGAGGAGTCTCAAAATGGTTGAGACATAAAGATTGATATATTGGACGGCTATATTCGGACGCGGGAAGTGTTCCGGGTGATTTCGGAGAAAATCGGAGTACTAGAGGGTTACCAGAACCCCCCGGGAGAAGTAATGGGCCATATGGGCCTTAGTGGAGAAAGAGAAGGGCAGCCAGGGTGGGCCGCGCGCCTCCTCCCCCCTGGTCCGAATTGGACTAGGAGAGGGGGGGGTGGCGCCCCCCTTTCCTTCTCCCTCCCCACTTCCTTCCCCCTCCTAGTAGGAGTCCTACTCCTACTAGGAGGAGGACTCCTCCTTGGCGCGCCTATAGGGCCAGCCGGCCTCCTCCCCTTGCTCCTTTATATACGGGGGCAGGGGGCACCCCTAGACACACAAGTTGATCCACATGATCGTTTTCTTAGCCGTGTGCGGTGCCCCCTTCCACCATAATCCTCGATAATATTGTAGCGGTGCTTAGGCGAAGCCCTGTGACGGTAGAACATCAAGATCGTCACCACGCCGTCGTGCTGACGGAACTCTTCCCTGACACTTTGCTGGATCGAAGTCCGGGGATCGTCATCGAGCTGAATGTGTGCTAAAACTCGGAGGTGCCGTAGTTTCGGTGCTTGATCGGTCGGGCTGTAAATACGTACGACTACATCAACCGCGTTGTCATAACCCTTCCGCTGTCGGTCTACAAGGGTACGTAGATCACACTCTCCCCTCTCGTTGCTATACATCACCATGATCTTGCGTGTGCGTAGGAATTTTTTTGAAATTACTACGTTCCCCAACAGTGGCATCCGAGCCTAGGTTTTATGTGTTGATGTTATATGCACGAGTAGAACACAAGTGAGTTGTGGGCGATATAAGTCATACTGCTTACCAGCATGTCATACTTTGGTTCGGCGGTATTGTTGGACGAAGCGGCCCGGACCGACATTACGCGTACGCTTACGCGAGACCGGTTCTCCCGATGTGCTTTGCACAAAGGTGGCTAGCGGGTGTCAGTTTCTCCAACTTTAGTTGAACCGAGTGTGGCTACGCCCGGTCCTTGCGAAGGTTAAAACAACACCAACTTGACAAACTATCGTTGTGGTTTTGATGCGTAGGTAAGACTGGTTCTTGCTTAAAGCCCGTAGCAGCCACGTAAAAACTTGCAAACAACAAAGTAGAGGACGTCTAACTTGTTTTTGCAGGGCATGTTGTGATGTGATATGGTCAAGACATGATGCTAAATTTTATTGTATGAGATGATCATGTTTTGTAACCAAGTTATCGGCAACTGGCAGGAGCCATATGGTTGTCGCTTTATTGTATACAATGCAATTGCGCTGTAATGCTTTACTTCATCACTAAGCGGTAGCGATAGTCGTGGAAGCATAAGATTGGCCAGACGACAACGATGCTACGATGGTGATCAAGGTGTCGCGCCAGTGACGATGGTGATCACGACGGTGCTTCGAAGATGAAGATCACAAGCACAAGATGATGATGGCCATATCATATCACCTATATTGATTGCATGTGATGTTTATCTTTTATGCATCTTATCTTGCTTTGATTGACGGTAGCATTTTAAGATGATCTCTCACTAATTATCAAGAAGTGTTCTCCCTGAGTATGCACCGTTGCGAAAGTTCTTCATGCTGAGACACCACGTGATGATCGGGTGTGATAGGTTCTACGTTCAAATACAACGGGTGCAAAACAGTTGCACACGCGGAATACTCAGGTTATACTTGACGAGCCAAGCATATACAGATATGGCCTCGGAACACGGAGACCGAAAGGTCGAGCGTGAATCATACAGTAGATATGATCAACATAGTGATGTTCACCAATGAAACTACTCCATCTCACGTGATGATCGGACATGGTTTAGTTGATTTGGATCATGTGATCACTTAGATGACTAGAGAGATGTCTGTCTAAGTGGGAGTTCTTAAGTAATATGATTAATTGAACCTAAATTTATCATGAACTTAGTACCAGATAGTATCTTGCTTGTTTATGTTTGATTGTAGATAGATGGCCCGTGCTGTTGTTCTGTTGAATTTTAATGCGTTCCTTGAGAAAGCAAAGTTGAAAGATGATGGTAGCAATTACACGGACTGGGTCCGTAACTTGAGGATTATCCTCATTGCTGCACAGAAGAATTACGTCCTGGAAGCACCGCTGGGTGCCAGGCCTGCTCTTGGAGCAACACCATATGTTATGAACGTCTGGCAGAGCAAAGCTGATGACTACTCGATAGTTCAGTGTGCCATGCTTTACGGCTTAGAATCGGGACTTCAACGACGTTTTGAACGTCATGGAGCATATGAGATGTTCCAGGAGTTGAAGTTAATATTTCAAGAAAATGCCTGGATTGAGAGATATGAAGTCTCCAATAAGTTCTATAGCTGCAAGATGGAGGAGAACAGTTCTATCAGTGAGCATATACTGAAAATGTCTGGGTATAATAATCACTTGATTCAATTGGGAGTTAATCTTCCAGATGATTGCGTCATTGACAGAATTCTCCAATCACTGCCACCAAGCTACAAGAGCTTCGTGATGAACTATAATATGCAAGGGATGAATAAGACTATTCCCGAGCTCTTCGCAATGCTGAAAGCTGCGGAGGTAGAAATCAAGAAGGAGCATCAAGTGTTGATGGTCAACAAGACCACTAGTTTCAAGAAAAAGGGCAAAGGAAAGAAGAAGGGGAACTTCAAAAAGAACATCAAGAAAGTTGCTACTCAAGAGAAGAAACCCAAACCTGGACCTAAGCCTGAAACTGAGTGCTTCTACTGCAAGGAGACTGGTCACTGGAAGGGGAACTGCCCCAAGTATTTGGCGGATAAGAAGGTTGGCAAGGTGAACAAAGGTATATGTGATATACATGTTATTGATGTGTACCTTACTAATGCTCGTAGTAACACCTGGGTATTTGATACTGGTTCTGTTGCTAAACATTCGCAACTCGAAACAGGGACTACGGATTAAGCGAAGATTGGCTAAGGACGAGGTGATGATGCGCGTGGGAAATGGTTCCAAAGTCGATGTGATCGCGGTCGGCACGCTACCTCTACATCTACCTTCGGGATTAGTATTAGACCTAAATAATTGTTATTTGGTGGCAGCATTAAGCCTGAACATTATATCTGGATCTTGTTTGATGCGAGACGGTTATTCATTTAAATCAGAGAATAATGGTTGTTCTATTTATATGAGTAATATCTTTTATGGTCATGCACCCTTAAAGGGTGGTCTATTCTTATTAAATCTCGATAGTAGTGACACACATATTCATAATGTTGAAGCCAAAAGATGCAGAGTTGATAATGATAGTGCAACTTATTTGTGGCACTGCCGTTTGGGTCATATCGGTGTAAAGCGCATGAAGAAACTCCATACTGATGGAATTTTGGAACCACTTGATTATGAATGACTTGGTACTTCCGAACCTTGCCTTATGGGTAAGATGACAAAAACACTGTTCTCCGGTAATATGGAGAGAGCAACAGATTTGTTGGAAATCATACATACAGATGTATGTGGTCCGATGAATGTTGAGGCTCGTGGCGGATATCGTTATTTTCTCACCTTCACAGATGACTTAAGCAGATATGGGTATATCTACTTAATGAAACATAAGTCTGAAACGTTTGAAAAGTTCAAAGAATTTTAGAGTGAAGTTGAAAATCATCGTAACAAGAAAATAAAATTCCTACAATCTGATCGTGGAGGAGAATATTTGAGTTACGAGTTTGGTGTACATTTGAAACAATGCGGAATAGTTTCGCAACTCACGCCACCCGGAACACCACAATGTAATGGTGTGTCCGAACGTCGTAATCGTACTTTACTAGATATGGTGCGATCTATGATGTCTCTTACTGATTTACCGCTATTGTTTTGGGGATATGCTCTAGAGACGGCCGCATTCACGTTAAATAGGGCACCATCAAAATCCATTGAGACGATGCCTTATGAACTATGGTTTAGCAAGAAACCAAAGTTGTCGTTTCTGAAAGTTTGGGGCTGCGATGCTGTTGTGAAAAAGCTTCAACCTGATAAGCTCGAACCCAAATCGGAGAAATGTGTGTTCATAGGATATCCAAAGGAAAGTATTGGATACACCTTCTATCACAGATCCGAAGGCAAGACTTTTGTTGCTAAATTCAGAAACTTTCTAGAGAAGGAGTTTCTCTCGAAAGAAGTGAGTGGGAGCAAAGTAGAACTTGACGAGCTAACTGTACCCTGCTCCCTTATTGAAAAGTAGTACATCACAAAAACCAGTTTCTGTGACACCTACACCAATTAGTGAGCAAGCTAATGATGATGATCATGAAACTTCAGAACAAGATACTACTGAACCTCGTAGATCAACCAGAGTAAGATCCGCACCAGAGTGGTACGGTAATCCTGTTCTAGAAGTCATGCTACTAGATCATGATGAACCTACGAACTATGAAGAAGCGATGGTGAGCCCAGATTCCGCAAAATGGCTTGAAGCCATGAAATCTGAGATGGGATCCATGTATGAGAGCAAAGTATGGACTTTGGTTGACTTGCCCAATGATCGGCAAGCAATTGAGAATAAATGGATCTTCAAGAAGAAGACTGACGCTGACGGTAATATTACTGTCTACAAAGCTCGACTTGTCGCAAAAGGTTTTCGACAAGTTAAAGGGATTGACTACGATGAGACCTTCTCACCCGTAGCGATGCTTAAGTCTGTCCGAATCATGTTAGCAATTGCCGCATTTTATAATTATGAAATTTGGCAGATGGATGTCAAAACTGCATTCCTGAATGGATTTCTGGAAGAAGAGTTGTATATGATACAACCGGAAGGTTTTGTCGATCCAAAGGGAGCTAAAAAAGTATGCAAGCTCCAGCAATCCATTTATGGACTGGTGCAAGCCTCTCGGAGTTGGAATAAACGTTTTGATAGTGTGATCAAAGCATTTGGTTTTATACAGACTTTCGGAGAAGCCTGTATTTACAAGAAAGTGAGTGGGAGCTCTGTAGCATTTCTGATATTATATGTGGATGACATATTACTGATTGGAAATGATATAGAATTTCTGGATAGCATAAAGGGATACTTGAATAAGAGTTTTTCAATGAAAGACCTCGGTGAAGCTGCTTACATATTAGGCATAAAGATCTATAGAGATAGATCAAGACGCCTAATTGGACTTTCACAAAGCACATACCTTGACAAGATTTTGAAAAAGTTCAAAATGGATCAAGCAAAGAAAGGGTTCTTGCCTGTGTTACAAGGTGTGAAGTTGAGTCAGACTCAATGCCCGACCACTGCAGAAGATAGAGAGAAAATGAAAGATGTTCCCTATGCTTCAGCCATAGGTTCTATCATGTATGCAATGCTGTGTACCAGACCTGATGTGTGCCTTGCTATAAGTCTAGCAGGGAGGTACCAAAGTAATCCAGGAGTGGATCACTGGACAGCGGTCAAGAACATCCTGAAATACCTGAAAAGGACTAAGGATATGTTTCTCATATATGGAGCAAAGAGCTCATAGAAATGGTACGTGATGCAAGCTTTGACACTGATCCGACGATTCTAAATCGCAAACCGGATACATGTTACATTAAATGGTGGAGCTGTCAGTTGGTGCAGTTCTAAACAAAGCGTTGTGGCAGGATCTACATGTGAAGCGGAGTACATAGCTGCTTCGGAAGCAGCAAACAAAGGAGTCTGGATGAAGGAGTTCATATCCGATCTAGGTGTCATACCTTAGTGCATCGGGTCCAATGAAAATCTTTTGTGACAATACTGGTGCAATTGCCTTGGCAAAGGAATCCAGATTTCACAAGAGAACCAAGCACATCAAGAGACGCTTCAATTCCATCCGGGATCTAGTCCAGGTGGGAGACATAGAGATTTGCAAGATACATACGGATCTGAATGTTGCAGACCCATTGACTAAGCCTCTTCCACGAGCAAAACATGATCAGCACCAAAGCTCCATGGGTGTTAGAATCATTACTATGTAATCTAGATTATTGACTCTAGTGCAAGTGGGAGACTGAAGGAAATACGCCCTAGAGGCAATAATAATGTTATTATTTTATTTCCTTATATCATGATAAATGTTTATTATTCATGCTAGAATTGTATTATCCGGAAACATAATACTTGTGTGAATACATAGACAAACTAAACGTCACTAGTATGCCTCTACATGACTAGATCATTAATCAAAGATGGTTATGTTTCCTAACCATAGACATGTGTTGTCATTTGATTAATGGGATCACATTATTAGGAGAATGATGTGATTGACATGACCCATTCCATTAGCTTAGCACCCGATCATTTAGTATGTTGCTATTGCTTTCTTCATGACTTATACATGTTCCTATGACTATGAGATTATGCAAGTCCCGTTTGCCGGAGGAACACTTTGTGTGCTACCAAACGTCACAACGTAACTGGGTGATTATAAAGGATCTCTACAGGTGTCTCCAAAGGTAAATGTTGGGTTGGCGTATTTCGAGATTAGGATTTGTCACTCCGATTGTCGGAGAGGTATCTGTGGGCCCTCTCGGTAATGCACATCACATAAGCCTTGCAAGCATTGCAACTAATGATTTAGTTGCGAGATGATGTATTACGAAACGAGTAAAGAGACTTGCCGGTAACGAGATTGAACTAGGTATTGAGATACCGACGATCGAATCTCGGGCATGTAACATACGGATGACAAAGGGAACAACGTATGTTGTTATGCGGTCTGACCGATAAAGATCTTCGTAGAATATGTAGGGGACAATATGAGAATCCAGGTTCCACTATTGGTTACTGACCGGAGACATGTCTCGGTCATGTCTACATTGTTCTCGAACCCGTAGGGTCCGCACGCTTAAGGTTTCAATGATAGTTATATTATGATTTTATGAGTTTTGATGTACCGAAGTTAGTTCAGAGTCCCGGATGTGATCACGGACATAACGAGGAGTCTCGAAATGGTCGAGACATAAAGATTGATATATTGGACGGCTATATTCGGACACCGGAAGTGTTCCGCATGATTTTAGAGAAAACCGGAGTACCAGAGGGTTACCGGAACCCCCCTGGAGAAGTAATGGGCCATATGGGCCTTAGTGGAGAAAGAGAAGGGCAGCCAGGGTGGGCCGCGTGCCTCCTCCCCCTAGTCCGAATTGGACTAGGAGAGGGGGGGGGGGCGGCGCCCCCCTTTCCTTCTCCCTCCCCACTTCCTTCCCCCTCCTAGTAGAAGTCCTACTCCTACAAGGAGGAGGACTCCTCCTTGGCGCGCCTATAGGGCCGGCCAGCCTCCTCCCCTTGCTCTTTTATATACGGGGGCATGGGGCACCCCTAGACACACAAGTTGATCCACGTGATCATTTTCTTAGCCGTGTGCAGTGCCCCCTTCCACCATAATCCTCGATAATATTGTAGCGGTGCTTAGGCGAAGCCCTGCAACGGTAGAACATCAAGATCGTCACCACGCCGTCGTGCTGATGGAACTCTTCCCTGACACTTTGCTGGATCGGAGTCCGGGGATCGTCATCGAGCTGAACGTGTGCTAAAACTCGGAGGTGCCGTAGTTTCGGTGCTTGATCGGTCGGGCCGTAAAGACGTACGACTACATCAACCGCGTTGTCATAACGCTTCCGCTGTCGGTCTACAAGGGTACGTAGATCACACTCTCCCCTCTCGTTGTTATGCATCACCATGATCTTGCGTGTGCGTAGGAATTTTTTTGAAATTACTACGTTCCCCAACATGCACCACCTCGGAAGCAGTCCGGCATAAAGCTTGGGCGCTAGTGGCTGGCTCCATAGAGGGCATTTCCGGCATTAAGCTCGGCTAAACTCCTTCAACTTTTTTGAACCAAGGTGATTTATGACACCTCGGATATAGTCCGGCGTTGGAGCTCGGATACATTCTGGCGTTGGAGCTCAGAAGCGGTCCGACATTTGTGCTCGGCTGCAAAAGATACCTCAATCACAGTCCGGCATTAGAGCTCGGACGCAAGAGGACACTGCCTCCCGGGAACAACTTCAAACCCGAGGTGTGGCATAAAAATAACAAGGCATTGATAAAGGCCGGAAACTTAAAGGGGCTCCTCGGATACCCGACGTGTAAACTCGTCGAATGCATTTCGGCGATCCTCAAGATGGAGGATGAGAAGATTTGTTGAACCAGTTTTCAAGACCGACAACTAAAGATGAAGAATAGTTTGGAAGAATCGAGGAGCGTCCCTAACTTGAAGACCGATTTAGGGGGCTACTGACGGTGTCCTGGACTAGGGGGTACTCACCACGTTGTCTCCTGATCTGTTAGATTGGGCCGAGGACCCCCATGGCCGTATACTCATGGGCCAGTTTGGACAGCTGCCGCATGCATGGAAGATTCCACAAGACTTGGTGATCAAGACAAGAACTCCTCCCCACCGGTGTATTCGGCTAGGACTCTTGTTATCCTAGGCCTCTGGTGCATTATAGAAACTGAGGCCAGGCTAGTCGATAGATATATACAACAATCATACCATAGGCTAGCTTTGAGGGTTTAGCCTCTCCGATCTCGTGGTAGATCAACTCTTGTAATACTCATATCATCAAGAATAAATCAAGCAGGACGTAGGGTTTTAGCTCCATCAAGAGGGCCCAAACCTGGGTAAAACATCGTGTCCCCTGCTTCCTGTTACCATCGATCCTAGACGCACATTTTGGGACCCCCTACCCGAGATCCGCCGGTTTTGACACCGACATGGCTTTCTCTTTTTTTTGGGCCTTCTCTTTTTTATGGCCTTTCTATTTTTTTATTCCTCACTTGGGACAATGCTCTAATAATGATGATCATCACACTTCTATTTATTTACAACTCAATGATTACAACTCGATACTAGAACAAAGATGACTCTATATGAATGCCTCCGGCGGTGTACCGGGATATGCAATGAACCAAGAGTGACATGTATGAAAGAATTATGAACGGTGGCTTTGCCACAAATACTATGTCAACTACATGATCATGCTAAGCAATATGACAATAATGAATGTGTCATGAGGAACGGAATGGTGGAAAGTTGCATGGCAATATATCTCAGAATGGCTATGGAAATGCCATAATAGGTAGGTATGGTGGCTGTTTTGAGGAAGATATAAGGAGGTTTATGTGTGAAAGAGCGTATCATATCACGGGGTTTGGATGCACCGACAAAGTTTGCGCCAACTCTCAATGTGAGAAAGGGCAATGCACGGTACCGAAGAGGCTAGCAAGGATGGAAGGGTGAGAGTGCGTATAATCCATGGACTCAACATTAGTCATAAAGAACTCACATACTTATTGCAAAAATCTAAAAGTCATCAAAAACCTCGGCACTACACGCATGCTCCTAGGGGGATAGATTGGTAGGAAAAGACCATCGCTCGTCCCCGACCGCCACTTATAAGGAGGACAATCAAATAACACCTCATGTTTCAAATTTGTTGCATAACGTTTACCATAAGTGCATGCTACGGGACTTGCAAACTTCAACACAAGCACTTCTCAAATTCACAACTACTCAACTAGCACAACTTTGATATTATTACCTCCATATCTCAAAACAATCATCAAGCATCAAACTTCTCTTAGTATTCAATACTCTATATGAAAGTTTTTACTAATCTTGTATACCTAGCATATTAGGATTTTAAGCAAATTACCATGCTATTTAAGACTCTCAAAATAATCTAAGTGAAGCATGAGAGTTCATCTATTTCTTCAAAATAAAACTACCACCATGCTCTGAAAGATATAAGTGAAGCACTAGAGGAAACGACAAACTACTCCGAAAGATATAAGTGAAGATCAAGTAGTCGAATAATTATGCAACTATGTGAATACTCTCTAACATTTAATAATTTCAGATCTTGGTATTTTTTTCAAACATCAAGCAAATCAAAATAAAATGACATCTAAGAATAGCAAACATCATGTGAAGAAGCAAAAACTTAGGATCAACCGATACTAACCGATAGTTGTTGAAGAAGAAAGGTGGGATGCCAACCGGGGCATCCCCAAGCTTAGACGCTTGAGACTTCTTGAAATATTATCTTGGGGTGCCTTGGGAATCCCCAAGCTTGAGCTTTTGTGTCTCCTTAATTCCTCTCATATCACGGTCTCCCTAAATCTCAAAAGCTTCATCCACACAAAACTCAACAAGGACTCGTGAGATAAGTTAGTATAACACATTGCAAAAACCTTATCATACTCTACTGTAGCAAATCACTAAAATTATTATTCAACATTGCATACTAAATGCCTCTTCATATTTAATATCCCTATCCTCAAATAGAATCATTAAAAAAGCAAACGTATGCAAACAATGCAAACATAACAGCAATCTGCCTAAACAGGATAGTCTGTAAAGTGTGCAGCAAAATCCATACTTCCCTAACTCCAAAAATTATGGAAGAAAATTCCCACTGTAGTAAATTTATCAGAGATTAATATGCAAAAGGTTTCAAAATTTTATCACATTCTGACTTTTCTAGGGAATTATTGCAACAGCGGTAAACTTTCTGTTTTCAAACAGCAACATGAAGACTTGTAACATAGGCATAGTGAAGACTATCGATGCCACTTTTCTTGAAATAAAAGATGCAAAACATTGTTCTAAATAACAGCAAGCAAATCCTAACAAAATAAATTGACGCTCCAAGAAAAACACATATCATGTGGCGAATAAAAATATAGCTCCAAGTAAAGTTACCGATGAACGGGGACGAAAGAGGGGATGCCATCCGGGGAATCCCCAAGCTTAGGCTCTTGGTTGTCCTTGAATGTTATCTTGGGGTGCCTTGGGAATCCCCAAGCTTATGCTCTTGCCACTCCTTATTCCATAGTCTATCGAATCCTTACCCAAAACTTGAAAACTTCACAACACAAAACTTAACAGAAAACTCGTAAGCTCTGTTAGCGAAAGAAAGCAAAACACCACCATAAGGTACTGTAATGAACTCATTCTTTATTTATATTGGTGTTAAACCTACTTTATTACAACTAATCTATGGTTCATACCCTCCGATAGTACTCATAGATTCATCAAAATAAGCAAACTACACATAGAAAACAGAATCTGTTAAAAACAGAACAGTCTGTAGTAATCTGGATCAAACGTATACTTCTGGAACTCATAAAATTCTCAAATAAATTGCTGGACCAGAGGTATTTATCTATTAATCATCTGAAAAATTAATTAACTAAATATCACTTTCCAAATAAAGATGGCAACAATTCTCGTGAGCGCTAAAGTTTCTGTTTTTTACAGAATGATCAACAAGACTTTCCCCAAGTCTTCCCAAAGGTTCTACTTGGCACAAACACTAATTAAAAGCATAAAACCACATCTAAACAGAGGCTAGATAAATTATTTATTACTAAACAGGAACAAAAAGCAAGGAACTAAAATAAAATTGTGTTGCCTCCCAACAAGCGCTATCGTTTAACGCCCCTAGCTAAGCATGATGATTTCAATGATGCTCACATAAAGGATAAGAATTGAAACATAAAGAGAGCATCATGAAGAATATGACTAGAACATTTAAGTCTAACCATCTTCCTTTGCATAGGGATTTTTTGAGCAAACAACTTGTGAGAACAAGAATCAACTTGCATAGGAAGGTAGAACAAGCATAACTTCAAAATTTTAAGCACGTAGAGAGGAAACTTGATATTATTGCAAGTCCTATAAGCATATATTCCTCCCTCATAATAATTTTCAGTAGCATCATGAATGAATTCAACAATATAACTATCACATAAAGCATTCTTTTCATGATCTACAAGCATAGAAAATTTACTACTCTCCACATAAGCAAAATTCTTCTCTTGAATAGTAGTGGGAGCAAACTCAACAAAATAACTATCATGTGATTGAAAATTAAGATCAAGATGACAAGTTTCATACTTATCATTATTCTTTAAAGCATATGTGTCATCACAATAATCATCATAGATAGGAGGCATGCTTTTATCATAATAAATTTGCTCATCAAAACTTGGGGGACAAAAAAAATCATCTTCATCAAACATAGCTTCCCCAAGCTTGTGGCTTTGCATATCATTAGCATCATGGATATTCAAGGAATT
>NC_053026.1:659391801-659474066 GCF_003073215.2 Triticum urartu
ACAACCCCTACATCTGCTAGCCTACCCGTAAGAGTTCGCACGACTTAGTCAACTATGCCAGAGCCCATAATGGCTTGTGGCTGCACCCGGAAGTTTCTAGCATGAAAGATCTTATGATCCCTTTGAGCCTAGGTGGCGGTCCGAAAAAAAAACAGGCAAGTCCTGATAAACATCAGGTGCCTCAATCCACCCAGATGTGTGTTTAAGTTGCCACCTTAGATAAACCATTAAAATTATCAACTCACATCTGTCATGGATATCACTCACCCAATCCACGTCTACTAGCATAGCATGGCATAATAAGCAAACGTAGAAGTAATTCCCAAAGGTTTCATAGTAATACAGGTAATAGGTACTACCTCATCTACTTCCCATCCCACAATTTAATTAGATCCTAATCATGCAGTGTGAGAGGATTGATCTAATGCAATAAAACATGGGTTGTAGAAAAGGTATGATCAAAGTGTTACTTGCCTTGCTGATGATCCGCGAGACCTAGGGAATTGAAGTAACAGGCGGCGCAATCCGGGTGATCTATCGCAGACAAACAACAAGCATACAATAAGTACTCATCTAATGCACAGGTAAAACTCGAACAAGAGAACGAAACAGAAAGTTCAACTTAAGAACTCCGGTTGCAAAGAAAGAACGAACCGAACAAAGAAACGGAAAACAAATGACGGAAGAAAAACAACTCGGTTCTAGCAAGTTGAAACTAGGTCAAATTTTACCGTAGCAAAAACTTATTTAAGTTGATTAGACGGAACGGCGGTTTCGAAACAAAACTCCAGGCGCTTGAATCACCTGATTCCGATAAACGAGCGAGAAGATAAACTAGAACGAAGATCGGATCTGAGATCGCGATCGCGGAATAAATCCGACGAGAAGAAAAAGAAGAACGGTTATACGAACGGACGTTCGTTAACCTAGAAGAATCCTGCTGCGAGTAACTCTGCTGGCATAATAGGTGAGGGATGTTACAAACCTACCCCCCTTAAGATGAATCTCGCCCTTGAGATTCGGGTTGGCTAGAAAATAGGTGAGGGCGTTCTTTGAGCAAATCTTCTTCTCTTTCCCAGGTGGCTTCATCCTCTGAGTGGTGGTTCCACTAAACTTTGCAAAACTTGATAACCCTGCTGCGAGTAACTCTGCTGGCATAATCGAGTATCTTGATTGGCTTCTCCTCATACGCTAGGTCATCCTTTAACTGAATCGCTTCGAGTGGTACAGTATCTCTTAGCGGTATCTCCGCCATCTCGGCGTGACATTTCTTCAGCTGAGAAACATGGAATACATCATGAACTCCTGACAGTCCCTCTGGTAATTCCAACTTATAAGCGACTTCTCCCATACGTTGCAAGATCTTATATGGTCCAACGAAACGCGATGCTAACTTTCCCTTAACTCCAAAGCGCTTAACTCCTCAAAGTGGGGATACTCAGAGATAAACAATGTCTCCGGTTTCGTAAACTGTCTCATTGCGTTTAGAATCTGCGTAGCTCTTCTGCCTGGACTGGGCTACCTTGAGCCTATCGCGAATCAACTTAACTTTCCGTTCAGACTCCTTAATCAAATCTGGTCCAAAGAATTTACGGTCCCCAACTTCGTCCCATGACAACGGTGTCCTGCACCTTCTTCCGTATAAAGCTTCGAAAGGTGCCATCTTCAAACTGGTTTGGTAACTGTTGTTATAAGAAAACTCCGCATACGGCAAATTATTGTCCCAACTAGATCCATAATCTAGCGCACAAGCTCTCAGCATATCTTCCAAAATCTGATTGACTCTCTCGGTCTATCCATCTGTCTGCGGGTGAAAAGCTGTGCTGAACTCTAGTCTGGTTCCTAAAGTTTCATGCAACTGATTCGAAAATTTTGAGGTAAATTGGGTTCCTCTATCTGATACGATACTCCTCAGAACTCCATGCAAACAAATGATCCTAGTCATGTATATCTTTGCCAACTTAGCGCTGGTGTAAGTGGTCTTAACTGGAATGAAATGTGCTACCTTCGTGAAACGATCAACTACTACCCATATCGAGTCATAACCTGATTTTGTCCTGGGTAGTCCCGTGATAAAATCCATGCCTATCTTATCCCACTTCCATTCGGGTATCGGCAATGGCTGTAACAATCCTGCTGGCTTCTGATGCTCTGCCTTTACTCTCTGGCATACGTCACAAACTGCTACATATGCTGCAATATCCTTCTTCATTCCGGTCCACCAGAATGTTTCCTTTAAATCCAAATACATCTTGGTATTCCCTGGGTGAATCGAATACGGTGAATCATGTGCCTCTTGCAAAATCAACTTCCTGATCTCCGGGTCATTGGGCACATAAACACGGTCCTCAAACCATAAGGTATCGTGCTCATCCTCACGAAATCCCTTTGCTTTTCCTTCACCCAATTTCTCTTTTGTAGCAGCAATCTCCTTGTCAGATTTCTGAGCTTCTCTGATCTTATCCATCAATGTTGACTGAATCTCCAATGCTGCTACATAGCCTTTCGGAACTATTTCCAAACATAGCTCACGAAGGTTTTCTGCTAACTCCTTGGGTATACTTCCCGTCATTAACATATTGACATGGCCCTGGCGGCTCAATGCGTCAGCTACTACATTAGCTTTGCCGGGATGGTAATGCAATCTCATATCGTAATCCTTGATGAGCTCCAGCCATCTCCTTTGTCTGAGGGTCATCTCCTTCTGCGTGAAAATATACTTCAAACTCTTGTGATCCATGTACACCTCACAATGATTTCCAATGAGGAAATGTCTCCATGTCTTCAACGCATGCACTACGGCTACTAAATCCAAATCATGCATGGCATAATTCAACTCATGAGGTTTCAGTTGCCGTGAAGCATACGAAACAACTCTTCCTTCCTGCATAAGCACTGCTCCAAGTCCTCGACGTGAAGCGTCGCAATACACCTCATAATCCTTGGTCTGATCTGGCAAAATCAATACTGGTGAGGTAACCAAGCGTTTCTTCAACTCCTGGAAACTAGCCTCACACTCCTCAGTCCATTTGAACTTAGTATCCTTCTTCAACAACTCCGTCATAGGCTTCGCAATCTTTGAGAAATTCTCAATAAATCTCCGGTAGTATCCTGCGAGTCCAAGAAAACTCCGGATCTCTCCAACTGCCGTTGGTGATTCCCATTCGGTTACAGTCTCAACCTTTGCGGGGTCAACCGCTATACCTTCTCCGGATATAACGTGTCCGAGGAATCCAACTTCCTTCAACCAAAACTCACATTTGCTGAATTTGGCGTATAACTGATGTTCCCTTAGTTTCTCCAAAATCAAACGCAAATGTTCCTTATGCTCCTCTTCATTCTTTGAATAAACCAGAATGTCATCAATGAACACTACGACGAACTTATCCAAAAACTCCATAAACACTTTGTTCATCAGGTTCATAAAGTAGGCAGGTGCGTTAGTCAATCCAAATGACATAACGGTATACTCATACCGTCCATATCTTGTGGTGAATGCTGTCTTAGGTATGTCCTACTCTCGAATCTTCAATTGATGGTACCCTGATCTCAAATCGATCTTCGAAAACACTTTAGCTCCTTGCAATCGATCAAACAGATCGTTGATCATTGGCAGTGGGTACTTGTTCTTGATGGTTACTTCATTCAATCCCCGATAATCTACAACCATCCTTAACGATCCATCCTTCTTTTCCACTAGAAGTACGGGTGATCCCCAAGGCGAAGAACTTGGGCGAATGTAACCTTTATCCAATAACTCCTTAATCTGATTCTTAATTTCCACCAAATCCTTTGCTGGCATCCGGTACGGTCGCTTCGATATTGGGCCTGTACCTGGCAATAACTCAATCAAAAACTCAATGTCTCTATCCGGTGGCATGCCTGGCAATTCCTCAGGAAATACATCAGGAAAATCCTTTACCACTGGTACTTCCTCCTGTACGACTCCTGTTAGGCAATTAACTTGTGTCCTTTTTGGTACATGCCGGGATACATACTTGATCCTTCTTCCTTCTGGTGTGGTAAGCAAAATTGACTTACTAGCACACTCAATATTCCCTTCATACTTTGATAACCAATCCATGCCTAATATCACATCCAATCCTTGAGATTCCAATACTATTAGGTCTGAGGGAAACACATAGTTACCAATCCTTAATGGTAACCGATCACACCATCGTCTGGCCATAAACTCCGCTCCTGGTGAGCTTACTAACATGGGTGACCTAAGGGCTTGGGTTGGCAGGTTATATTTATCCACAAATCCCCTTGATATGTATGAATGCGATGCACCAGTGTCAAAAAGAACGAGTGCAGTAAATGACTTAACCAGAAACTTACCGATTACTGCATCAGGCTGATCTTCAACCTCCTCCACACTAATGTGGTTCACCTGTCCCCTGTTGAAAGGGTTCGGCTTCTTCCCAGAGCTTCCATTGCCATTTCCATTTTGGCCTTCGGGACATTCATTGGCATAATGTCCGGTCTTGGAACACTTGAAACAGGTGACTTGACTCAGGTCTCTCTTGGTTGGGGTTGATGGGATGGTCCGATTCTGGCCGTTGCTTCCTCCATTCCCATTACCATTCTTGTGGCCATTATGGTTGTGCGAACTACCTCCTCCATGGGTATGCTGAAACTGAAATCCCGGTTTAGGGGCAAAACGGTGCTTCTGCTGGGCTCCAGAGTTATACTTCCCCTGTCCATACTTCCTCTTACGGTTCTCAATCTGCTGTTGCTTCCCTTCAATCATGATGGCGCGATCTACCAACTCCTGGTAGTTGTTGAAACTCGCTACCATCAACTGCATGCTTAGTTCATCATTCAGTCCTTCCAGAAACTTCTCCTGCTTAGCTGCATCCGTAGCAACGTCGTCTGGGGCATAACGTGCTAACTTGCTGAAGTCATCAACGTACTGGCCCACTGTCCTTCCTCCTTGGCGTAAGTTGCGAAACTCACGCTTCTTTAGGGCCATAGCTCCTGCTGAAACATGGGCAGTGCGGAAAGCTTGCTGAAACTGATCCCATGTGACAGTGTCAACTGGGTAAGTGGCTGTGAAATTCTCCCACCATGCTGCCGCGGGTCCGTCAAGCTGATGTGCGGCAAACTTCACTTTCTCACCATCCGTGCATCCTGCAGTGGTCAACTCCCTTCCTATCTTGCGGAGCCAATCGTCTGCTACTATTGGCTCGGTGCTACTGGAAAACACCGGCGGATTTAGCCTAAGGAAACGAGCTAAGTGGTCAACACGTGGTGGAGGTGGTGGGTTGTTGTTGTTGTTCTGTTGGTTTTGGACTAACATCTGCATCAATTGATTCTGTTGCTGGATCAACTGAGTGAGCTCCGATGGAAATCCATTGTCACGTCTCGGAGGCATCTAAGGGTTTAGAAAAGACGAGAATTGAGAATAGAGTGAGGTCTAAAGAGAAAACACTACCCAAATGCACATGAGCAAATGCACACAAAATCACTTCATTCAATCAAACAAGGGCTTACAAACGATCTAAAACTATCGCAAAAGTGCTCGAACTAATGTTTACATGGGGGAATACTACTACTATCTGGTGGTCATCTAGAAATTTGAACCGGTGGAAGACTCCATGATATCTGCTCCAGCTTCGTCTTCAAAGTCGGTTCACTTGGATCCGAATCGGTGTCGTCGATGATGATGTAGTTGTCCGGACATGCGACGTACTCGTCGTCCTCCTGGGATGCTAACTTCCTATTGAGTTCTTCAATCTCCTGCTTAAGATCACCATTGTGCCTTGCTAAGCTACGATCTCATCCATGTAGTCCTTGCGTGTAGACTTCAGTTCTCCTTCTAGCTCGATGATCCTTGCCTTCGCATTCTTCAACTCTATCATATCATTGCACATCTGGTTTTCGTGGCGTCGAATGTGCTGGTTTAACTCCTAGATGAAAGATGCAATGGATCTATCCTTCTTGGTGCTGACTAACTCCCATTGTTCATCTCGGCGTCCGCAAATCTGGTAGATAGTGTCCTTGAGGTCTTCTTGGTAAACTTCTCCAATGCGTCCTATGGTGATATGAGCTGCCATGCTCTTTCCCAGACTCCAGGTTGGTGCATTGAAAACACTATCTATGGGCTTCGTGATTGGCGCGAATGTTCTTCCCGGAACGTGAGCTTGAATCTTCCAGCGCTCCTCTTCAGGCAGAGTGGCGTTGAAGGTTCCCGTGAAGCTTGGTAATCCAATGTTCAGGTACTTGGTGACTTCCTTCAGGTGAAATCCAAATGGTGTGCCTTCATCCGGTTGAGCGTACTTAATTTTCGCGTGCGTCATCCTAAAAGAGTAGAAAAGATGAGGAGTTAGAAAATGAGAAGGGAATGGTAATCTATGGCTTTAACTTAATGGTCGTGTCCTACAGTCAGCGTGTGCTCTGATACCATCTCTGTGGCGACCCGACCCGAATGGATCAAGTCTACTGTGCTCCGGTGTCATCCCTGGATCAGTAATGCTGACACCACACAGTACAGCGAAGGATTTATAGCAGAGTGGCAATCACACACTTATTACATCGTTGTCTCAAAGAGAACTTATTACAATAAATATGGCTTAAGGCCACACCGCTGGGCTGGGCTTACCTAGTTCAGATGACACGAGGCCACAGTAGGGACCTAGTCATTACGACTGTGGTGTGTCATGTCGCTTCCTAAATATCGTCTCACCGTTAGTGTGTGAATAATGTAGCAACAGAGTTTCTCTTGAATAATGTTATTTATACCGAATTCCGGTAGATTACAGTTATTGTCGCCTTCTGAGCCTTCTATTTACCCAGGTAGTTGAGGTTGCCGTAGTGACTCATATCTTGGTGCTGGATTTTCGTGGAATGAGCAGCAGACTTTTCAGACGTTGTACTTTCAACGTCGGCCGAAAACGGGTCAGCACAAGGAATATGCTGGAAAAGTAACACATAGAGAGTAATGGAATGAAACAGCTATACTATATGCATATATGGCTGGTGGAAAGCTCTATGGTTACAGTTTTGCGTAAAGCCAGTTTTTCCCTACTGCAAAGGAATAAATTTATTTAACTATCAT
Source organism: Triticum urartu (assembly GCF_003073215.2). Taxonomy (NCBI): domain Eukaryota; kingdom Viridiplantae; phylum Streptophyta; class Magnoliopsida; order Poales; family Poaceae; genus Triticum; species Triticum urartu. The sequence continues at coordinate 659,398,862 of NC_053026.1, forward strand.
GGTAGTTGTGAAACATCGAGAATGGTTGACAGCATTCCGATCCCAATTAAGTGAACAATTAAAACCCAACAACATTAATTAGAAGTAACATGATGAGATTCACATGATATTCAAGTACTAGATACTCAAATTGTCCATAACCGGGGACACGGCTAATCATGATTAGTTTTGTACACTCTGCAGAGGTTTGCGCACTTTTCCCCACAAGACTCGATCGCCTCCATTTGGTTTCTCGCACTACATGGTGTTTGAGAAGATGGATGACCGAGACACAGTCTTTCAGAAGCGCTAGCACCTTACATGTGGGTAGACCGTACCACCTACAACCCCTACATCTGCTAGCCTACCCGTAAGAGTTCGCACGACTTAGTCAACTATGCCAGAGCCCATAATGGCTTGTGGCTGCACCCGGAAGTTTCTAGCATGAAAGATCTTATGATCCCTTTGAGCCTAGGTGGCGGTCCGAAAAAAAAACAGGCAAGTCCTGATAAACATCAGGTGCCTCAATCCACCCAGATGTGTGTTTAAGTTGCCACCTTAGATAAACCATTAAAATTATCAACTCACATCTGTCATGGATATCACTCACCCAATCCACGTCTACTAGCATAGCATGGCATAATAAGCAAACGTAGAAGTAACTCCCAAAGGTTTCATAGTAATACAGGTAATAGGTACTACCTCATCTACTTCCCATCCCACAATTTAATTAGATCCTAATCATGTAGTGTGAGAGGATTGACCTAATGCAATAAAACATGGGTTGTAGAAAAGGTATGATCAAAGTGTTACTTGCCTTGCTGATGATCCGCGAGACCTAGGGAATCGAAGTAATCCGGGTGATCTATCGCAGACAAACAACAAGCATACAATAAGTACTCATCTAATGCACAGGTAAAACTCGAACAAGAGAACGAACCAGAAAGTTCAACTTAAGAACTCCGGTTGCAAAGAAAGAACGAACCGAACAAAGAAATGGAAAACAAACGACGGAAGAAAAACAACTCGGTTCTAGCAAGTTGAAACTAGGTCAAATTTTACCGTAGAAAAAACTTATTTAAGTTTATTAGACAGAACGGCGGTTTCGAAACGAAAATCCAGGCGCTTGAATCACCTGATTCCGATAAACGAGCGAGAAGATAAACTAGAACGAAGATCGGATATGAGATCGTGATCGCGGAATAAATCCGACGAGAAGAAAAAGAAGAACGGTTATACGAACGGACGTTCGTTAACCTAGAAGAATCCGGTGATCACGTTTGTTAGGACGAACGGTCCAAAGGCAACTAAATCGGAAAAGAAAATGAATCCGATCTAGGGTTTCGGAGAAGAAAACCGAAACGAAAAACCAATCTAGAAAACGAATCAGAAGAGAAGAAAAGAATCGGAACAATTAGAAGAAAACGATCCGAGGAAAAGAGACGCGGGGCAACCTCCGGCGAGGTCTCCGGCGAGGGGCTCCGGCGGCGTGGTGTAGGGCGGCGGCGTGGGCAAGGTGCGGTGGCGCGGGTGTGGGGTGGCGCGGCGGCGGTGTAGGGCGCGGGGTGGGGTGTGGTGGAGGGCTTGGGGTTTGATTTGATGGGTTTAGAGGGGGGGTGTTGGGGTATTTATATTGGGGAGGGGAGGAGAAAACTTGGGGTAGGGGACAAGAAAAAGAGAGGGAAAAGGAAAACGAAACAAAGGAAAGGGGAGGGGCTAACCGGCCAGAGTCCTTTTAGGACTCGGCTTGAGCGAGGGGAGGCGGCGGCCTGGCGCTCCTGTGCCTGGCGCCTGGTGCACGGGAGGCTGGGGCGGTGGCTGGCTGGGCCTTTGGCCCGGCTGGCCTGCTGGATTTTTTTTAAACGGTTTCGCGCGCAGAAAAACACAGAAAAGAAAATCTAAACAGGCTCCAAAATTTCTAAAGTAAATTTTCCCCGACTCCTAAAAATGAGCTTTTCTCCGGGCCTAAAATGCAATTTTTGAAAACACGCATTTTTCCCTATCCAAATAAAATGCAACCAAAACTCCGGCAAACAAAATTTGATCTATTTATTAAATCTTCATTTTTCCTCAATTTTGGGAAAGTCATATTATTCCCTCTCTTATATTTTTTTGATATCGGAAAATTGTTAGAAGATGAAGTAAATAAATCAAATGATCCTCTTTTCAAATTTGAGAAAACTCTCAAATATGGAAATAACGAAATCTCCAACTCTCTCCAAAGGTCCTTGAGTTGCGTGAAATTTCTAGGATCAACCAAAATGCAAGAAAATATGATATGCATGATGATCTAGTGTATAACATTCCAAATTGCAAATATGGGATGTTACACCATATCATTCTCCTAATGATGTGATCCCATTAATAAAATGACAACTCATGTCTATGGTTAGGAAACATAACCATCTTTGATTAACGAGCTAGTCAAGTAGAGGCATACTAGTGACACTCTGTTTGTCTATGTATTCACACATGTATTATGTTTTCGGTTAATACAATTCTAGCATGAATAATAAACATTTATCATGATATAAGGAAATAAATAATAACTTTATTATTGCCTGCGGGGCATATTTCCTTCAGGGGGGTGCCCCTTCCCTTGCTCCTTTCCCCTCCTTTCCACTAAAGCCCATTAAGGCCCATATACCTCTCGGGGGTTCCGATAACCTCCCGGTGCTCCGGTATTATCCCGATCTCACCCGGAACCATTCCGGTATCCAAATATAGTCGTCCAATATATCTATCTTTACGTCTCGAACATTTCAAGACTCCTCGTCATGTCCGTGATCACATCCGGGACTCTGAAGTACCTTCGGTACATCAAAAACCATAAACTCATAATACAACCGTCATCGAACTTTAAGCATGCGGACCCTACGGGTTCGAGAACTATGGTGACATGACCGAGACACGTCTCTGGTCAATAACCAATAGTAGAACCTGGATGCTCATATTGGCTCCTACATATTCTACGAAGATATCGATCAAACCGCATAACAACATATGTTGTTCCCTTTGTCATTGGTATGTTACTTGCCCGACATTCAATCGTTGGTATCTAAATACCTAGTTCAATCTCGTTACCGGCAAGTCTCTTTAATCGTTCCGTAACACATCATCCCGCAACTAACTCATTAGTTGCAATGCTTGCAAGGCTTAAGTGAAGTGTTTTACCGAGTGGGCCCAGAGATACCTCTCCGACAATCGGAGTGACATACCCTAATCTCGAAATATGCCAACCCAACAAGTAGCTTCGGAGACACCTGTAGAGCACCTTTATAATCACCTAGTTACGTTGTGACATTTGGTAGCACACAAAGTGTTCCTCCAGTAAACGGGAGTTGCATAATCTCATAGTCGTAGGAACATGTATAAGTCATGAAGAAAGCAATAGCAACAAACTAAACGATCAAGTGCTAAGCTAACAGAATGGGTCAAGTCAATCACATCATTCTTCTAATGATCCCCGTTAATCAAATGACAACTCTATGTCTATGGCTAGGAAACATAACCATCTTTGATCAACGAGCTAGTCAAGTAGAGGCATACTAGTGACACTCTGTTTGTCTATGTATTCACACATGTATCATGTTTCCGGTTAATACAATTCTAGCATGAATAATAAACATTTATCATGATATAAGGAAATAAATAATAACTTTATTATTGCTTCTAGGGCATATTTCCTTCAATAGTCACCTACTACGTGTTACGATCCGGCAACCCCTGAGTGATAGAAGTCGGGACACTTCCTGGTGATGACCGTAGTTTGAGGAGTTCATGTATTCACTATGTGTTAATGCTTTGTTCCAGTTCTCTATTAAAAGGAGGCCTTAATATCCCTTAGTTTTCAATAGGACCCCGCTGCCACGGGAGCGTAGGAAAAAATATGGCATGCAAGTTCTTTCCATAAGCACGTATGACTATTTACGGAATACATGCCTACATTATATTTATGAATTGGAGCTAGTGCTCTATCGCCCTAGGTTATGACTGTTATATGATGAATATCATCCAATGAATTCACCGATCCAATGCCTACAAATTTCTCTTATATTGTTTCTGCTAAGTTACTACTACTATTACTATTGCACTTGCTGCAAAATCATTGGTATCATTGTTACCATTAGTATTGTTGTTGCTACTACTATCAAAACTATCATACTACTTTGCTATTGATCACTTCGCTGCAGAGAATTAAATCCATGTGTGGTTGAATTGAGAACTTAGCTGCTAACAGTTGCAAATATTCTTTGCCTCCCCTTGGGTCGAATCAATAAATTTGGGTTGACTACTCTACCCTAGAAAACTGGTGTGACCCCCTATACTTGTGGGTTATCAAGACCTTTTTCTGGCGCTGTTGCCTGGGAGCATAGCTATATTTGTTGAGTCACTTGGGATTATTATCAAATTAATACTATGAAGAATCTAAAGGATGTTAAGACTAAGGTTTTTCCCTCCAAGACGAGGGGAGGTAAGGACCTGGCATCTAGCTCTACACTATATTCACCTTCTGTTATAAGTAGACTTGCAACACCACCACATGCTATTAATCCTAATATGTCGCAAGTTATTGATGATGCTACTTCTACTATGAATGATATTTATGATGATGATAGTACCTTGCTTGATGATAATGTGCCACTATGTGAATTTCTTGATGAACAACTTGCTAGAACTAAAGCTTTTGAGAATGCTATAACTGATGATAATGTTGAAACTGATGAAGGCCTTGAAACTAAAAATCTTGAAACACCTATTAGACATAGTTCTCTTAGATATGACTTGCCTAAGATACTGGAAGGTTATGTTGTCGATGAGGAGACAACTACAGACTTTCTTGCTTGCAATGATAGGGGTGATCTTAAGAAATTATTACGCAAACTAAAAGAAAAATCTTTGAATGCTAGAAGGAAATGTGATCCTAAGTTTGCCACTTCACCTATCTTTGTGGATGACAAAGATTATGAATTCTCTATCAATCCAGAGTTAATTACTTTGGTTGAATATGATCCTTTCCATGGTTATGAAACTGAAACTGTTGTGGCACATCTTACTAAGTTGAATGACATAGCCACTCATTTTGCTCATGATGAGAAAATTTGCTACTATTATATTCTCTAATTATTTCTGTTCTCATTAAAGGGTGATGCTAAGACTTGGTATAGTACTCTTGCTCCTGGTTGTGTGCGTAGTCCCTAGGATATGATATATTACTTCTCTGAAAAATATTTTCCTACTCACAAGAAACAAGTTGCCTTACAGGAAATATTTAACTTTGTGCAAATTGAAGAAGAGAGTCTCCCACAAGCTTGGGGGAGGCTTCGCCAATTGTTTAATGCTTTGCCTGATCATCCTCTTAAGAAAAATGAAATACTTGATATCTTCTATAATGGACTAATCGATGATTCTAGGGATTTCCTAGATAGTTGTGCTGGTTGTGTTTTGAGCGAACGAACTATTGAACATGCTAAAGAACTATTGAATAACATATTGAAAACTTATGATGATATGGCTCTTCCCGAACCACCACTTAAACCTACTCCTAAGAAGAGGGATATCTTATCTATCAGTCTTGAAGATATGCAAGAGGCAAAGAAACCTATGAAGGAAAAAGGTATTAAAGCTGAGGATGTCAAGAATTTACCTCCTATTGAAGAAATGCATGGGCTTGATACACTGCTGCCACCTAAGGTGGTAGAGTTAAATTCTTTCATGAAATTCGATGACAATAACAATCATTACAATATGCATCCTAGTCAATGCCTTTATGAGTTTGATAACTACATTAGAAAGCAAGATCACTTCAACGCAAATGTTATGAAACAATTGAAGTACCATTCTTATATGATTGCTCGCTTGAGTGACTTGTTATTTAGAATTACCAATGATGTTAGAGGTGTAGGAAAACATGCCTCTATGGTTAAAACTCAACTAGAACAAGTTGCTAAATCTCAAATAGAGTTGCTTGATGAAATGAACAACAATATCAATGATCATGCTGTTAGAGTAATGACTAGAGGAGTAAGAATGATTCAGGAACCACTTTATCCTGAGGGACACCCAAAAAGAATTGAACATGACTCTCAAAGAGTTAACATTGATGCACCAAGTCCTTCTAAAAATAAAAGGAAGAAGAAAAATGATAGGACGTTGCATGACTCTAGTGAATCTGAAATAGAAAAACCTCCTAATAATGATGATGATGTATCTATTTCTGATGCTAAAACTCAACCTGGTAATGAACACTCACCTTCCGATAATGAAAAATATAATGATGAGGTGCATGAAGACACTCAAACAAATAATAAAGAACCAAACAATGATGTTGAAATAGAACCAGAAGTTGATCTTCATAACCCACAACCCAAGAATAAAAGATATGATAAAAGAGACTTTGTTGCTAGAAAACACGGTATGGAAAGAGAACCATGGGTTCAAAAACCTATGCCCTTTCCACCTAAGTCAACTAAGAAGAAGGATGATGAAGAATTTGAATGCTTTGCTGAAATGATTAGGCCAGTCTTTTCGCGTACTTGCTTGACTGATATCTTAAAAATGGCCCCTTATGCAAAGTACATGAAAGACATCATCACCAACAAGAGAAAATACCGGAAGGTGAAATCTCCACCATGCTTGCTAACTATTCCTTTAAGGATGGAGTACCTAAAAAATGTGGACATCCGGGAATACCAACTATACCTTGCTCCATCAAAAGAAACCATGTGAAAACTGCTTTATATGATTTAGGACCTGGTGTTAGTGTTATGCCTTTCTCTTTATATAAAAGACTTGATTTGAATAAACTCAAACCTACCAAAATATCTCTGCAAATGGCTGAAAAATCAACTTCCATGCCTATCGGTATTTGTGAGGATGTGCTCGTTGTTGTTGCGAATGTTACTATCTTAACTGACTTTGTTATACCTGAGATGTCTGAGGATGACAACATGTTGATTATCCTTGGTAGACCCTTTTTGAATACTGCTAGGGCTGTTATTGATTGCAATAAAAGTAAGCTCACTTTTCATATCAATGGTAATGAGCACATAGTGCACTTTCCGAAGAAACAATTCCAAGTGAATGGTATTAAAGTTATTGAAAAATCTCCGACAATCATTATTGGAAGTTTTCAACTACCTCTCCTACTGCCAAAAAGAAATATGAAATGCTTATTGCTGGGGACATTCATATCCATGTTGAGGTAACTTAGTTTTTTATGAAAGTTCTTCGATTTCATGCTAATTGAAAGTGGTTGTTAATAAGACTTGATCAACCTTATTAATGGATCATCTTTGAGAGGTATGAGGTTGATGAATTTAGTAAGCACTACCTTTTGTCCTTACCTTTTGTTTTCTATTTTTATTTGTTAAATAAAATAAAATGCCATGTTTTGTTTGTTTTCTGAATTTCCCGCGCAATAAAAAATGACCCAAAAATAAAAGTTCTCAGAATGCTCTGAAAATTTAATATGATTTTTTCTGAATTTTTTATGCAAATAACATCAGAGGGGGTGTATCAGGTGGGCACAGCCCATTTGGGCGCGCCAGCACCACCAGGCACGCCCTGGTGGGTTGTGGTCCCACGTGGGCCCCCTCACTTATCTCTTTAGCCCATGTCACCACCTACCTCTAGAAAAAAATCACCATTGCTCTCTCTCGCTCTTGTGTTCTTGCTCTCAAACCCGCGGATTTCGATCTCTTTGCTCGAAGCTCCATTTCAAAATTGTTTTGGGGGATTGTTGCTTGGTACGTGACTCCTCCATTGGTCCAATTAGTTTTTGCTTTAGTTATTTATATTTTGAATAACTAGTTACTCTTGGTGCTACTGTAGATGAGCTTGGATGTTGAATTCTTAGAGTTCTAAGTAGTTTGAATGCTTGATATGGCCTCTATGCATCCCTGTGAGTATTTACTATCAATCTTGTGAAGTTTTGTTGACAATTGTAACCAAAAGACAAAATTTAAGAAAATTGTACGAAAATATGATGAACCACATTCTAAGGAGTTCTTCGAGGAGGAGCTCCTCGGAGGCATCTTCTAGTAGCAGCTCCGTTCGTCGATCTTATGTTCAACTAAGTGAGAATTCCATACGAGATGCCGCCACCAAATCATGTATATGGCCATGCAACGATTTTATGGTGCGTGTAGGTATTAAAGAAGAGTTTGAGCAATATGTTCACTATGCCGAGCTCGGTCCCTACATTTCAGATAAGTACAACCAACACCTCAACCTCACTGAATCATTTACTAAAGAATTTAAATTCCATCCCTGTGAGTCTAAAGTATCGTTTAAACTGTATGACCATCCTTTCACTTTACCCTAAGAGACTTTTTCTAACTTCTGGAAACTTCCATTTGGGGTTTCATTGAACAAACCACCAAGATCTGAGTATGAGTTATTTTTGATTAGTCTTTGCTATGGTGAGACTAGAGGAGTGGCGCAAGGTAGAATAATGAGCATTTATTTTCCCTCAATTCAATACTTTGCACTATTTAATGGAAAATGCGTTATAGGCAAACAAGATTGTAGTACACTATGTGCTCCAGACTTGAGCCTAATACGCACTGCTCTCACCGTTGACAAAAGTTAAAATCTTGGAGCGATTGTTGCACGCAAGTTGCAACACAACGCTGGTTGTGGATATTTTTATGGTGGAACTTATGCTACACGCTTAGCAAGAGAGCTAGGTGTTTCACCTTGGCCTTATGACCCTATCCTACCCATGCAGTACTTGGACCTTGATGCTATGAAATATCATAAGATCCTTAGTGGCGAAGCCCATGATTTTACTTATAACTTGTTGTTTAATAAAATGTCCGCCGTGGACACCTTTTTTGCCTGCGCCTCCTCTCTTTGATGTTCACAGCAAGGGAAGATATTATGTTCTTGAGAGCGAGGTCCGAGCACATGACGCAGCAGTTGTGGCTGCACGGCGAGCCGAGGCGTCTGCACCTAGAGCCTCCGTGAGCTATCACTCCGACCACTATGTAGGCTACTGACGGTGATTACCAAGTTAGGCCAAAAGCCTAAGCTTGGGGGAGTACATATTTCCGCCAACATTAGATTCATGTTCACACATTTCATTCTAGTTGTCAGTGTTCACAGTTTTTCATTGTATTATCCATGCTAGAATTATTTTCTCGCTTTCTTCTTGTGTGTTTGAAAAACTTTGAGAAAATGCAAAAATAATTCCTGTTTCTTTTCGGTTATTCTTCCTAGTTTAATTATTTGTAGTATTAAAAATAAAACCCAAAAAGATTTCCTTGTTCTTCTTTTGCTTGTTGGGAGCTTTCCCGTGTAAATAGTTTTTCTTGTTTTTGTTTTTCCCTTTTATTTGTTTGTTCAAGAAAATCCAAAAAATCCAAAAATATTTCATTGTGTTTCTCTGAATTTCTTTTCCATTTTATTGAGTCATACCAAGGAGAAGACCACGATGAAAATGTTGAGTGGTTCTCATATGCATTATTGTTGATCTAACGAAGAGCCCATATTACCTTGTATTCTCCTTTTGAATAAAATGTTTTCATATTCTAGCTTAGTCCACGGCACTCTTGCACTAGTATTATTTTCAAATAGTTCAGTCGTGCAACTGAAATGCAATAATGATGATATTTTATGAACTGGCCGTGGCAGGGAGAAACGAGTATGGACTCAACTTGTTCTGTTTTTGCAAATATGTTTAACCTAGTATCCATGATTCAGCCTATTATGATCAAACATGTTTGCAATGACAATTAGAAATTATAGTTTTCTCATGCCATGCTTAAGTAGCTAGGAGTGGATAATGATTTATCTTGGATGTCAACATTGCGTTAAAATGATTGTGATGTAGTATGATGATATGGTATCCTCCTCTGAATGTTCGAGTGGCTTGACTTGGCACATGTTCATGCATGTAGTTGAATCAAAACCAACATAGCCTATATGATATTTATGTTCATGGTGTTCATATCCTACTCATGTTACTATCCAATGTTACTTATGCATAATGCATGTTCATGACTGTTTTCGCTCTCTAGCTGGCCGCTTCTCAACCTAATTGCTAGCCTTCGCATGTACTAAGCGGAATTACTGCTTGTGCATCAAAATCCTGAAACCGAAGTTATTCCAAATGAATCCACCATACCTACCTATATGTGGTATTACTCTGTCGTCCTAAGTAAATTTGCATGTGCCACCTCTAAAAACTTCCCCAGGGCTATTATTAGTATGGACGGTACCTGTTGTTTCGGAACAACCGTGCAGTGTGATTGTTGGTGGAGGGGGAGTAAGCCTTTACTTTTATTGCTTGGGAACCGCCAGTAATGTGTTTAGCATGGAATATACCAATAACTAATGGTCGCGTAGTAAACAAGAAGGGTGCATTTTTTCAAAATTTTATTTACCACTATTTTAAAAACATGAGCTCTAGCACCGCTGCAAATCACTGCTTCCCTCTGCGAAGGGACTATCTATTTGCTTTTGTGTTGTGTCATTACCTTCTCACATAAGCGCCAGATCCTGAGAGCACTATTGTCATCCTCATGCATTGTGTGTAGCTAATGTTGGGTGCATCATGGCTGCATATTTTCTACCATGAATTACAAGCTTGGTGCAGTTGATAGATCTCCGTCGTATCTACTTTTCCTAATGCTTTTCCTCTTGTTTTGGACTCTAATTTGCATGATTTGAATGAAACTAACCCGAACTGACGCTGTTTTCAGCAGAACTACCATGGTGTTGTTTTTGTACAGAAATAAAAGTTCTCAGATTGGAACGAAATGTTGCGAAGAATTTTTATAGAATAAAAGATAATTTTTGGAGCCAAGAACCACCGGAGGGGGCACCTGGGTGGGCACAACCCACCAGGGCACGCCTGGCCAAGTGGGGACAACCCACCTGGGTGTGCCGGAGGGGGGCGCGCCTAGGTGGGTTGTCCCCACCTGGTGGCCCCGCAGACCTCAACCCTGATACTATAAAATCACATTTTCGGAGAAAAAATCCAGGAGGAAGAATTATCGCGTTTCATGAGACGGAGCTGTCGCCACCTCCTATTCTTCATCAGGAGGCTAGATCTAGACTCCGTTTGGCCTCCAGAGAGGGGGATCTTCAATCTTCGTCATGACCAACCCTTCTCCATCGCCAATCCCATGATGCTCCCCACCAGGAGTGAGTAATTCCTTCATAGGCTCACTGGTTGGTGAGGAGTTGGATGATATTCATCATGTAATCGATTTAGTTTTGATAGGGCTTGATCCCAAGTATCCATTATGATGCGGGGCATCGCAAGGCCACCCCCATGGACCTACGTACGTCTCCCACGATGCCAGTTTGACCAATAACAAGAGCTCGAGCAAAGGCTATCGAAGATAAGGTGAACTCGCTCCTCTCTGAACTACCACTTACAAATTGTGAGGCATGGCTACTACCTCAAGCGGAAACACTATGCGTGATCAGGTACCTAGAGGACAGCCAAGGAGTAGCTACACCCAAGGGACAAGACGGCGAGGGCACCAAGTACAAGGAGGGAAAGAAAAGCATCCTGAAAGTCCCCATCCGTCAGACGACTGATGCCTGGAGAATCAGCCAGCTAACCAAGTCCCAGCCAGAAGAGGCTCCAGCGCCCGGACGACCGACAACTACCGGACGGCCGACACCCTCCAGCCACCGGACGACCGACACCCTCCAGCCACCGGACGACCGACGCCCTCCGGAAATCCGACACCTACGGGTCCGAGCCAAAACATCGGAAGAATGGAGACCTCTGGACGACCGACGCACCGGACGTCCGACCCCGATCGGATGCCCGGCCAAGCACCAACAGAGCCAAAACATCAAACGACTGACCCGGGCCGGACGTCCATTCCCCCGCGAGCCACCGGACGACCGATGATGGTCAGATGTCCGACACCTGTATGCCGCCCGTGTGTTGGGCCGAAGCAAACTTACCCTTTCGTGACTCTAGTCTGTAAATAGACCTCCTCCTCCCTCTTTATAGGGCAGCAATGTGATAGCTCATTTTAGAGATAAAGCTTTGCTCATCCACTTGGTTACTTCTCCATTGGAGTTCACAACCTCTATGGAGGAGACCACCCCAAGCGGATTCAAGACCCCTAACGGGAAGACCTCAACATCTCCTCACGGAGAAAAACTAGTGACCCTATGTATCATCCTTTGTTGGATTTGGATCATGTATCTCTTTGTGTTTCGAGAATCTAGCATATGTGTGATCGAATCTTGTTGGTATGAGTGACTTATCTTTTGTTTCCCCTCGTTCCCCTCCTGTGTTCTTCGTAGGATCCGCTCAAATTGTGAAAGATCGGCCTGAGGGTTTCCACCCTACATCATCTTGGTATCATGAGTGAAACGTCTCCAACGTATCTATAATTTTTGATTGTTCCATGCTATTATATTATCTGTTTTGGATGTTTAATGGGCTTTAATATCCTCTTTTATATAATTTTTGGGACTAACCTATTAACTGGAGGCCCAGTGCTAGTTTCTATTTTTTTGCTTATTTCAGAGTTTCGCAGAAAAGGAATACCAAACGGAAGCCAAACGGTATGAAACCTTCGCGATGATCTTTCTTGGGCCGAAAGCAAACCAGGAGAGTTGGAGTGGATGTTTGGAACTCCGTGAGGAGTCCACGAGGTAGGAGGGCGCACCCAGGGGGTAGGCGCGTCCCCACCATCGTGGGCCTCACGTAGCTCCACCGACATACTTATTTCGCCTATATATACTCTTATACCCTAGATCGGTCGTAGACAGCCATGAAACCACTTTTCCACCGCTGCAACATTCTGTACCCATGAGATCCCATCTTGGGGCCTTTTCTGGCGATCTACTGGAGGGGGAATCGATCACGGAGGGCTTCAACATCAACACCATAGCCTCTCCGATGAAGCGTGAGTAGTTTATCACTGACCTTCATGTCCATACAAAGTTCTCTCTCTTTGATTCTCAATACAATGTTCTCCTCGATGTTCTTGGGGATCTATTCGATATAATATTCTTCTGCGGTGTGTTTGCCGTGATCCGATGAATTGTGGGTTTATGAACAAGATTATCTATGAATATTATTTGGTTCTTCTCTGAATTCTTATATGGATGATTTGATATCTTTGTAAGTCTCTTCGAATTATCGGTTTAGTTTGTCCTACTAGATTGATCTTTCTTGCAATGGGAGAAGTGCTTAGCTTTGGGTTCAATCTTGCGGTGTCCTTTCCCAGTGACAGTAGGGGCAACAAGGCACGTATTGTATTGTTGCCATTGAGGATAAAAATTGGGGTTTATATCATATTGCTTGATTTTATCCTTCTACATCATGTCATCTTGCCTAATGCGTTACTCTGTTCTTATGAACTTAATACTCTAGATGCATGCTGGATAGCGGTCGATGTGTGGAGTAATAGTAGTAGATGCAGAATTGTTTCGATCTACTTGACACAGACGTGATGCCTATATTTATAATCATTGCCTAGATATTCTCATAACTATGCGCTTTTCTATCAATTGCTCGGTAGTAATTTGATCACCCACCGTAATACATGCTATCTTTAGAGAAGCCACTAGTGAAACCTATGGCCCCGGGTCTCTTTCTTATTATATTGCATCGCTTTTATTTACATCGCATCTCGTTTACTATTTTGCAATCTTCACTTTTCAAGCTATACAACAAAAATACCAAAAATATTTACTTTACTATCTTTATCAGATCTCACCTTTGCGAGTGATCGTGAAGGGATTGACAACCCCTTTATCGCGTTGGTTGCAGGGTTCTTGATTGTTTGTGCAAGTACTAGGTGACTTCTGCGTTGTCTCCTACTGGATTGATACCTTGGTTCTCAAAAACTGAGGGAAATACTTACGCTACTTTGCTGCATCACCCTTTCCTCTTCAAGGGAAAACCAACGCATGCTCAAGAGGTAGCAAGAAGGATTTCTGGCACCGTTGCCAGCGAGATCTATGCCAAGTCAAGACATACCAAGTACCATCATAAACTCTTCTCCCTCGCATTACATTATTTGACATTGGCCTCTCGTTTTCCTCTCCCCCACTTCTAAAACGGTTTTCGAAAACCTTTGCCTTTTATTCGCCCCCCTTCCATTCGCTTCTTTCGGCTTGCATCTTGTGTGTTCGTTCTTTGCCCGGTTTGTTTCCATCATGTCTGAAACTGGGGAGGTTATCGTTGAAAAAGATAGTAGTAACGATGGGGGAAACTTTGATGCTTTTGATTATCGTCATGAAGAACCTACTATTTTACACACTAAAAAGTTCCGGATTGGTAGTGGTAATATTATTGGAAAAGGTGTTATTCAACATTTATTTACTTGTGCCGGTGCTTTGCCCACTATGGGTGGGTCTATTCATCATAAAACTAATAGTCTTGCTGATGCTATATCTTTGCTCGTAGTTGAACTTGAAAGACAATTTATCCACATGCATCCTTGCATACAAAGGATTTTTCTAGAATTTTCCAATATTGAGCATTCCTTTGTTAAGCAAGCGGCTACCATCTTTTTAGTATATGAGATCAGATTTATAATAAAAGAGGCCAATGAAATCTTTGTGCATTATATGGTGGATGTTGGCCATCCCCCCATAGAAGCAATCCTTTTTAATCAAGAAGACATAATGCGTTTACGATCTTTAGATCATGTTGCTTATAATGAAAACCTTAGAAAAAAGGTTCCTACCGATGTTCTAGTTGATAGGATTTCTAAATTAAATGATAATTTTTCTATTCAGAACAATGGGTTAGGTTTTTCTCTTGAACAAAGGCTCATGAATTTTGGCAAAAATAACGCTTATAATGATGAATTGGTTGTGCAATATGAGGGGCCAAAGGAGGAACCTATACCTCCCGAGCTTGATCTTGGGGACTTTTGTCCCATTAAATTTATCCCTTTTGATTACTTTTGCCTGCCACAAAGAAAACCTGCTGCTGAACGTAGGGAGTATGAGATGAGTTTTCGTGATTTGCCTTATCATTATTATGGCAATACTTAAATCTATTCTTGTTTTATGCCTCACTAGGGGCATTAAATGATAGCGCATGTTGGGAGGAAACCCAATTTTATTTTTGTTCTTTACTTTTTGTTCCTGTTTAGTAATAAATAATTTATCCAGCCTCTATTATGATTGTGTTTTTTATGTTTTAATTAGTGTTTGTGCCAAGTAAAGCCTTTAGGATCTTCTTGGGTGATTATTGTTTGATCTTGCTGATAAAAACAGAAAGTATGCACTCACAAAAATAATTTCCATTGTTTACCAGAGAGCAATAAAGTACCGGCACTAAAGGGGTCTAATCTATAGTCCCGGTTGAAGACACAAACCGGGACTATAGGGCAATTTTCAAACTTGAAAAAATCATAACTAAATCATCCTAATTCAGAAAAATACATATAATATATCAAAATTTGCAAAACAAAAAGATTTCCGTTTCGATAATTTTTTAAAATCACAAAATTCCAAAGGGAAAATGGAGTTTTTGGGTGTTTTAGACGTTTTTTAGACGTTTTTAGCGTTTAGTGCTACGGTTTAGATTTCAGAGTTTAGGGTTAGGTTTTATGGTTTAAACCCTTAGTTTTTACTGTTTAGCATAGAGTTTCCGACGTTTTAAGTCCCGGGTTTAGGGTTTAGGACAATTTTTGAAATGAGAAAATTGTAAAAGGAAAAAAAGAAATGCTCTAATTTATGTTTTTTGAATTTTGGTTAGATCTTGTCAGACCGGTCAAACAACTGATTCAAGAAATATAGAGTGTTACTAAATAATTACGCAATAGTATTAGTGTTACTAAATAAGTATCTCAGTTTTTTTGAATTTTGGCCAAATCTGGTCAAACTGTGGTCAAACTATGGTCAAACTACTTATTCAAGAAATATTAGTGTTACTACATAATTACTGTTTTTTAGAATAATAGTTTCAAACTCAAACGGTGAAATGTGTGACTTCATGCTCAAGCTAAACTACTGAGGGTTAATAGGATTGACAGCTTACATTTGTCAGGAAAACAACAAGTGCAGACTTGGAATGTAGGGGGAATAGAACTCCGAAGTTAAGCGTGCTCAGGCTGGGGGAGTGAGAGGATGGGTGACCGGCCGGGAAGTCAGGCGATTTGGAATGAGTGATCCACATTTGAGCAGTTAAGAGAGGTGATTACAGACTAAATCATCAAATAATTCACAAAATTAAAAATCAAAATAAAATCAAAATAAAATTTCCAAAATTTAAAAAAAAAATTCAAAAAAAACCTTTAGTACCGGTTGGTAACACCAACCGGTACTAAAGGTCCCCCATACCAGGGCGCGAGCTCACGCCACGTGGTGGCACTTTAGCGCCGGTTCATGCCGAACCGGTACTAAAGGGGGGGGGCTTTAGTGCCCACCCTTTAGTGCCGATTATGGAACTGGCACTAAAGGCCCTTACGAATCGGCGCTAAAGCTCTGTTTTCTACTAGTGGGAGGAGATGGCCGGGGTGGTAGCCGGCACGGGCTCCGGGCGCGGCAGGGCGGCGCGGCCGGTGGCGACATCGGCGTGCGGCGGAGCGGCGCCGGGCGCGGATCGGCGCTGGGGGCGAGGAGGGAGGCGGCGGCGGCGGCGCGCGGGCCGGGGAGGGCCCCGCGCGGGCCGGCGGCGGAGGGTGCGGCGGCGCGACATGTGGCAAGCCGCGGTTGGCTGCGGGCAGCGGCGGCGGTTTGTCCGGTGCGGCCCGGACGTGTCCGGCGCGCCGGATGGAGGGAGACTAGGGTTTCGGGGGGAGGAGAAGGGGAATTTCGGGGGTGGTCTTTATATAGGCATAGAGGGAGCTAGGAGAGTCCAAATGAGGTGCGGTTTTCGGCCACGCGATCGTGATCGAACGCTCTAGATGATGGAGAGGGTTTAGGTGGGTTTTGGGCCAAATTGAAGGGGTGCTGGGCTGCAACACACACGAGGCCTTTTTGGTACCTCGGTTAACCGTTGGAGTATCAAACGAAGTCCAAATGATACGAAACTTGACAGGCAGTCTACCAGTAGTAAACCAAGGCCGCTTGGCAAGTCTCGGTCCAATCCGGAAATGTTTAATCCCCACACACGAAAGAAAGGTAGAAATGACCACCGGAGGAGAACGAAGCACCGGAATGCAAAACGGACAACGGGGAAATGTTTAATCCACATGTAAAATTCTTATTGGCCGGACGAAACACGTGTTAGCTCGTCAGTGGGTCACATAGGCGCCTATGATACATCGACACGTGGAACGGCCCAACAGAGGCCCGTTCCTGTGAAAAGGCCGGCCCATTTGACTTGGTCAAAAGGTGGCGGGCCGGCCCCTGGAAAGCCTGTTAACGGCCTGTTCGCATATAGCCCATTTATAGCCCGCTAACCTAAGTACTGTTACGCCCTATCCGAATTAGGCCTAGTAACGTCATCTGGGCCATCCAATATGATTCCATCCCATTTTCACTTCTGGCCCATGTATGGCCCATGACGTCTTTCAGCCCATTCGAGGCCCTATGTAACTCTTGGCCTATTAACGACCCATGGTGAAACTGGCCCGTAATGAACAGTGTATCACTTTACACCCATTAACGGCCCGTGGTGAAACTGGCCCGTAATGAACAGTGTATCACTTTATACCCATTAACGGCCCGTTATTCCGTTGGGCCGTTTCCAGCCCATGTTATCTTTCGGCCTTCTCAGAGCCCATTTATTCTTGGGCTCATTTCCAGCATTCGTTTACTTACGACCCGTTACTGTCATTTTCTGCTTGTGGGCCAAATTCAGCCCGTGGTTATAGTCAGCTCGTTTGGGGTCCGTTAATACGTTGGGCCGTTTTCATAGCATCATCAAATACGACCTATTAACGATGGCCTATTACGGTCGGCCCATGAACGGACGATTCCAACTCTAGCCTGTTTACGGCCATAATGCGGCCTGTTATTGGCCCATGTTTGGCCAATCGATCATACGGCCTGTATAAGGCCCATTGATGATACGGCCCGTAGAAGGCCCATTGTTTCTATGGCCCGTAGAAGGCCTACTATTTCTACGGCCCGTAGATGGCCCACGGTTTCTACGGCCCGTAGGAGGCCTAGTGTCACTACAGTAAATATTAGCCCATGGTTATTGTGGCCTAGTTTTAAAAAATAGGTTATTGCAGCCACTAGTTAACCGCGGAAAAAGAACTGCAATGACTACAAGCAAACAAATAAACAAGACAACAAGTAAATAAATAAGCAAGCAACTAACGCTAGGCTATCACGGCTATTACACATATTACATCCACTGGGCATCAAAGTTCGCCACCAGTGCAAATATAGGGAACAAAGCAGCATATCATATATACTGGCCGTCAAAGTTGGCCACCAGTGCAAATAAACGCGGCAGCAAAACAAGGGCATAACTGAAACAACTTCAGAAGAGCTCAAGAAACGTTATCCTGGGTATCCACCATGCTGGCAATAGGCTTAGCAAGCTGATTAGCTTTGTCCTGTTTGGCGCTAAAATCCTCCAACGCTTGCTGTTGCACCAGAAAGTATGCATCTGAATGCTCCAGGGACTTCCGCAGTCCTTCCGCTTCTTGTCGCAGCACAGCTGGTCGATGTCTTTCAGCTTGTAGTTGAGACTCAAGAAACCAAACTCATTCAGACAGTGAGTTTGAATAGCTTGTGCAAGCGGTAGTGGCCAGTAACTCCAACACTAAACCAAGACAGGATGTGTCACTATCCTGAACCTTATCAGCATTACTTCCTTTACCGTTGGTTAATAAGGCACTCTTCCCCAATATTCTGTCAGCATCCTAAAAGAAGAAACAAGCAGACACATAACAAGTTTAGCATGTACTAATATATGAAACTCATTTCAGTGAACCAGTTCATTAGTAAGGTGGACAGGATTAAACAACCAAGTCTTCTATTGCCAAGTACTAGTACATAATAAAAGCATCAAACAAACATATATCTATGTCATATGGTAGCAATGGAATCTTAAATTAGAACAGTTGTTCTTCAGGTTTAGGCACTCGTTCTACATGAACAGAGTACAGTAAGACGCAAGAATATAATACGTAAAAATAGAAAATGAGCTCATAGACCTTACCACATTCTTGGTTCAGGACCAGTACAGAACAAGGTGTTCCCAGTCATCGTCCAGTAAATGTGTCTCAGGAGAACATAAGGGAATTTGATGAGTTTCTTTGCCAGCGAAGTACATTTTCTTCAGGTAATTCCGATACTACCACCAAGCATTCTTGAAGATAGCAAAGGTATTAGCAAAGGTTACCTCATCCTGAGTTTCCAAATCGGTCCTTCTCAATAGAAAAAATGGGAAAATTTGTTGTATTATAACCATCATGGAGGTAGGATGTATGGAACGAAGCAAAGTAATTGCCATGAATAACATTACATACACATAACTCCTGGACAAACACCTGCAACTGGCATTTTCCTTCATCTTCAGTATAATATTTCCAAGATGGGAAGATACGCACATACGATTTAACAACATCAAATGCGATAGATACTAAACTACGACTAGCTGGTTGTGCTTCCTCCACAGGAATAGGCGTACTAACTGGTGGAGTTGGGGTTCGCCGTGATAGTACTGGCCCTTTGGGAATTGGAGCTTCCTTACTAATTGCTCTTGTTTGGGAGCTTTGTGGTGGAGATGGTGCTGTGTCAACAGGAACTGGGTTACTATCGGCTGGGGTTGGGGTTAGATTGGGTGAAGCTGGTTCTCTGTCCATCGTAGTAGGGGTACAATCTGCGAGAGTTTGGGCTGGTTCTTGTGCATGTACAACCGGGGTGCTATCTCCACCAAGAGGTAGCACTGTTTTATTTGAAGACCATGTTTTTAGTCCGCTAGATACTGGCATCACCCGCTCCAATTCAAATGGCTGATAAACAGGAAACATAGTTGAATGTACAGACATTGTATTAGAGACAAATGCAATAGATAGTGTGGAAAAAAGAGGGCATGAAATAGTTGACATGTATATTGTTTAACTAAAAAGGATAGCATGACATAATTTCACATATATGATGTCTATCTAAACTGGATAGCATAGCATAACATAATTCAAAGATATGATGAATAACTAAACAGGATCGCATGACATAATTCACCTACATGTTATCTAAGTAATCAGGATCACATCATTTAATTCACATATGTGATTTATATGATAAACAGAGGGCATTCGATATGATGTCTGAACTAAGAACATGGTGTTGAATATTGTGTATATGATGTCTAAACTATGCAATGCAAGACACCGTATGCATGATATGAGCAGTATAACCATGCCAAGTTAGAGCATACACCTCAGTGTGGGAATAGGACTGGTCATCTGTCACTGAATCAATCTCTGAGGAGCTATCGAGACCCAACAAGAGATCTGCTTCGACAGGTAGCACTGTCTGCTTTGAAGGCCTTGATTTCACTCTAGATTTTTCCATCTCCCACCCAAATGGCTGATTCACAGGAAGAGTAGTTTAATGTACAAACATTGTCGACAAATGGAAATGTAATGAAGAAAAGGATGGGCAAGATATCATTCAAATATATGATGCCTGGTTAAACATGATGGCATTGCACATTTCACATATATTATGGCTGGCTGAAAGACATGAGACTGCATAATTCCCATATATGATATAGAAACTAAACAGGTGGCATTACAGAACATGTCTAAACTAAGCAGATGACATATATGATGTCAAAAGTAGGCACTGCAAGGCAACATATGCATGATATGACTAACATCATCATGCCAAGGTAGAGCAAACACCTTGGGGGTAAATAGGAGTGGTTAGCGGTGTCCGAACCCACCTCAGAACAGATATCTTCCTCTGGATTACAATCTAGAGAGGGGTGGGGAGGGTTTGCCATTGAACCCACCATGGAGCGATGTGTGCATGACATTGTATTGCCGCGCAAAACTCTTCTCTTTTTCTCTACATGTTCAGCATGACTGTGTACAATATCTGACATGCATACGAAAAAAATATGGTGAGATTATGTAAGGAGAGCATGCAGAAATTTAGAGTGATGGTAACAACCAGTGGATCGATGTTTTTCCGTTGATCCAAAATAGCCCTAATGCATTGACGTGAATGTATAGTAATAAGTGATGCAACAAGTGTACAACCTCTTTGCCGTAGCCGTGTTGACCTCGCCATCATTGGGTTGGTCGCTGAAGCAGTTGAGGCAGAGGTGCTGTCGGAGGTGTGGAGGAAGATCTGAGGAATCTGTAGACGGCGTCCAAGGCATTGCTCTGTTGTGATGGATCGTTCTGTCGTTGGAGCAGCCCCGGTGAGCCATAAGACGTCAAGGATGAAGCAGCACAAGACAGACATCGTCAATCTCAAGTGGGATTCTAATAGCATCTCCAATAGATGATGTTAAATGGATGTAAAATTAACATCACCAAAAACCACCTGACTACAATAGATGAGGTAAACACTATTGACTCTGAACTTAACTGTCGAAACTGAAATTTACTGTGGAATCTGAATGCTACTGTCGAAACTGAACGCAATGGTAGCAAAGAGGCACTTGACATGTAGTTTAGGGAGGGCCTATAGTTCGTCTTCAACCTGCACCCCCTGAGCCACCAGCCACCACCGGCCGAACCGCCGGACCCAGCGTCGCCTCGCCGCCCTGAAACAACTCGCCACCGCCGCCCCGGCCAGCCCTCTAAGCCCCCGCCCCCACCCTGAACCCTAAGATAGATAGTGGGGTACCTCTTCGGCGAGCCCCCGTCCCCGCTACGGGTGGTTCTTCCTTAACTCCGGCGAGCCCCCCCAATCCCTGAAAATCAACTGACCCAAAAGTCAATTCAGTCGACTGAAGTGTGGCTTAATCGGAGCAGAGCAGCAGCACGAGCGAGGGGGAGAGCAGCAGCAGCAGCTGGGCGAGCGAGCGATCGAGCGAGAGCCAGAGCAGCAGCAGCAGATCCGGCTGGTATGGACGTCGCCGCCGAAGGGGCCTCGCACTGGGGGAGAGTCGCCATGGAGATGTCGCCCTCGGCGCCGGCTTCAAGGTAGCCACTCCATGGGGGTACAGGATGGAGCACCATCGGCGCCGGGAGGTCGAGTTAAGGAGAAGGTGCGATGCGATGAGTGTACAACCTTTTTAGTGGCGCCGAGTAGGCCTCGGCTTCGTCTGAGGAGTCAGTGAGGATGTTCCGGTTTCGGTGGAGTAGGTTAAGGCAGCGCTGTGGGGATGGAGCAGCCTCGATAGACGAGGCGATCGTCGGAGCAGCTCCTTGGAGGTGGAGGATGGGGCGGCTGAACCGGCGGGACGACGAGATGGATGACGGATCCTCATCCGGGGAGGTGGACAAGGGACGTCGAGCTGTTGCGGTGGACGACGTCATCGGGGAAGAGGCTCCGACTGGGCAGCGGTGACGTGGCGGACGGAGGAGGGTGGGGTTTCGCGGCTGGAGCGGAGAGGTTATGGCGGCCTAGGATTTCGAATGGCGAAAAGGGGGCGATGGGAGGGGGTGAAGCATGACTTAGGAACGAGCTTGTCCAAAATGTAGGGTGTGTTACAAAAGTACCACCCACCAATTTGAACTAGCGGCTCTTTCGGCCCAGGGTTAGAAGGGGGATTTTGCGTGTCCGGATTTGGCAGCTGGAGGGAGTTTTCGCGCGCGTTGTAATTTCGGGATAGCAAGGCGCGGGTTGTGAAGGCGCCGGTTTTGGGAGCACGATATCTGAATTTTTGGGATATAACAAGACGCGGGTTGAATTTTAGGGACAAGCCTAACATGTAGTAATATTGTACTTGTACGTACCAAATCAATTCGCACTTCCCTCAACCAAAAAGAAAACGAAAAAAATAAAACTATTCACACCACACAAAGCGAGAGTCTTGACCCGTTTTACTATACAAATGCTATTCAAAGCTACTCCCTCCTTCCATCTATATAGGGCCTAATGCGTTTTTCGATGCTAATTTTGACCAAATATTAGAGCAATGATATATGACATGCAACTTACACAAAGCACACCGTTAAATTCGTATGTGAAAGGTTCTTTCAATGATATAATTTTCACATTGTGCATGTCATGTACTATTAATCTTGTCAATAGTCAAAGGCGGTCTTAAAAATCTCATTACGCCCTATATAGATGGAAGGAGGGACTATGAATCCATGTTATGTCTGATCAAATTTTCTCGATTGCTGTATAATGCATGTAACCTTCTCATACCAACATTTTAGTGCATTCCAAATGTCTATACTACCGCTGCAATTCGAACTAAATTTGAATTCGTTTCTCTATTTCAATAAGAATCTACAATCATGATTGTTGCCAACTGTAGCGACCAGACCTCAAACAGTCTGATCTCTGTGCTCCGGTGTCATCCCTGGATCAGTAATGCTGACACCACACAGTACTCGGAGGATTTATAGCAGAGTAGCAATCATACACTTATTACATCGAGTGTCTCAATAGAGAACTTATTACAATAAATATGGCTTAAGGCCATCTAATAACGATAACAGCGGAAGGCTTGGAAGATAAGTGAGTCCATCAACTCCAACGGCATCACTGAGTATAGAACCAGGACCTAAAACTCCTTAATCGTCGTCTGAAAAGTCTGCAACATTAACGTTGCAGCCAAAAACGGGTCAGCACATGGAATATGCTGGCAAGGTAACACATAGAGAGTAATGGAATGAAATAGCTATACTATATGCATATTTGGCTGGTGGAAAGCTCTATGGTTACTGTTTTGTGTAAAGCCAATTTTTCCCTACTTCAAAGGAATAAAATTTATTTAACTATCATGGTAGTTGTTAAACATTGAGAATGGTTGACAACATTCTCAATCCCAATTAAGCATCATCATTAAACATAACCCAACAAAATTAATTTTAGAGTAACATGTTGAGATTCACATGATAATCCAGGTACTAGATTCTCAAGATGTCCATAACCGGGAACACGGCTAATCATGATTAGTTTATTACACTCTGCAGAGGTTTGCGCACTTTTCCCCACAAGACTCGATCACCTCCGTTTGGTTTCTCGCACTACGTGGTGTTTGAGAAGACGGATGACCGAGACATAGTCTTTCAAAAGCACTAGCACCTTACGATCGGGTAGACCGTACCACCTACATCCCCTACATCTGCTAGTCTACCACTGTAAGAGTTCGCACAACTTAGTCAACTATGCTAGAGCCCATAATAGCTTGTGGCTGCACACGGAAGTTTCTAGTATGAATAGTCTCATGATCCCTTTGAGCCTAGGTGGCGGTCCAAAAGAAAACAGGCAAGTCATGGAATACCCAGGTGCCTCAATCCACCCAGATGTGTGTTTAAGTTGCCACCTTAGATAAACCATTAATTAACAAAACTCACATCTGTCATGGATTTCACTCACCCAATCCACGTCTAGTAGCATAGCATGGCATAATAAACAAACGTAGAAGTAACTCCCAAAGGTTTGATAATAAACAGGTAATAGGTACTACCTCAACTACTTCCCATCCCACAATTTAATTAGATCCTAATCATGCAATGTGTGGGGATTGATCTAATGCAATAAAACTGGGTAGTAGAAAAGGTATGATCAAAGTGTTACTTGCCTTGCTGATCATCTGGGAAACCTAGCGATTCGAAGTAACAAGCGGCGCACTCCGGGTATTCTATCGCAGACAAACAAACAAGCATACAATAAGTACTCAACTAATGCACTGGTAAAACTCAAATAAGAGATCTAACCAGAAGGTTCAACTTAAGAACTCCGGTTGGCAAAAAGAACCAAATCGAACGAAGCAACGAAAGTCAAACGGCGAAAGAAAACAACTTCGTTCTACTAATCTGGATCTAGGGAAAATTTTACAGTAGCAAAAACTGGTTTAAGTTGGTTAAACGGATAGAGGGTTTCGAGACGAAACTCTAGGCGCTTGAATCGCCTGATTCCGATAAACGAGCGAAAAGTTATACTAAAACGAAAATCGGATCAGGAATCGCGACCAGAAAAATCGCGGATTTAATCCGAGAAAAAGAAAAATGACGAACGTTCGCTAGAACGAACGAACGGACGAACGCTCACTATTTAAATAAACCGGAAAAACCGATCTATTTTCAAAAAAACCGAATCTAAAATACCGACGGAAAAACCGAATGGTTTTTCGATAAAAAAATAAAAAAAACGGCGCAGATTTCGAGGCGGCGGCGAACCTCGGCGAGCGTGCGGCGGCGGGGCGGCGGCGAGGCGGCGCAGCGGCGGCAAGGCGGCACGGCGGCGGTGGGGCAGGGCGCGGCGGCGGCGGCGACGGCAGCGGCGGCTGGGGCTGGGGGTGGCTCGGGTCAGGGTTAGCTCTGGCTGGGCCTCCCCCCGGCTTAAATAGCCTAACGGGCCGGGAGTCCTAGTCGGACACGGCCCTAGGTCGGTTCGTTTTTTTTTAATATTACGCGCAGAAGAAAAATAAAAAGAAATACTAAACGGACTCCAACAATTCCGAAATAAATTTTCACGGACTTCTAAAATCAAGCCGCACAAGGTGAACATTTATTTTGGACCTAAATGCAATTTTGAAAAACGCACATTTTTCCTAAATTCAAATAAAACACCGAAAAACTCCGAAATGAAAACTTATTTGATTTTATTATTAAATCCTCAATATTTCTTTATTTTGGGAAAGTCATTTTATTCCCTCTCTCATATTTTTGTAATAGAAATAATTGATGATAAAATAAATAAAATCAAATGATCCTATTCTCAAAATTTGAGAAAACTCAAATATGAAAATAACGAAATCCCCAACTCTCTCCGTGGGTCATTGAGTGGCATAGAATTTCTAGGATCAACCAAAATGCAAAATAAAAAAAATATGATATGCAATGATGATCTAATGTATAACATTCCAAATTGGAAATTTGGGATGTTACAAACCTACCCCCCTTAAGATGAATCTCGCCCTCGAGATTCGGGTTGGCTAGAAAATAGGTAAGGGTGTCTTTGAGCAAATCTTCCTCTCGTTCCCAGGTGGCTTCATCCTCCGTGTGGTGGCTCCACTGAACTTTGCAAAACTTGACAACCTTGCTGCGGGTGACTCGACTGGCAAACTCGAGAATCTTAA
This sequence comes from Triticum urartu, assembly GCF_003073215.2. Taxonomy (NCBI): domain Eukaryota; kingdom Viridiplantae; phylum Streptophyta; class Magnoliopsida; order Poales; family Poaceae; genus Triticum; species Triticum urartu. Next base: position 659,424,906 of record NC_053026.1, read on the forward strand.
TTGGTTTCTCCTCGTAGGTTAAATCGTTATCCAACTGAATAGTTTCCATGGGCACTGTGTCTCTCAATGGTATGTCCGCCATCTCCGTGTGACATTTCTTTAACTGAGAAACATGGAACACATCATGAACTCCTGACAATCCTTCGGGAAATTCCAACTTGTAGGCCACTTCTCCCATACGCTCCAAAACTCGATATGGTCCTACAAATCGTGGCGCTAACTTCCCTTTAACTCCAAAACGCTTTGTTCCCCGAAGTGGAGATACTCAAAGATAAGCTCTATCTCCGACTTCGTAAACTATCTCCTTGCGTTTAGAATCTGCATAACTTTTCTGTCTGGACTAGGCTACCTTGAGCCTATCGCGAATCAGCTTCACCTTCTGTTCAGACTCTTTAATCAAGTCAGGTCCAAACAACTGGCGGTCTCCAACCTCGTCCCACGATAACGGTGTCCTGCACCTCCTTCCGTACAATGCTTCGAAAGGGGCCATCTTTAAACTGGTTTGGTAACTGTTGTTGTAAGAGAACTCTGCATATGGCAAATTATCGTCCCAACTAGATCCGTAATCTAGCGCACAAGCTCTCAGCATATCCTCCAAAATCTGATTAACTCTCTCGGTCTGTCCATCTATCTGTGGATGAAAAGCTGTACTGAATTCTAGCCTGGTACCCAAAGTTTCGTGTAACTGCTTCCAGAACTTTGAGGTAAACTGGGTTCCTCTATCTGATACGATACTCCTCGGAACTCCATGCAAACATACGATCCTGGTCATGTATATCTTTGTCAACTTAGCACTGGTGTAAGTGGTCTTTACTGGGATGAAATGAGCTACTTTCGTCAATCGATCGACTACAACCCAAATCGAGTCATAGCCTGAACGAGTCCTGGGTAATCCCGTGATAAAATCCATGCCTAACTTATCCCACTTCCATTCAGGTATCTGCAATGGTTGTAACAATCCTGCTGGCTTCTGATGCTCTGCCTTTACTCTCTAACATACATCACAAACTGCTACATACTCCGCAATATCCTTCTTCATTCCGGTCCACCAGAAAATATCCTTCAGATCCAAGTACATCTTGGTATTTCCTGGGTGAATTGAATACGGTGAGTCGTGTGCCTCGTGCAGAATCAACTTCCTGATCTCCGGGTCATTGGGCACGTAAACGCGGTCTTCAAACCATAGGGTATCGTGCTCATCCTCATGAAATCCCTTAGCTTTTCCTTTGCTAAGTATCTCCTTAATAGCGGCAATCTCCTTGTCAGTCCTTTGATCTTCTCTGATTCTATCCATCAATGTTGACTGCATCTCCAATGCTGCTACCTAGCCTCTGGGAAATATTTCCAAACATAGTTCACGAAGATTTTCTACTAACTCCTTGGGTATTTCTCCCATCATTAATGTATTGACATGGCTCTTACGGCTTAATGCGTCAGCTACTACATTAGCTTTTCCAGGGTGATAATGCAACCTCATATCATAATCCTTGATGAGCTCCAACCATCTCCTTTGTCTGAGGTTCAACTCCTTCTGTGTGAAAATGTACTTCAAACTCTTATGATCCGTGTACACCTCACAATGATTTCCAATGAGGAAATGTCTCCATGTTTTCAATGCATGCACTACAGCTGCTAACTCCAAATCATGCGTAGCATAATTCAACTCATGAGGTTTCAGTTGTCTTGAGGCATATGAAATAACTCTCCCTTCCTGCATAAGCACTTGTCCAAGTCCTCGATGTGAAGTGTCGCAATACACCTCATAGTCCTTGGTCTGGTCTGGCAAAATCAACACTGGTGAGGTAACCAAGCGTTTCTTCAACTCCTGGAAACTAGCCTCACATTCCTCTGTCCATATGAACTTGGTATCTTTCTTTAACAACTCCGTCATAGGCTTTGCAATCTTTGAGAAATTCTCAATAAATCTCCGGTAGTATCCTGCGAGTCCAAGAAAACTCCGGATCTCTCCAACCGTTGTTGGGGCTTCCCACTTGGTCACGGTATCAACTTTAGTGGGCTATACCTTCTCCGGATATAACGTGTCCGAGAAATCCTACTTCCTTCAACCAAAACTCACATTTGCTGAACTTGGCATATAATGGATGTTCTCTAAGCTTTCCAAGTACCAAACGCAAATGCTCGTTATGCTCCTCTTCATTCTTCGAGTAAACCAGGATATCATCAATGAACACCACGACGAACTTATCCAAAAACTCCATGAATACTTTGTTCATCATGTTCATAAAATATGCGGGTGTGTTAGTCAGACCAAATGACATAACGGTATACTCGTACATCCCGTACCCGGTGGTAAAAGCTGTCTTAGGTATATCCTGTTCTCGAATCTTCAACTAGTGGTATCCTGATCGCAGATCGATCTTGGAAAATACCTTAGCTCCTTGCAATCGATCAAACAGATCATTGATCATTGGTAGTGGGTACTTTTTCTTGATCGTTACTTCATTCAATCCTCGATATCAACAACCATCCTTAACGATCCATCCTTTTTCTCCACTAGAAGTACTGGCGATCCCCAAGGCGAAGAACTTGGGCGGATATATCCCTTATCCAGTAACTCCTTAATCTGTTTCTTAATTTCCACCAAATCCTTTGCTGGCATCCTATATGGTCTCTTTGATATTGGCCCTGTGCCTGGCAATAGCTCAATCAAAAACTCAATATCTCTATCCGGTGGCATGCCTGGCAACTCCTCTGGAAATACTTCACGGAAATCCCTTACCACTGGTACTTCCTCCTGCACAACTCCTGTTAGGAAATTCACTTGAGTCCTCTTTGGCACATGCCGGGATACATACTTGATCCTTCTCCCTTATGGGGTGGTAAGCAAAATTGACTTACTATCACATTCAATATTCCCTTCATACTTTGATAACCAATCCATGCCTAATATCACATCCAATCCTTGAGATTGCAATACTATTAGGTCTGAGGGAAAAACATAGTTGCCAATCCTTAATGGTAACCGATCACACCATAGACTAGCCACATACTCTGCTCCTGGCGAGGTTACTAACATGGGTGACCTAAGGGATTGGGTTGATAGGTTATACTTATCCACAAATCCCCTTGAGATGTATGAATGCGATGCACCAGTATTAAAAAGAACGAGTGCAGTAAATGACTTAACCAAAAACTTACCTATTACTGCATCGGGCTGAGCTTCAACCTCCTCCACGCTAACGTGGTTCACCTGTCCCCTGTTGAAAGGGTTCGGCTTCTTCCCAGAACTTCCATTGCCATTTTGGCCTTCAGGACATTCATTAGCATAATGTTCAGTCTTCTGACACTTAAAGCAAGTGACTTGGCTCAGGTCCTTCTTGGCTGGGGTTGATGGGTTGGTGCGGTTCTGGCCGTTGCTTCCTCCATTGCCATTACCATTCTTGGTGCCATTGTGATTGCGCGAGCTACCTCCTCCATGGGTATGCTGAAAATGTCCTCCCAGTCTAGGGGTAAAACGTGGCTTCTGCTGAGCTCCTGAAGGGTACTTCCCTTGTCCATACTTCCTCTTGCGATTCTCAATTTGCTGCTGCTTCCCTTCAATCATAAGAGCACGATCTACCAACTCCTGGTAGTTGTTGAAAGTGGCTACCATCAACTCATCATTTAGTCCTTCCAGAAACTTCTCCTGCTTAGCTACATCCGTAGCGACGTCATCTGGGGCATAACGTGCTAACTTACTAAAGTCCTCCACATACTGGCCAACTGTCCGTCCTCCTTGGCGCAAGTTGCGAAACTCACGCTTCTTCATGGCCATAGCTCCTGCTGAAACATGGGCAGTACGAAAAGCCTGCTGAAACTGGTCCCATGTGACAGTGTCGACTGGGAAAGTGGCTGTGAAATTCTCCCACCATGATGCTACGGGTCCTTCTAGCTAATGTGCGGCAAATTTCACCTTCTCCGCATCTGTGCATCCTGCTGTGGTCAACTCCCTAGCTGTCTTGCAGAGCCAATCATCTGCTACTATCGGCTCGGTGCTACTGGAAAATACCAGCGGATTCAGCCTAAGAAAACGGGCTAAGTGATCAACAGGTGGTGGTGGTGGTGGTGGGTTGTTGTTGTTCCCCTGATTCTGATTCTGAACTAGCAACTGCGTCAAGGTGTTCTGCTGCTGGATCAACTGGGTGAGCTCCAGTGGAAAGGCAAATCCTGGGTCACGTCTCGGAGGCATCTGAGGGTTTAGAAAAGATGAGATGTAAGAATAGAGGGGGTCTAAAGAGAAAACACTACCCATATGCACATGAGGCAAAAGAAAACAATTCACTTCATTCAATCAAACAAGGGCATACAATCGATCTATCTATCGCAAAAGTGCTCGGACTACTATATTTACATGGTGGACTACTACTACTGATGAGGTGGTCTATTAAAAATATTCTTCGGTTGCAGACTCCATGATATCTACTCCAGCTTCATCAACATAGTCATCATCGCTACTATCTGGATGCGAGTCGGTGCCGTCGATGATGATGTAGTCTTCTGGGCTAATCTCCTTGGGTTCTTTGTCTTCCTCTACTGGCTTAGGGCCTCCCATAAATATTCCAATCTTCTTGATCAAGTCGTCATTCTTCTCCACCAATACTTCAATTTCCTCTTCATAATCTTCACGTGTAGCCTTGAGTTCTTCCTCCAGTTCCTTGATTCTAGTCTTAGCCTTCTTCAGATCTATCATGTCGGTGCACATCTTGTTCTCCTGTCGTCGGATGTGCTGGTTTAATTCCTGGATAAAAGCTGCGATTGATCTATCCTTCCTGGTGCTGATCATCTCCCAGTGTTTATCTCAGCACCCACAAATCTGGTAGATAGTATCCTTGAGATCATTGCGGTAGACTTCTCCAATGCGTCCCATGGCAATGTGAGCTGCCATGCTCTTTCCTAGACTCCAAGTCGGTGCATCAAAAGAAAACTCTATGGGCTCAGTGACTGGCATGAACGTCCTTCCTGGAACTTGAACTTGAATCATCCAACGCTCTTCTTCAGGTAAAGTGGCGTTGTAGGTTCCTGTGAAGCTTGGTACTCCTATGTTCAGGTATCTAGTGACTTCCTTCAAGTGACGTCCAAAGGGTGTACCTTCATCCGGTTGCGTGAACTTGTTCCTTGCATCCGCCATCCTAAAGAGTAGAAAAGATGAGAAGTCAGAAGAGAAGAGAGTGAAAAGTGATCTAGGTCTTTTAACTTAGTGGTCGTGTCCTACAGTCAACTTGGCTCTGATACCATCTCTGTAGCGACCAGACCTCAAACAGTCTGATCTCTGTGCTCCGGTGTCATCCCTGGATTAGTAATGCTGACACCACACAGTACTCAGAGGATTTATAGCAGAGTAGCAATCACACACTTATTACATCGAGTGTCTCAATAGAGAACCTATTACAATAAATATGGCTTAAGGCCATCTAATAAAGATAACAGTGGAAGGCTTGGAAGATAAGTGAGTCCATGAACTCCAACGGCATCACTAAGTATAGAACCACGACCTAAAACTCCTTAATCGTTGTCTGAAAAGTCTGCAATATTAACGTTGCAGCCCGAAACGGGTCAGCACATGGAATATGCTGGCAAGGTAACACATAGAGAGTAATGGAATGAAACAGCTATACTATATGCATATTTGGCTGGTGGAAAGCTCTATGGTTACTGTTTTGCGTAAAGCCAATTTTTCCCTACTTCAAAGGAATAAAATTTATTTAACTATCATGGTAGTTGTTAAACATTGAGAATGGTTGACAGCATTCTCAATCCCAATTAAGCATCATCATTAAACATAACCCAACAAAATTAATTTTAGAGTAACATGTTGAGATTCACATGATAATCCAGGTACTAGATACTCAAGATGTCCATAACCGGGGACACGGCTAATCATGATTAGTTTATTACACTCTGCAGAGGTTTGCACACTTTTCCCCACAAGACTCGATCGCCTCCGTTTGGTTTCTCGCACTACATGGTGTTTGAGAAGACAGATGACCGAGACATTGTCTTTCAGAAGCGCTAGCACCTTACGATCGGGTAGACCGTACCACCTACATCCCCTACATCTGCTAGTCTACCACTGTAAGAGTTCGCACAACTTAGTCAACTATGCTAGAGCCCATAATAGCTTGTGGCTGCACACAGAAGTTTCTAGTATGAATAGTCTCATGATCCCTTTGAGCCTAGGTGGCGGTCCAAAAGAAAACAGGCAAGTCCTGGAATACCCAGGTGCCTCAATCCACCCAGATGTGTGTTTAAGTTGCGACCTTAGATAAACCATTAATTAACAAAACTCACATCTTTCATGGATTTCACTCACCCAATCCACGTCTACTAGCATAGCAAGGCATAATAAACAAACGTAGAAGTAACTCCCAAAGGTTTGATAATAAACAGGTAATAGGTACTACCTCAACTACTTCCCATCCCACAATTTAATTAGATCCTAATCATGCAATGTGTGGGGATTGATCTAATGCAATAAAACTGGGTAGTAGAAAAGGTATGATCAAAGTGTTACTTGCCTTGCTGATGATCCGAGAAACCTAGCGATTCGAAGTAACAAGCAGCGCACTCCGGGTATTCTATCGTAGACAAACAAACAAGCATACAATAAGTACTCAACTAATGCACTGGTAAAACTCAAATAAGAGATCTAACTAGATGGTTCAACTTAAGAACTCTGTTTGGCAAAAAGAACCAAATCGAACGAAGCAACGAAAGTCAAACGGCAAAAGAAAACAACTTTGTTCTACTAATATGGATCTAGGGCAAATTTTACAGTAGCAAAAACTGGTTTAACTTGGTTAAACGGATAGAGGGTTTTGAGACGAAACTCTAGGCGCTTGAATCGCCTGATTCCGATAAACGAGCGAAAAGTTATACTAAAACGAAAATCGGATCAGGAATCGCGATCAGAAAAATCGCGGATTTGATCCGAGAAAAAGAAAAACGACGAACATTCGGTAGAACGAACGAACGGATGAACGCTCACTATTTAAATAAACCAGAAAAACCGATATATTTAAAAAAACCGAATCTAAAAAAACCGACGGAAAAACTGACAGAAAAACCGAACGGTTTTTCGATAAAAAAATAAAAAAACGGCGTGGATTTCGAGGTGGCGTCGAACCTCGGTGAGCGTGCGGCGGCGGTGGCGGCGAGGCGGCGCGGCGGCGGCGGCGGCGGCTGGGGCTGGGGGCGGCTCGGGTTAGGGTTAGCTCTGGCTGGGCCTCCCCCGGCTTAAATAGCCTAACGGGCCGGGAGTCCTAGTCGGACACGGCCCTAGGTCGGTTCGTTTTTTTTAAAATATTACGAGCAGAAGAAAAATAAAAAGAAATACTAAACTGACTCAAAAAATTCCGAAATAAATTTTCCCGGGCTTCTAAAATCAAGCCTCACAAGGTGAACATTTATTTGGGACCTAAATGCAATTTTGAAAAACGCACATTTTCCTAAATTCAAATAAAACACCGAAAAACTCCGAAATAAAAACTTATTTGATTTTATTATTAAATCCTCAATATTTATTTATTTTGGGAAAGTCATTTTATTCCCTCTCTCATATTTTTTTAATAGAAATAATTGATGATAAAATAAATAAAATCAAATGATCCTATTCTCAAAATTTGAGAAAACTCAAATATGAAAATAACGAAATCCCCAACTCTCTCCGTGGGTCATTGAGTTGCGTAGAATTTCTAGGATCAACCAAAATGCAAAATAAAAAAATATGATATGCAATGATGATCTAATGTATAACATTCCAAATTGGAAATTTGGGATGTTACACCAACTTCAACCATCATCAACAACTCCATTTTTTATAAGAGTAGAGATAAAATATATTAAATGTAGTATACCATGTTCATAACCACACCGTGTGTATCACCGTTAGATATATTCGCACATCCGTTGGTTTGAAACACTATGATAGATTCTTCAAATATCCGAATTCGCTTTTTATAATGAAGTATATATGATCTCTATTCGTCTTTTACACCCACACAACCCTCTTATCTTTGTAGCTAGCGCTAACTTTCTCTTGTGCATGCACACGCCCGCATCCCTCTCACCCTCCCTCAGCATTCTCTAGCTCCATCGAGCAAATTCATCTTTTCACTTTAGGTCGTTCACCCACGGTGTGTGTAGGCCCCCCAGCTCCTTCTTTACGACACACATCGATCGATATGCCTCTCTAGCCAGGTGTGCCTAGCACAAACACAAGCTTCCCCTCTTCTCTTGTCACCGTCCATGCCTCACTCCCACCACTCTTTTCATCGTTCTCATACTCGCACACTCCTCCCCCTCGATATAGTATGCCTCTCGTACCACCTCCTACATGCATGCCTCTCTCTCTATCCTTCTCCTCGTGCCTCATTTGTTCTCACACACACATGCATGTATACCGATCGATCTCCCAACATATACCTAGATCGACTTTAACTACCCCCCATCGATCGACGTACCTCACAAGTTATGTCTCTCCTTTCTCTTACAAAGGGCGATTGATCTTCCTATGTAGTTACGTCTACTTACCACAGCCACATCGTCCCCCCTCATCATTCGTGCATGCCTCCTGACCCGTCTCTCACACACACGTGCACAAACAACAAGCAGCCATCTCCTCTCTTATTGATATTGGGGGCATGCCCTCCGTTTGTCTAGCAAGCCTATCCCACCATTTGTTAGAAGCAACTCCACTACCACCCGCTCCAACACTCTAGCTCTGTCTGTCTCCCAACCTTATTCATCTCCTGCACATATGAATGGATGCCGATCGATCTCCCTTAATACATGAGGCAGATCGATCTCCTTAATACATGAGGTAGGCCTCTCTCCTCCTCCACACATATACCAGCCATTGTACCTCTATAGTTAATTGGGCCTCCCTCTTCCCCCACCACACATCGATAGTCGAGCGCTGCAAGTAGGTATCCATGCCATAGAGACAAACTGCACATGTCCCATCTCACGTTCCAGTAGGCCAGTCACTCTATATCTTTGACGTGGGCACACACAAATTTGATGGCACTCTTTATCGATCGCGCGCGCACACACACACACATCATCCCTCTCTTCGATTCTATGGGCACCTTAAGCCGATGATACCTCCACTCTCTTCTCGTGGATCGCCCCCTCTATATATATGTTATATCCAGGACTCTATTTCACACACCTTGCATATGTTAAATATTTTGATTGACCCCCCCTCCACACACAAAAAAAACTCTCAAGAACCCACACACTATATCTCTCTAGGTTTGTATCTCTCTCACACAACCCCACGTAGGTGGTGTACGTATACAAGAAGAGAATTGGTGCACCGTGCACGTACTCACGCTTCGTGCCCAGCCACACCCGCGCGGGTACACGGTGGAGCTCATTTCTTTATGAAATGGCAGCCCACGTGCTAATTTGAACGCCTGTAGCAGTTGTTTACCAAGGGAAGTCGTGTACCACGTGTGCACAAAACATAGTTCGACTTGATGCGTTGCCGCGTTATTTTTAAATAAAGTTATAGCGCTCAATGGCACGTACACAAAATATAAAATGATTTTTATGGAGAAAAAGGTAGTCCGCTCTTCAGAGTATCTCACACAAGGCTCCGGTGGCCTCTCTCTCTCTCTCACCGTTGGTCACTGATTCGGCCGCATCCCGTCCGTCGGGGGAAAGGGAGTGTGGTGGCCTCTCTCTCTCACCGTTGGTCATTGATCCGGCCGCATCACGTCCGCCGGGGGAAAGGGAGTGCGGTGGCCTCTCTCTCTCTCACCGTGGATCACTGATCCGGCCGCATCCCGTCTGCCGGGGGAAAGGGAGGAAGTGCATCGTTTCTCCGCTCGACGGCGCCGAGGCAGCACGTCCCGATCTGCGGTACACGCCATTCTCTCTGACCAAGCTCCAGCGCGGCAGGGCCTACTCCACCTGCTCGCAGATTCCGCCTGCCGCCGCTCACCTAGTTACATCCCGACGACCTCCAGGTATCCCCTCCAGCCTTGCTCCACTGCTTGTTTTCCCACGTAAACAGCTACTTTTTTTCCCAACATGCCTTGTTGATTTAGACAGAGCTGGGGTGGGGGACGTTGCTGCCAATGAAAGCATGGATCAATTTTAATTTAACACCTTCTCACAACTTTGTCTTCAGTTGTGATGTAATTATTAGCTCTGATCTGCTAATAATTGACATGCATTAGCAAGGAAGTTAGTTTTTTATTGTTTCCAAAAGAGCATCGATGGCAAGACACGCGAAACAAAAGCTGAAAGCTCACACCATTGTACAATTTCATGTCGCTGGAAAATTATTTGTATAGTACGTCAATTATGTAAACAAATGACAGAAGCTTGATAGCATTGCCAGAAGCCTCTTCATCATCCAGGTCCATGTGCTATGCACAAAATTATACTCCTTCATTCCTAAATATTTATCTTTTTACAAATTTCAAACGGGCATATTTTAGAGTGTAGATTCACTCATTTTGCTTCGTATGTGTACTCCCTCCGTTCCTAAATATTCTATTCGTCTTAACAGAGATTTCAACGAGTGACTACATACAAAGCAAAATGAGTGAATCTACACTCTAAAATAAGTCTATATACATCCGTATGTGCCAGTCCATTTGAAATATCTAAAAAGACAAATATTTGAGTAGTCACTCGTTGAAATCTCTAGAAAGACAAATACTCCAGAGTATATTTAAGAACCGAGGGGGTAGTGCACAACCGCATGGGAGACTCAGCCCGGTCGTTGCGCCACATTAATAGTGAGTAATGAGCAGTCAAATCATAAGCCCCACCTTTCCCACTGTAAGTTGCTTTGAAGAAGCAACCATCAATACGCTCTTCTTTGAATCCGCTCATACTACTCCATCCGTCACTGTTTATATAGCGCGCTTCAGAAAAAAGAAAAAAAATCTGTGGGACCAAGGCAACTAGCGATCAGCCTAAAAAATATCATTAGTAGTTATAGCATGGCGTCTATTACTAGAGGGAATAATGCGTACACACATGCATGCAGTGCTTCCACCCCGGGTACACACATACATGCATTCCGTAGTACTACAGTACATGGAGAGAAAATTGTGGACTTGATTGCGGTTACCACGCCCTAATTAATTGCGGATTAAACCAAACGCGTCTAAAGTCTCTTTGGTGGTGGAAATGCATCATAATGAAGCGCGCCCTATAAACTGTGACGGAGGGTGGAGTAGTATGAAGGTGCAAAACCAAGTACGCGTACTACTGCGCTTGGCTCTTCGCCCCTTCGTGAAGTCGAACAATGATGGTACTTCGCATGTTGGGTACTACAGTGTATGCCTCTGACAATCTGACACCGAATGGACTGATGCATGTCCACCGAGGATAGGTTGCATTAGTCAAAAGGCGTAAGTGAGCTTCACCTTGTCCTGCAAGCTTCTCCTCGTTCTACGGGACACACCAAAAAGTAGTGCTAGTCCATACTCCCTCCTTTCCGGTTAATATAGCTTAATCTTTTTTGCAGGTAAATGAGAGAGCTTTATTCATATATAAGCATTCTTAGGACGATCTGCCAAGACACTGGTCACTAGGAAGCGAGGTACCTTGCAAAAAAAGAAGTAGGAAGCGAGGTGTTTCATCAAGCCAGCTCTCGGCCACATTCAAAGTGCAGCAAGCACGGTTCGCACGAAGATGCACCGCAAGGTTTGCTGACCTGTTTACATGTTGAATAACAAAAAAGAGGAAATATTACTGAGCGCTACTATTTGTAACAGGATATGATCCAAAATTAAGCGAGAATTGTGGCGAGTGTTCCATGCAATCAACTTCCATTATCATACGCGAGAACCCTCGAAGAGAACCAAATGTGTTGAAGATTGCTTTATCACATTTTAAAATTATAATAAGAGTGCAGATGCTCCTCCATCCGGTCCTAGTACTAGTATAGTACGTACCTTTATGGACTATAGTAGTAGTACTAGTAAACTTCGCGCTTGGCTGTTCGGGAAGTCAAACAATAATAGCACTAGTAGTATAGTGTATGCTTCTGGCAATCTGACACCGAATTAACTGTTGCACGTCCACCGCCTGAGCGAGGGAGAGCTTGCATTAGTCAAAAGTTTCTCCTTGTGCTGCAAGCCACCGCACGCAAGCTTCTCCCGTCCTGCAACCTTCTCCTCGTTCGGCAAGTTGACGGGACACAGCAAAGTAATGCTAGTCCATGCTGCCTCCTCTCCGGTTAATATGGCTTAATTTCAAACGAGATAAATACACTATCTGTCACTGTATATTTGTAAAAATACGGTCGGTGGACTTCATAATACGCTCATTGCGCTCAATATATATATTTTCCGGTGTTCATACGGTCACTAGCTCACCCTGACTGAGTATGTGTGTGCACGCATGTGTAGGTTGAGCACTTGAGCGTGACCGTGTGTGTTCCGTCGTGTGCTCGGACATGTATGCGTTAGGGCGTCACGCGCGTTTTTGCGTCCATGTGTACGTGTGACTGTTGTATACACGTAGGGGGGGTACGTGTAGGGGCCACTAAGGAGCAGTCAAATCACACAGTAAGTTAGTCGGAAGAAGCAACCATCATTTCACTCTTGAATGACACGTACGCAATATAAAATGGTTTATATGGAGAGAAAAAGAAAACCACTATATATACACTAGCAGGAGCCTAAGCTACAAGCCTGCTTGCTTAGGTTGCTCTCTTCACAAGCATAGAACGACGGGCCTGATCCCGCAGCTGGGGGAAGGGAAGAATGTTCTGCGTAGACGCGGTCGACATCGGCGAGGGAGAAAACCCAGAGTCGGTGCATCCCAATCGGGGGTCGCTGCGGTATGGGCCGATGCGGCGTCCCAACCGCCCTTCTAGCTACAGCCCGACGTCCTAGGTAGTCCATCTTCCTTTTGGAGCTGGCTTGCTCCACTACCGTAGCTCCATCTCCATGTCGATCTTTCTCTACTTATACCGGCTTCTACTTGTGATGAGTTTATGTCTCATGAACTAGTCCCAGTAGTATTATTCTAATCACACTTCTTCAATATCTTTGCCATCAGGGATGCTCAGGTCGATTTTAGTGGAACTGCACAAAAGCATCGTAGGATCCGAGGGTGCCAGTCGTCTTTCCTTCGACAGGTTCTAGCTGGCCAGGAAATTAAATCATGTTTAGGGTTTAGAGTTTAAGTCGTAGTGACCCCATCAGTAGTTTTTCTATCGTACACGCTCTCACAACTTTTTTATTTAGTTGTGAAGTAAATATTGGCTATGATCTGTGAATCATTGAGATGCATCAGCATGCGTGTTAGTTTTCCTTTGTATTTGATGGAATGTTGTAACGGGGCAACCTTGGAATAGGAATGAAAATGGAGTGGAAAAGTTTCTGTTTTCCGGAGAAAAAATGGAAACGGACAGAAACCAACGTTTCTTTTCGTTGGATTGCGCCATCGAGCAAAACCAACATTTAAATCACGTCTGTCGTGTTCGTGTCTCACCCTCCTCCACGGCTCGACCCCACACGGTCGCTCGGCATGCCACTCACGGCAAACGGAGTAGTATACCATAACTTTCCCGTCTGCTTGTCGATGGATTGCGCCATGGAGTACTAGCACTACTGGAAGAGATTGACGAGTTGGGGGAGGACAGCTAGCTGTAGCATGGACTCCCAAGAACTTACTACTGGAAGAGATCGCGCATGTTGTAGCTGGCTATTGCGACCTTTGAATGCGGAGCAGCCGCGTGCACCCGGAAGCGGCGCGGGCGACGCTCTCTCGGCCGGCGCGCCGCTTCAATGTTGGTGCGAGTGAGAGGTCGCGTCCGCTCTGGCCGGGCATGAATGTGGTACTGACCGTTTCGGGCAGGAAGCACGCGCGGGTGATGAAGAGGGTTTGGGTTGGTCAGGACCGGCCGTGGCAGCGGTCCGGACGTGCGCAAACAAGAGATGATGTATATTAATATTGTTGCGTGTATAATTAACAACGTAAATAATGTGCCAGTTGGACAAATATGATTGGAGATGGAGATGGAAATGGAATTTTATGTAAACACGAATATGCATGTCTATGTGTATGTGTGTGTGCGCGACGACTCTCGCGACTTGGAAGCGGGGGCGTGTTTTTGATCGAGTTTTCTTAAGGGAGGGTAGTGTACCACACGTGAAGGACAGGAAGTCCGACCAGGACGCGTGGGCGTGGATCATTAGTTCATCGGAAGTAGTACTAGTGTTCTTCACTGTACATTAAATAAAGAGTTTCGTTTCGTACTTACACAATTTAAAACGATTGTTATGGAGAGAATAAGAAAACCACTCCACTATATTTTATTCGTATACACCAGAGTACTATATGGACGCAGCTTCATTGACTTAGTGCACCTGCCTTTGGATTTACGACAGGTGGGCCCAAAATGTGGCTGGCTCACCTGTCATACATCCAAAAGCAGGTGCAGTGAAGGCACCGGAGCTCAGTCCGTACTACAGTAGTATATATATAAGTGGGAGCCTCAGCGCTTGTTCGCTAGTGTTTGCACTCTCCACACGCTCCCCGCACTACATATATGTTACACGCTGGAGGCTCAGCGTTCATTTGCTAGGGTTTGCTATATTCACAGTCTCTCACCCTCTCTTCACCAGATCTAAACAAGACTGCGTTGGCCTCTTGTCTCTCTCTCCCCCCTCACAGCTGGTGAAGGAGGCGTCTGTATCCCGTCGCACCGGGAAGGGGAGGAGGTGCAGCGTTCACTCTATCACCTTCGGCGAGGGAGGCAATCCACTGCAGGCTGCGTTGTTCTCTTTCACCCAGCGCCTGTGCGGGAGGGCCACTGACCCCTTCTTCCTTGCTGCCATATGTATTGTGGGTAGATCCGGCCTCCCGCCGCATGCCTTGCCACATCTCGATGACCATAAGGTATAAGTTTCTTTGAAACCATCATTGCTCTAGCTGCATGTTGATCTTTTTCGATCTGTAGTCGAATCTAGGTCTTGGTTCAAAGAGGAAAGAAGGGTGCGGTGGGCTGGAGCAAGAATCTAGGCCGTGGTTCAATGAGGAAAGGAGGGGCGGAAAGTAGTATAGACTGGCTATCCAGCCGCTTTGTAGGTCGAAAAGGGAAAAGGGGGGTAACCCAGTACAAACATCTGTAAGGAACGGATCTCTTTGTTGAAAAGGGAAAGAAACCGGGGGGTCGGGTAGTTTGTGCACGACTAGATTTGCTGCCCTCACATAGGAAGAAGGATCAAAGAGAACAAATATGGGACCAGCGCATATATGCTTCTTGGCTACATACTCTGCATCACCCTTTTATACGTGTGGACGCACATGGTGCTGGCATGTCCCATGCAGATATTTTGCTGTTGTTAATCTCAGATTAACTACTGATCTGTTTTAAAAGAATTTCTCTGTTAATATGAATCAATGCAACCGTTTTAGAAATGCTACTGTCCTATACTTTGTTTTCTATCAAGATAAGGTAGATGCTTCTTTTTGTGGCCACATGTTTCATCCTCCTTTATTGGCCAGTAATTGTTTTCTTTTTTGCCTCTTAAAACAGGGATATCTATTCAACTTGTTGCTATAGAAAACTTAAATGTGACACTGGCAACTTTGCTTGATTTCAGTGCAGCTGCACAAAACTTGATTGGATTTCCTATTCGTGTTGGTAGATTTGTATTTTATGTTGGTCGTTTCATGAAAGGTCAGTACAGGCCTTCATCCACATGATTGTGCAGTGTGCTTTGAGATGCTGTGCTACTTGTATTGGTACTGTTTTAAATAAATGATGAATTGAAGCTATTGTATTGCTGTCTTTTCCCATTAAGTAGTGAACAAAAATGGGACCAACCCAGACATGATGCTTGTTGCTTTGTTACAACAAATTCAGCATCACCCCCTTTATAAGCCAGTAATTGATGCCACTCTCAGAATTAACTACTGAATCTTATTTCAAAACTGCAACACTTGTTAGGGATTGGCGGGATGACCATTTTTGTGGCCGCATTTTTCATCCTCCTTTATTAGCTAGTAATTGATTCCTTTTTGCCTCTGTTTATACATGGATATCTATTCAACTTGTTGCTATTGTGACATTTTGCTTCGCTATGCGAAACACTTTGCTTGATTTTAGTGCAACTACACAAAACGAGATTGGATTTCCTATTCGTGTTGGCAAATTCGTACGTGATCTTGTGTGCGTCATGACAGGTTGGTACTTGCCTTCATCCACATGATCGTGCAGTGTGTTTTAAGATGTTGTGCTACTTGTATTGGTACTGTTTTAAATAAACGATGAATTGAAGCTATTGTATTGTTGTCTTTTCCCATTAAGTAGTGAACAAAAATGGGACCAACCCAGACATGATGCTTGTTGCTTTGTTACAACAAATTCAGCATCACCCCCTTTATGAGCCAGTAATTGATGCCACTCTCAGAATTAACTACTGAATCTTATTTCAAACCTGCAACACTTGTTAGGGATTGGCGGGATTACCATTTTTGTGACCGCATCTTTCATCCTCCTTTATTAGCCAATAATTGATTCCTTTTTTCCTCTGTTTATACGGGGATATCTATTCAACTTGTTGCTATTGTGACATTTTGCTTCGCTACGCGAAACACTTTGCTTGATTTTAGTGTAACTGCACAAAACGAGATTGGATTTCCTATTCATGTTAGCAGATTCGTATTTTATCGTTGTCGGTCTCATGAAAGGTTAGTACAGGCCTTCATCCCCATGATTGTGTAGTGTGCTTTGAGAAGTTGTGCTACTTGTATTGATACTGTTTTAAATAAATGTTGAATTGAAGCTATTGTATTGCTGTCTTTTCCCATTAAGTAGTGAACAAAAATGGAACCAACCCAGACATGATGCTTGTTGCTTTGTTACAACAAACTCTGCATCACCCCCTTTATAAGTAGATGGAAGCACATATTGTTGTTGCGCCCACTCTACCCTGGAACTGAATCTTAGTTCAAAACTGCAAACACTTGTTAGGGATCGGCAGGAGTACCATTTCTGTTAGGAATCGGCCGGAGTACATGTTTAAGAAATGTATTGTTCAGATAATATCTCTGTTATTATATATTAGTTACGGACTTACAGTGTTTTACAAATGGTACTATCCTACTTTGTAGTTCTTTCTACATGTTTAACCATGGTATTGTTAAGATAATGCCTATGTTAAAATGAATCAGTCGCATTGTTTTAGGAATGATACTTTTCTTCTTTTTCATTCTTTATACATCTTGAAACAAGGCATTGTTAAGATAATGTCTCAGATAATATGAATGAATCACACTGATTGAGAATTTCTACTCTCCTGCTTTGTTTCCCATTAAGATAAGGTAGATCAGTAGATGTTTTTCTTCTGGGAGTACAAGTCATCAACCGTTATTTCTCAGTAATTGTTTCCCTTATACCTTTTGTTGCTTACAGGGATATCAAAATTAAAGCTCGGTTTTATTCCGACTTCGATTTTAGTTCAACTGCACAAAAGGAGCCAATGTGTCCAAGGCAAACTGTTGCATTACTGGGTCCAGTTGGTCGTTCCACTTTGCAGAAAGAAGCAGTCATTGTTTGCGCTACATTATAGAAGGAATGACCGAGAAGCTTCACAGAGTATTAGGCCTTCCACTATGTAGGCCAAAAGAGGTGCCAATTTCACCTTTTCTTAGTTTGGCACAGAATCCCTCCATTGCTACAGCCGGTGCCATAAATATAAGACACCGGTGACATGACTAGTCTGTAGAGACCAATGGCAATTTAACAACACATGGAGTGCCCTGGGCAAGAAGTGCCCAAACAAGTACAAGAAGCGACAGGACTCCACGATCATAGGCATTACATATTTTGAATGGGAAAAGCTTGTCAAAGTTTAATCATTGATGTTAGCAAGAAGCGACAGGACTCCACGATCATAGGCATTACATGTTTTGAATGGGAAAAGCTTGTCAAAGTTTAATCATTGATGTTAGAAAGAAGACGTTAGTTTAATATAATGGAATTGGAAAACCTTGTCAAAATTTGCTCATTGAAGTTAGCCAGAAGACATGCATTTGATATTTTTGAGTGGGATGCCCTTGCTGTGAGCAGCGTCGAGTGTTTTTTCCTATTCTTGTGTTCAGTTTAGAAGTAAATAGTTACTTTGCTGAGATATTCCTATGTTAAGAGTTCGTTCTGAATATTGTCTATGTAATGCCAGGCCTTGTGTTTGATTGCAAAGTTGAGCTTGGAATGTTGTGGCATGCGGCATCACGAGCTGTTCACCGTGCCTCCTGAGAATAATGCTTCGTATTGTTTTGCATGTCGATCTAATGCCAGTGATTTGCTTGTTAAGAAGATCATCCTCTTATGTTGTTTCCGTGCTTAAGAAGTTCATCGTCTGATGTTTCATTCATAGCCTATACGACAAGTCGGGTAGGTTAGACGTGAAACCATATGATCTTCCGACCAACTCATGATATTAGGCCGTGATTGGATCGTCGTTTTCCAACCAAAACCGCTTGTAAAATTAACGCTTGTAAATTAAAGCAGATGGTCTCGGGCGAAGGCGCTTGGTTGGTCGATTTCGACTAGTAAAATATCAGAAGTACTTGACACATGATAAAAACGCTGAACGACACTCGGACAATTGCTAATCTAGCCATTAGCTGTTGTTTCAACCTTGCCCATGGATGGCATGATACACACGTCGCGCATGTATCGTCTGGTAATGTCGTCCATATAGCAGTGCTCGTAAAATATACACTGGTCTCTCAAATTACATGCGTAACCCGCCGGTTTTACTTACAGACCTCGGGCCCTCGGTTTCATTATGCCTGTATTTTACGTGTTGTTTTCGATGGCGAGTAAATTACACTTGTGTGTTAATACAGGTTTGAAATAAACCAGAGCTCCCAAGCGCGGCCTTACCGTTTCATGCCGTCTCAATTTCTCGAAGGTGCTCATAGGTGTCTGATGATCCTGGCTTCCTGAATGAGTAGCGGGCGCTGTATCAGACCATCTGTAGGGCCCGCGAGGCCCTCTCCGTTGTCCTTCGAGTTGTTGCGCTCACCGTGTCGTCGAGCATTGTTAACATCGTCAATGAACATGAGGATTCAGGAGATGACTTTATTTTGACTGGATGACACTAGGGACCCACTAGGGCCATAGCCGTACGTATGCAAGTGCCTCCTTATTATGTACAACTATATTTTTTTGCTTTCTCCTGGTTTCCTGACATCATGGTCCCACACCATTGTCAACCTATATAGTCAATATAAACGAGAGAATTGCACAAGGTGCGGCCGACAGCTGGGACCAAGCAGCTCGAGCAGTATTTGTGTTTTTGAGGCGTGAGCACTGCAGAGTTTTTCTTGGCGATGATTTTGTTGTTGTTCAGAGGAGAGCAAGGTATTAACTGGGCAGGCTGTGGCCTGTCTAGCCCAGGCCAGATATCCATCCTAGATACTATTTTTTTAAGATGAAAATGGCTAGCCCAGCTATACGTCTTTTTGAGGAGTACCCACGCAAGGTCAACTTGTTATTCTCCGCCCCGCTGGGCTGCAAATCTTTCCTAGGAGGGATGCATTAGGCTTAACAGGAAAATGGGCTTTAAAAATAATAAATGGGATGTAATTATAAAAACTAGGCAGTAACTATAAAAAAATGCACCAAACACGAAATTAGTTTATAAAATATTATTTACAGATTTTGAAAATCTTAAATTTTCATTGTTACGGGCCAATGTTTCGTTGGATTTTTACGTAATACAAATTTATATTTAATCTGACTAGAAATTTTGGGATAAAAATATTTCGGAGCCCATCAAAATGTGGGAAATTTTATTGAATTCTGTCTTCAACAGTTGGTTGAAATTATTAACCATTGTCCTAGCTAGAAAATGGGCTGTAATTTTAACAAACTGTAATTGGGCTATTGTAAATTCCATTAGAATTCCAAAATGGGCTGTACATTCTTACAAAACACAAATGGGCTATAAGTTCTTTGCCACACACTTGTGGGCCTACTAAGTGACGCGTCCCCTAAAAAAATAAGTTGACGCGTATGCAAGGCTTTGCCAACTTATTATAGTCAACACACGGTTCTAGCAGCAGTGGCCGTTGGATGTCTATCCAACGGATGTCGTGCTTCTTGTTCAATCTCGGATATTCTTAGCTTCGGCTGCCCAAAAAATGATTCCTCCCCCTGACATCTGGGGCGCACCGTTTTGGAGGCTGACCTGTGGGCCTACTAAGTTGGAGCGTACCAAGGGCTTTGTCAACTTAGTAAATAATAAACGTTTCTAGCTTCAGTGACCGTATGATGTCCATCCAACGGACGTAGTGCTTCTTCAACCTCTGGTCTTCTTGGTCCAGCCGCCCAAAGCAGCGCTGGTTGTGTCGCCTGCTCCTGCCTCCCGTGGCCGGCTGTGCTGCCGCGGAGGCCTCACCGCCCCCATACTACTCCCACCACTGGCCAGGCCATCCCTCCACTCACCCACACCCCCTGTTATTCTGCGGCGACGGCAGCCTCACACCGCAGCCGGACCAGTGAACCCTCATACTCCTCTCCACGCGGGCTTCCACTGCTACGTCTTCCCCGGCTCCGCGTCGTCCCCTTCCTAGGCCTTGCCGTCGTCCAGACCACCGCCCAGGTGCTCTCGGCGCGGCGTGCTCAATGTGGTCAATGACCGACTTCCATCGGAAGAGTACTGTACGTGGAGAGGCTAACAACTGGGTCAAGGCGGCCGCAAGGAAGTGCCTCCTTATTACGCGCATAATAATTATTCCTCCACCTTACAGCAAGGACCCACCGGACGGGCCACCTTATTTCGCAAAAAAAACGTTTCCCCCCTGACTGCTCGGACCCACCGGACGGGCCAGCGTATTTCGCGAAAAAATGTTCCCCCCGCTATCAGCTCGGACCCACCGGAAGTGCCTCCTTATTACGCACAAAAAAATGAATACTCCCCCTGCTAGCTGGGACCCACCATGGTGGGAGGCTGACTTGTGGGCCTACTAAGTTGACTGGGACGGGGGCCTTTGTCAACTTTAGTCAATATGAACGATTCTAGCACCAGTGACCCTACGATGTCCATCCAACGGCCGTAGTGCTTCTTCAACCTCTGGTCTTCTTGCTCCAGCCGCCCAAAGCAGCGCCCGTCGTGCCGCATGCTCCTGCCTCCCGTGGCCGGCTGTGCTGCCACAGAGGCCTCACCGCCCCCTACTATTCCCACCGCTGGCCAGGCCCTGCGGCGACGACAGCCTCACACCGCAGCCGAACCAGTGAACCTCGTACTCCTCTCCGCGCGGGCTTCCACTGCCGCATCTTCCCCGGCTCCCCGTTGTCCCCTTCCTAGGCTTCGCCATTGTCCACCGCCCTGGTGCTCTCGGCGCGGCGTGGTCAACATGGTCAAGGAACGACTTCCATCGGACGTGAACTGTACATGGAGAGGCTGACAACTGGGTCCACGGCCGCAGGAAGGAAGTGCCTCCTTATTACGTGAAAAATAATTATTCCTCCACCTGAAAGCGGGGACCCACCGGACGGGCCACCGTATTTCGCAAAAAAAATGTTTCTGCCCTAACTGCTGGGACCCACCAGCTACACCTTCGCACGCAAGGAAGTGCATCCGGGCAAAAAAACAAAACAATTCACCCCCTGACTGCTGGGACCCACCAGCTACATCTTCGCACGCAAGGAAGTGCGTGACAGTCGGGACCCACCTGGTCGAAGTGTACGTAGCGTTGTCATTCTGGTCGCGAACGTGTACGTACATATATACTGGTCGATGTAGAGGCGTGCACGTGTCGTAGTAGAGGCGCGGATGTAGCATGTACACGTACGTACAGTGGTCAGGGTGCAAGAAAGAAAATACGGCCATGTATGTGTACATACGGGCGGGGTCTCGAACGCCTACTCGCGCATACGTATGGCGAGGGCTTGTGTACATGGCTGGGTCGGAATGGAGAAACAGTGTCGTCGTCGTGTTCATGGGGAGGCAACGAAATGCGTCGTGTTCATGGGGAGGCAACGAAATGCGTCCTGTTCATGGGGAGGCAACGGAATGCGTCGTGTTCATGGGGAGGCAACAGAATGCGTCGTGTTCATCGGGAGGGCTTGGACGGAACAGGCGATGGAAATGAGGCCTGGCGTACCACAGAACGGAGGAAATAGCCTTGTGTTCGACTGGCCATGTTCAAAACGGGATCCTGTTCATTGGGAGGGGTGTGGCGTACCGCAAAACGGAGGAAACAGACCTCCTACGATCGAAATGGGGGTCCTGTTGATCGGGAGGGGTGTGGCGTACCGCAAAACGGAGGAAATAGACCTCCTACTGTCGAAACGGGGGTCCTGTTGATCGGGAGGGGTGTGGCGTACCGCAAAATGGAGGAACGGACTTGTGTTGGAGCGCTACGGTCGAAACGGGGGTCCTGTTCATCGGGAGGGGTGTGGCGTACCGCAAAGCGGGACTCCACGGGATACTGTTCATCTTCACCGTCGACCTCCTCCAGCCTCCACGGGCTCCTGTTCATCCAGCCTCCACGGGCTCCTGTTCATCCAGCCTCCACCGCGCGCTACTCCACCGGCTACTGTTCAACCACCCCTCCACCATCTACTATTCATCCAGCCCTCCACACCATGGGGTCCTGTTCAACCACCCCTCCACGGGCACCCCTCCACCGTCTACTGTTCATCCAGCCCTCGACCACACCACAGGGTCCTGTTCATCCAGAGGCAACGCCACCGCTCACTGTTCATCCAAAGCCCCCCGCAACGCTCACTGTTCATCCCAGAGGTAGCACCGGTCGGCTTCGGTTAGTAGCAGTAGCGAAGGAATCGCTCTATCGTGTTCAGTTAACATCCATCGATCGATCGTTCGGGTTCAGTAACGCGTATCATGCAGTGCAATCGCTCGGGTTCAGTTAGAGCCCAACGCCTCGCTCGGGTTCAGTTAGAGCCAACGCCTCGCACACACGCGCGTACGTGTACAAGAGAAACGCGCATCGCTCGGCCCCCGACCTCCCACCATAACCGGGAACTCCCCGAAATTTTCCTCCCCCTCGCTTCTACCACCGTTTTTTCAGTCATGGATGGCCCAAAGAATGTCATGCAGCTGCGTCTTCGACCCGCCCAGGATGAAAAGCCCATTTACTGTCATGATTTTTTGTCATAGAAGTAGGAGCCCACCACATCCGTGATGATACCGGGTTTTGTCACAATTATCGTCATAGAAGTATCGTATGTATGACAGAAAACAATTTCGTTTGGCCCAAAATGTCACGGATGTGTCTTTTTTTGTAGTGATTAATACCTTGGTTCTCAAAAACCGAGGGAAATACTTATGCTACTTTGCTACATCACCCTTTCCTCTTCAAGGGAAAACCAATACATGCTCAAGAGGTAGCGATGAGCCATGTTGATCACGTTTTTGGATCCCCTACACCTTGTTTTCTAGGTTGATTTTGTTGTGTTCTTTCCCAATTACAGAATTCCCCACCAAAAATAGCCCAATTTTTTTGTGATTTGTTGGTGTCATGAAGTTTTGTTGGATTTGGTCCCTGGATTTGCTTTGCCACGAGTGGATCTAGCTTTCCCCCGTCATCTCCACCATTTCCATCCACAAAATCGCTTGAATTTCACCAATTTTTCCACCTCTACCTTGAAAACCTGAGTTCATCCCGTGCTCGAAATCGCTCAGGCACCGGACGTCCGACCATCTCCGGATGTCCGAAGAGTACCATTCGTCCGACCACCATCGGACATCTGACCTTCCCTGGCGAAACTAAAAAACTTCAGCTCGGCCACCACCACTTTTCTGTCTCCACTTCCGCATACGCACTCCAATACCTCCTCCGCATATGCACTCTGATAGCCATTTCGCTTTCCGCAACCACTATTTCTTACTTGCTCCGCACTCCGACAAATTTTCCCACATTTGGTTTTGAGAAGTTGAGTTGTGGTTCATCGTTACCTAGGGTGTTTCGGCTAACTAGGAACGGTTCGACATCGTCATCACCGCCGCTCATCTTCGCCAAGGACTCGACATCGACCACTTCACCATTTTGACACCTTTCACCGTAAGCAACAACGGTAACATCCAAATCATCTTGATATCGTGATATACCATCTTTGTACATTCTTGCCATTACATTGATAACCCCATAGCCCATTTTGCGTAACTTACACATCGAGACTAGCCTTTGAGTATTGCCCGGCAACGTTACTTGTGCACATTAGTGATCATATTTCCCATAGCATACATACCGTATCATCATGGTGCATATCTTGGTATCATCTCTTGTGTCGCAAGGTTGTCCCCGCATACACATTTTCTATCTTGGTTCTTGAAGTTTTGCATGAGAAAAGAGCTCCAAAGAGAAAGAGCCAAACAAGCTGATGCGGAGCATCCAACGGTCATCCTCATCGACCTACCATCGTCTCACGAAGTGCCAAGAGGACCTATGACTCGAGCTAGAGCTAGAGCTCTCGATACCGAGGTGACTTCTCTCCTTAGTGATATTACATATGATCCTCTCGAGACATGGCTACTACCTAAGTCCGAGATGTTGTGCATGATTAGGTACCAAGAGGAACGTCCCGAAGATGCGCGTGAAGACGGACAAGCCGCAAAGTCAAAGATGAAGAGAACCAACGAAAGGAGAAGAAGACAGCTCCAGGGCCCGGACATTCGGCCCTAGCCCGGGACGTCCGGCCGCTAGAGACATCCACTACATCAATGGTCCAGCAGCCGAAGCTACAAGACCCGGACATCCGGCCCCGCTCCAGCCCGGACATCCGGCCACTGCCCGGAAATCCGACACCCGTCAGAGAACACACCTGAAGCTGAACCACTTCAGCCCGGACATTCGGCCCCTCGTGAAAGCCTGGACATCTGGCCTGACGCCCGGACGTCCGGCCTTCCCTATCTGCGCATAGTGTAAGGGCCCAAGACCCGTGTACCCCTTCGCCCTCCTTGACTATATATACTCTTCTTCTACCTACGTTTTAGGGTTAGCGTTGTGATACCTCGCTCATCCACATCGGATCTACTCCTCGAGAGCGACCGTGGCCCCTCTACCGCGAAGATCCCCTTAGATTCAAGACCCCCTTTTGGGTGGCCCCATCAATACCTCCTTTGGAGAAGAACCGGTTACTGTGTATCGCCCCTTGTTGATCGTGGATCATGTATCTCCTTTTGTGTTCGTGGATCTAGCATATGTGTGATCATACTTGTTGGTTTGAGTGTTTCTCTTGGATTTCCCCTCGTGTTCTTCGTGTTCCCCGCGGGATCCGCTCCTTTTGTGAAAGATCGGCCATCTAGGGTTTCACCCTACATCATCTTGGTATCTAGAGTGTCGGAGTAATGGGCCACGGGTAGGCTAACCTGAGCCCTAGAACCTTTCAAGACATCGGGGCAAGCTGCGCCCCTCGAGATCCCAGGACACGGAGCCGCCTTTAGAGAAGTCGGCGGCAAGGCAACTGACTAGCCACTCGCGGCCGAGTCCTAGGAATGACTTCAGGATAAGCCGACTCCTGACTGCCGACTTCCGAAGAAGCCGACCTTGGGGAGTCGGACCACGACTCCAACAAACCCCATATCCTTATCAGGAGGGATAGGACTGGGGAGTGGCTACAGTAAAGCCTGCTCCCGCCCCTTACCAGGGGCAGGCATGGCAACACCACGTCGTACCCGGGAAGATCTCCGTGCGGCGTGGCACTGTTGCCGTGCCGACCCTGACATCAGCACCAAAGGACCGAATCCTGCGCCCACGACGGCTTGTCTGTACGACCCTGGGGCGGCGGGTCCCACCAGCCAGTGGGACCCCAAGAAATGGCAAGTGCGCCCCCCACGTCGTACCCGGGAAGATCTCCGTGCGGCGTGGCACTGTTGCCGTGCCGACCCTGACATCAGCACCAAAGGACCGAATCCTGCGCCCACGACGGCTTGTCTGTACGACCCTGGGGCGGCGGGTCCCACCAGCCAGTGGGACCCCAAGAAATGGCAAGTGCGCCCCCAGTCAAACCCGTTGGGAGTCGGCCCCCGAGAGTCGGCCAGCTCCTCCCCCGGGGCCCACGCACCATTAACCAGATGTGACGGAGAGTGGCAATAGTGATCGCCCGCCAGGCGGCGGGGCTGTTGCCACGACCCTGTGACCAAGCCCGCGTCATCAGAAGCATGGCTACAGTAATCAGCAGCCGGCAAAACCCGCCCGCGGCGGACGCGGCCTGTCGGCTCCGTACCAAGCCGACCGGCAGGGCCCAGCAGTCGGCGGGCCCCAGCAGTCGACAGAGAAGACGGAGGCCGGAGGCACTGACGGCTGGGCCCGTGCCCAGCCGGATTTCCATTGTACCCCTGGGAGGTAGGCCTATATAAACCCCGAGGGCACCCATGCAAAGGGTTGGAATCCATTAGCTCTAGACTAGATCATATAGGAGGGAGAGAGCTAGCCTTGCCCTCTCCTATCTCCAGGAAACAGCTCAAGGAGCAATCGTGTAAACACTTTGCCATAGTGATCATGCGGAGACCCTGTAGAGGAGCAGTAGGGGTATTATCTCCCCGGAGAGCCCTGAAGCTGGGTAAGATTCGCCGGCGTGCATGTCTACGCCTCATCCCGTTTCCAGGCACCGGCGACGTTCTACTCACCCCCACCAAGATAAGCCATCCTTTGGCATATGTCGCACCCAACCCCCGACATTTGGCGCCCACCGTGGGGCCTGGTGCACCGTCGTCCGGAGACCTGTTCTGGACGGGAAGCCTTTTCCTCCCTGGCGAGCGCAGCCATCCAGGCACGCTAGACGGAGTTTGCGCCGACGCGCTGCACGGTGTTGAGATCGCCTGCGCAGCTAGCCGCCTCGCCGAACTTGTCGGCGAGGTTGGCATCTCCAACGAACCTGCATCGGACGCAGGCACGGGCGGCTCCGAGAGCCTCCTCCCTGGCGAGCGCAGCCAGCCAGGCACGCCAGACGGAGTTTGCGCTGACGCGCTGCACGGCGTTGAGATCGCCTGTGCAGCTAGCCGCCTCGCCGAACTTGTCGGCGAGGTTGGCATCTCCGACGAACCTGCATCCGACGCTGGCACGGGCGGCTCCGAGAGCCTCCGAGAGCCTACGTGGTATTTACCAGTATGGCTGATGATCGACGCAGCAGGCGGCTGCAGCGACAAGAGGTGAATGCAGTAGCATCAGAGACGCCAGAGTTCATGCACTGGTCCAAAAATCCTATCAGCTGGAGCAGGGCTGATCACCCAGAGGTGATGCTGAGTCCAGGCTCTTATGCCTTGGTCTTGGATGCCACCTTTGCCACGGATAGACGAGCTGCACGTTCTCGCGAGTTCTGATAGACGGAGGCAGCAGCATTAACATCCTGTACAAGGACACCATGGAGAAATTAGGAATCAAGCAAAGACAGCTTCAGAACAGCCGCACTGTGTTCCACGGCATTGTTCCTGGGCTTTCCTGCTCACCAATCGGCAAGATCCTGATGGACGTCCTCTTCGGAGACAAAGATTGTCGGATTTCGGGTTCTGGCAGACCCTTAAGGTTCGAACTCTGGGGTGTGCGTGAAGATTACGTCTTCTACCTCTCCGTCTCGCAAGGATCTAGACTACTGAAAGAACTACACAAGGGACACAAGGTTTATACTAGTTCGGGCCACCGTTGTGGTGTAATACCCTACTCCAGTGTGCGGTGGGTGGATTGCCTCTTGGGGCTGATGATGATGAACAATACAAGGAAGAACAGCCTCGCGAGGGTCTGCTCTTGGCTGGGCAATGAACTGCTAGGAGGGGTTCAGCCACCTTTCTCTCTCTCTCTCTCTCTATGCTTGCAACCTCTCTATCGAGCCTCCCCTTCCTTTTTTCCAACCCCCTGCTCTGTGGGCGACTGGTCCTATTTATAGAGGCCCTGGTCCTCTTCCCAAATATTGAGCGGGAAGGGAGCCAACAATGGCGGGCTAATTTGCAGGGGGACAGCAAGTATCATCTATCCTAACAAAAGTAGTCTTCGCCTGCACAAAGCTCTGGTGATGACGCCGTCTTGGGCTCCACGGTGACCTCCGTCTCGTAGTCCTCCTGGTCTTGGTCTCGTTGCACCGAAATGGCAACCTTTGCCTGATGCCTCAGTACTCCGCGACTGTGCTTGCTCCCTTTGCACCAAAGAGGAAAGGCGGACGCTGCGCGGGCTGGCTCCCGCCTGGCGCCCTGAGTCGTAATGGCTTGCGTCACGGGCACCTCGCGAGGTACCCCGCCTTGATTTCTCCGCCTCCTCGTGAGCCAGCCTGACGAGGCCGCGCCTGAGGAAGCTCCACGTCATCCTCCCCGCAAGGCTTGGCCCCTCGTGAGGGTCTTGAGTCTTGTGTTGATGAAGATGGGCCGTGCCGGGCCCCCTTTGAGCCATGCCGCAGGCCGCAGGCAGGCGAGTCTGGGGACCCCCGTTCCCAGAACACCGACAGTAGCCCCCGGGCCCAAGGCGTGCCCGGACTTGGCCGTGCTAGAGGCGAAAGGGCGAGGGCGAAGCGCCGCGGGCCCTAACACCCTGCGGCCTTGGGCGCCGCGTGGCGGTTGATTGGACGCAAGTGCTTCAGCAACCGCGTAGGTTGATAAAGGAGCGGCATTTGCCCAGACTTTGCCTTTTGCTTTCTCTGGTTGCTGTTGAGATCCCCTTTCTTGCGCCTCCCCTTTCTTCCTCCAAATTTCCAGATCTACTCCGGCCGGCTGACCTAGGAAGCCATGGCGCCTCGTCAGCCTCCGGCCAAAGCTTGGTACTCTCCTGCTCTGGACTTGCCGGGCGTGTCCGAGGCGGGCCTCGCCCGGCTACGCCGGATGGTGGCGGCGCAGGGCATCGACGGGGTGCAGGAGTTCAAGGCCGGCTCCGCCACTCCTGAGGGCCGAGGGAGCACCTTTTACCCTCTCTTTGTAAGCTCCATTGCTGCGGGCCTGGTGCCTCCCTTCTCCGAGTTTTTCTTCTCTGTCCTCCGCCATTACAACTTGCAGGCTCTGCATCTCCACCCCAACTCCGTCCTTCTCCTGGCGATCTTCGCTTATTACTGCGAGGCTCACGTAGGGGTGCAGCCCTCAGTGGCCTTGCTGCGCCACTACTTCTCCCTTTGGGTCTCTCGCGGTTCTCCTTCCGCGTGCCATTGCCATCTCGAATCCCGGGAAGAGGATTGAGGGCTTCAGGAGCAAGTGGGTCTTGGTAGATGCCGGGTGCATCCACCCTCGGCTGATCTTGCCCGCGGAGCAGCCCGCGAGCTCCAGCGACTGGTGCCGGGCGGAGCTCATGGACCCCTGCACGAAACTGGTGTTGGAGAAGATGGACGCCGACCTGAGGCCGGTCAGCACGGTGGCGGCGAAGTTGTCCAGTGCGTTGCTGCTGAGGGAGTTCCTAGAGCACCAGCTGGCTCCACTCCAGCATTACTCGCCTCCAATGTGGAGGCCTCATCCGGGCCCTGCGGCCTTGGGCGACGAAGATTTGGCCGCGGTCCTCCAATCTCTGGTCGGGGGCGAGGTGTCAAGGTTGGAGGGCGCTCCCAAGCCCTTGTTCCTTCGCGACGACTGGGAGCAGGTGGTGGAGTCCATGCCCGTTTTCAACGGGGACTGGCCCGTGCCCGTGGTGGCTTCCGAGGGGCTAATGAACGTGTCCTCCGGCGACTCTAGCAAAGAGGAGGACGAGGAGGAGCGGGAAAGGGGGCCTGGCTCCGAGGCGACCGACAGGGAGTCGAGGGCTCCCTTCCCCCGGCGCAGGCCCCGCGATCTCCGGCTTTCTTCGAGCGATGATGACGAGGACGGAGACGAGCAGGTTGGCGGGAGCTTGCCCCTGATCCCGAAGAAGGACAGGACCGGGCTGATCTCCTGTGGGTCTGCCCCTGCCCCGAGGCAGTCTGCAAACGCGCCTTCTGCTTCCGAGGTTGACCCTTCCAGCTGGCTGTCAGGCTTCAAGTTTGGCCGGAGGCTGCCCGAGCTCACCGGCGATGACCCGTAAGTGCTTGACCCTTGTCTTTATTTCCTATTCCGCTGCCGAGGCTTGACGTTCGCATCTCTTGAATAGGCTGGCGCCCGCGGCGAAGAAGCCGAAGGGGGCTCCTGAGGCTCCATCCGCGGCAGCACCTCCACCTGTGAAGGGGGGTGACCGTGGCGCGCGGGCTTCTCCTGCCCGGTCATCCTCGCGAGGCATGGCCGAGCTGGCTGGGGCGAGCTCAGCCCCCATGGCCCAAGTGACTCCTGTGGTGCCTTTGCCCACTGCCGCCACCACAGCCGCTGGGGCGCAGCAGGCTCCACCTCAGGACGCTGTGGTCTTGCCGTCGCCACCTTCTTCCCCCGTTCTGCCGACTGTTGTTTCTCCAACTCCTCCTGCCGTCCTGGAGCGTGCTGTTGCTGGACTGGACCGGCTGCGGTAGGATCTTCTTGCCGACCCTCGCCTGGTGGCCGGGCGCTTGGAGCTAGCTTCAGGATGGATTCGCTCCGATGCCTCGATCCGGGCGGCGCTGGTTCAAGCCTCGACAGCCTGCGACGAGGAGAGGCAGGCCGTCCTTGAGACAAAGGCTGCTCATGACACAGCCCTGGGGGAGGTGGTTGAAGTCCGCGATCGTTGCAAGGCGCTGGAGGACGAGCTGCAAGGCCTGCGGGACCAGCTCGCGAAAGAGGTTCGTCTTCGCCAGGAGCAAGAACAAGGCATGAAGGCTCGCGAGGTGGCCATCGAGGGCCGGGAGGCCAAGCTCAAGATCGCCGCGACCGCCTGGGTGCACTAGGGAAGGAGTTGGAGGCGATGAAGGCCAAGCTGGACAGCAAGGCCCAGGTTCTTGCCGAGGATCGCGTGGCCTTCGCAGACATGGAGAAGAAGGCTCGTGCTTCGCTGAAGATGCTCTACGCCAGTGGCCTGGAGAGCCCGCTGGCCGGCGCCGAGGACGGCCCCGCCAAGCTGCTTCCCTTCCTGGTTCGTGCTCTTGAGGATGTCACCCTTAGCCTTGGCCCCACGGCCCAGGCCGAGGCGCGTGTCCTGTCTTCTACTGCGCTGACGCGGGTCTTCACCCACATCTACCTTCGCGACCCCAGCGCCGACCTCGACTGCCTGTTGGAGCCAGTAAGCGGCGAGGGTGCTGCCGCCGCTGCCGAGGCCGTGAAGGGTCGCGCGGAGGCTCTGCTGGGGAAGTTCCGGGCCTTCAGTACCAAGTGGAAGCAGGATGTTGCCGGTGCTGCTGCTCCATGAGGCGGGGCCACCCGCGCTGCTCTACCGCCGCCGAGTGACTCCGCTACTACTCCTGCCTTGCTTTTAATTCCTGCACATGCATCATGCCTCGGGGAGGCGTTTAAACTCGTGTTTGGTATTGAGATGACAGTATGGACTGTAATATTTGCTTTTAAATTCTTTGAATTTTATGCTTTTCTTCCCTACTTGCTTGTGTTCTACGCCGGCAGAGCCCGGCCCCGCGCGTGCCTCACCCAGCATTAGCCCCGACCGGAAACCAGGACGGGACCAAAGGAGTGAGGGGCTACGGAGACAGTTAGGCTCCTGAGTCGCAATGCTGAGGAGTCCCCCTTGGCACACGAACAACAAGTAGGGAGGTGTGATGTAGGTGGATCTTCCGTTTTACGTCTGCAGAGCCCGACTCCGCGCGTACCTCACCCAGCATTAGCCCCGACCGGAAACCAGGACGGGACCAAACGAGTGAGGGGCTACGGAGCCAGTTAGGCTCCTGAGTCGCGATGCTCAGGAGTCCCCCTTGACGCGCAAACAGCAAGCGATGAGGTGAGATGCAAGTGGGACCACCGTTCTACGTCTGCAGAGCCCGGCCCAGCGCGTGCCTCACCCAGCACTAGCCTTTCGGAACTAAGGAGTGAGGGGCTACGGGACCAGTTAGGCCCCTGAGTCGCGATGCTCAGGGGTCCCCCTTGACGCTCAAACGGCCTTCATACCTTGGCTCCGCTCGGGGAGAGACGCGCGGCGAACCAGGCCCGAGGGGCCTGGCTGGGTGGCGTACGTCTGGGCGTGACCCGGGCGCAGCCCCCGTGCCCAGCCCTCTTGCGCGGCGCTCCCGAGGGGAGGCATTGCGATGAGGCCAGACACTGGGCTCTGGGCTCCCTGAGGTTGATGCGGCCCGAGGGCCACCCTCAGTTATTTATCACCAGTGCGGAGCATAGCGCTTCCGCATGTGTACGGGCATAGCCGCTCCTCAGCAGTGTCGTCAGCCAGCGCGGAGCATGGTGCTTCCACTGGTACGTGGGAGGGGGCTCCTATAACACCCCGGATGTAACTTTCCCAATTTTTACTCCAACTCTTGCCGTTTCCGGCGTTAAGTTATATTTATTTCCTCGGGTTCGGGTTTTGTCTCCGTGTGTTGTTGTCGTTGTCATGCATCTCATATCATGTCATCATGTGCATTGCACTTGCATACATGTTCGTCTCATGCATTCGAGCATTTTCCCCGTTGTCTGTTTTGCATTCCGGCGCTCCGTTCTCCTCCGGTGGTCATTTTCAGCTTTTTTCATGTGTGGGGATTAAACATTTCCGGATTGGACCGAGACTTACCAAGCGGCCTTGGTTTACTACCGGTAGACCGCCTGTCAAGTTTCGTATCATTTGGACTTTGTTTGATACTCCAACGGTTAACCGAGGGACCGAAAAGGCCTCGTGTGTTGCAGCCCAACACCCCTCCATTCTGGCCCAAAGCCCACCTAACTCTGCTTCATCTTCTAGAGCGTTCGATCACGATCGCGTGGCCGAAAACCGCACCTCATTTGGACTCTCCTAGCTCCCCCTATGCCTATATATACACCCCCCATTCCAAATTCGCGGATCCTCTCCCCCTAACCCTAAACAAATCCACCGCGCGCGCCGGACGTGTCCGTTCCGGCCGGACACCCCGCAGCCTCCGCCCGCAGCCAGTGGCAGCGCGCCACGTGGCAACCGGCCGCCGCCGCCGCGGCCCGCACAGGCCCATCGTGGGCCCTCTCCGCCGCCACCCGGGTCGCGCGCCCTGCGCCTCTCCCTCCACCGCCACCCGCGCCAAGCCGCCGCCTCCGGCGTCGTGCCGCCATGGTCCGCCCCGCCGCCGCCGTCGCCACCTCGTCGCCCGGGCCGCCGCAGTTGGCGCCGGCCCCGGCCGCCGCGCGCCGCCTCGCCCCGCGGGCCGCTCGTCGTCCCGGCCGCCGCCTCCGGCCTCGCCCCCGGCCATCTTCTCCCTCTCCGACGAACTCTGGCGAAGACTCCGGCCGGCGATCCTCGGGCTCCGTGCAATCCCGATCTAGATCTGGCGTGAACAGTAAACCCTAACCCTAGGTCGTTTTTTTTCACGAAGTCCCAGAAATTGCAGATCCAAGTGCTCATGTTCGTAGCTCCGTAACTTTGCATCCGTAGCTTCGATTCATGCATATAGCATATCAAAATGTTCATCTCAGAGAGTACATCATTTCGTTCCATTGCATCATTTTCATTTGTGCTCATCTTGATGCCCGAAATGCTGTTAGAAGAGGGCTACTTGAGTTAATTGTCAGATCTGCTACTCCGTTTAGCACTTTTGTCATTTTTGCCATGATTAATGTGTGCATGCTATGCCCGTGAGTTCTACATATGTTTTGTTAAGGGTTTTGTCATCTCTCCAGAGGTGAAACCCATGTATTTTTAGGATGTGTGTGGTGTCTTGTGCAAGCTTGCAAATCGTGCACTTGCTAATTCTGTTTTCAGGGACTTAGTATTTTCACTAAGTCCTGGGGCTGTTTATCTCATGATGCCATATGTTCATGTTGTTTCCTAGTGACCTGTGCCTCTTTTGAGGATGATCAGTAAGGGAGTTTTGTTAATCTTGTAGTTATCTATCCATCCTTGTCTTTGTTTCCAATTATGGAGTAACCTAGCTTGAGTCAATCGAGCTCTACTTTTGCTACTTTGTGAATCTGGGCAGATTGTCAACTTGTTTGCAATTTTGCCGATGATGTTGTAGTTGACTCGTGCATGGTATGCTACTGTTCTTGCCATATATAGCTTTTATTTTGTGCCTTCTTGATGGGTGTATGCTTGTCTTGCCATGACTTGCACCGTAGTGAGTGCATCGAGCTCGTAAACATGCCTACTTGAGTTATATTTCGGCATGTGTCAGTTTTCACCAAGTATGGAAACTGATTATGTTTTTGCTATGTTCACGTGCTTGCAATTGTATTTTATGATCCCTTTTGGCTCAAGGTCACTAAGGGACTTTTGTTAAGCTCTTTGAGTAGCTCCATGCCATGCTTTACTTTGCCATGTTCAGGTCCTGTAGCTTGTATTTTTGTGGCTCCGAAGAGGGCTATCTGATCTGAAATTCCAGACAAGTGTTGATTTCACTAAGTCTGAGATCTGTTTGCATTTTGCATTTTTGCCATGCTTGTTTGAACCTGTTAATTGATGAATTGGCCGTAGCTCAGTGCTAGACTTTTGTTAAGAATCTTGTGTGCATCCCTGCCATGTATTTTTTTTGTCATGTTTGGTTGCTGTAGCATGTTCATTTCATTGCATTTAGGTGCCTACTTGCTGTAAATCGCAGACCGGTGTCATTTTGAATCGCTTGCCATTTCCAAACCGTAACTCCGATTCCGGCGTTCTTTATATTGTTTTCAAGCGATTTCATCTCATCTTTCCAGTGGCACACTTTGTTTTCCAAGTTGAGGCCAGGTTCATGCATTTCCTGTCATATCTTGCATTTTGCATCCCGCATCGCATCCCGCATAGCATATCATCATTGCATCATATCGCTTGATCCTTGCACGTGGTTGATTGTGTCCTTGTTGCTTGTTTGTCTTGTTTGGGTAGAGCCGGGAGACGAGTTCGCTAACGAGGAGCCCGTTGAGTTTGCTTTCGAGGATCCAGTCAACTCTGACAACTGTGCAGGCAAGATGATCATACCCTCGAAATCACTACTATCTTTGCTATGCTAGTTTTCTTGCTCTTTTGCTATGCCAATGCTACGATGCCTACCACTTGCTTGCAAGCCTCCCAAATTGCCATGTCAAACCTCTAACCCACCATTGACCTAGAAAACCGTTGATTGGCTATGTTACCGCTTTGCTCAGCCCCTATTATAGCGTTACTAGTTGCAGGTGAAGGTCGGAGGCCGTTCCTCGTTGGAACATTTATTTACTTGTTGGGATATCATTATATTATCTTGTTATCTTAATGCATCTATACACTTGGTAAAGGGTGGAAGGCTCGGCCTCTCGCCTAGTGTTTTGTTCCACTCTTGCCACCCTAGTTTCCGTCATATCGGTGTTATGTTCCCGGATTTTGCGTTCCTTACGCGGTTGGGTTATAATGGGAACCCCTTGATAGTTCGCCTTGATTAAACTTTTCCAGCAATGCCCAACCTTGGTCTTACCATTTTCCACCTAGCCTCTTTTTCCCTTGGGTTTGCGGAGCCCGCGGGTCATCTTATTTTAAACCCCCCCGGGCCAGTGCTCCTTTGGGTGTTTGTCCAAACTAGAGTCCTGTGCAGCGCCACCTCGGGGAAACTCGAGGTTTGGTTTTAGTTGTATGGAGCGCTCATCTGAGTGTGCCCTGAGAAAGAGATATGTGCAGCTCCTATCGGGATTTGTCGGCACATTCGGGCGGTGTTGCTGGTCTTGTTTTAACCTGTCGAAGTGTCTTGAGTTACCGAGATACCGAGTCTGATCGGAACGTCTTGGGAGGAGGTCTATTCCTTCGTTGACCGTGAGAGCTTGTCATGGGCTAAGTTGGGACTCCCCTGCAGGGATTGAACTTTCGAAAGCCGTGCCCGTGGTTATGGGTAAATGGGAATTTGTTAATGTCCGGTTGTAGATAACTTGAACCTTAACTTAATTAAAATGAATCAACTGAGTGTGTTACCGTGATGGCCTCTTCTCGGCGGAGTCCGTGAAGTGGACACGGTGTTGGAGTAATGTTTGCGCAGGTTGCTCTCTAGTTTCCCGCTCGTGCTTTGCCTTCTCTTCTCGCTCTCTTTTGCGAATAAGTTAGCCACCATATTTGCTAGTCGCTTGTTGCAGCTCCACATATTTACCTTGCCTTACCTATAAGCTTAAATAGTCTTGATCGCGAGGGTGCGAGATTGCTGAGTCCCTGTGGCTCACAGATTACTATTACACCAGATGCAGGGCCCAATGATTCCGGTCCAGGAGACGCATATGAGCTCAAGTGGGAGTTCGATGAAGACTCTCAACGATACTATGTTTCCTTTCCCAATGATCAGTAGTGGTGCCCAGTTGGGGGTGATTGGGACCGTGTCGCATGTTGGGTTATCTTTCATTTTGGCGCCGTAGTCGGGCCATGAGTGTTTGGATGATGTAACGTTATTTATGTACTTGATTGACGTGGCGAGTGTAAGCCAACTATTGTTATCTCCCCTTTATTATTTATATTACACGGGATGTTGTGAAGATTGCCTAACTTGTGACATATGCCTTCAATGCGATTATGCCTCTAAGTCGTGCCTCGACACGTGGGAGATATAGTCGCATTGAGGGTGTTACAGCTCCCCTCCGGGAGGAGCCCCCGGGGCGTGTATAGCGCCGCCCTGACGCGTGGCCGGCACGGAAGGGCTAGGTGAGGTGTATCTGGGCACCCGTGAGCCAGCGCGGGACTCACGGGGCCCTACCTCTAGGCGGGTTGCGCCTGGCACTGGGCCTTATCTTGTGCTGTGTTCCTGCAAATTTGGTTAGATGCCGGCACTCTACGTCCTCGGGTCCCGGCCCTCGAGCTTGTCTCAGCCGTCGCTGGTATGCCAGGTCGCGATGCCGTGGACATGGCCAGAGGGTGAGGGCCGGAGAGCCAGTAAGAGCCCTGAGTCGCGATGCTCAGGTACCCCCCCCTTTAACGTGCAAGTGGTCGACATGGAGAAGAAGAGGTGCCGTGGACAGGCATCAAGTAATCAAGCATGACGGGCGAATGCATAGCCGGAAATAAACGCAAGGGAGATACATGGCGCTCGGCCTGGCCTGAGCGACTTGGGGATGATGCAGCCCGAGGGGCGCCCCCAACAAAGCAAGCTAACGACATGAAATAAAAGGGATACATACCGCAGGGACGGACCCACGCGGCCTGGGAACGATGCAGCCCTGGGAGGGCGCTCCCAGCTGGAAATGAAACTTGTAAGATGTCACCTGAAGGTGTCGAGGGAGAAGGGGTGTTGGTGCAGCAGACTCGGCGGGCTGCGGAAGCCGATCCTCACGAGCCCCCAGGCCCAGGGTCCTCGGGAGGCTCCGGAGGCACTGGTAGCTCTTCGCGAATCATCTCCATCTCCGCCAAGGCTGCGGAACGCCTGTCTTCTTGAGCCTCCATGATGCCCCTCATGAGGCGCTGGCACGTTGCAACCGCGCTCGGCAAGCCGTAAGGCATGCGAACGTAGCTGTGGGGCGGACCCCCGCAGCGCCCCACTCGCGAGGGCCAGAGGCGCTCTATCGTAGCGACTTGGTTGAGCCCTGGTACGTCGATGCAGACGCGCAGCCTACCATCCTCGCCTGGATGGGGAGCCACAGCCGGTAGAAGGCGGCAACCCCTCATGATTCTTGATTCCTGTAGTTCTTGAATGGCCTTGTCGACGAACTCCTGCGGGTCTGACCTTCCTTGCCTTGCTCCTTCTTGAGGGAAACGTGCTTCGTAACACGCCTCCATGTGGTGCCCAAGCGCCTCCCTCGTGACCTTGGCCAGGTCGGTGACCCTCCAGGGGAGAGCCCCCGAGCCCTGCCTGAGGAGGGCGCCGGGCACGCTTTCCTATGCGATGGAAGGAGGTTCCCCCTGGGCAGATGCGGGCCCTGAGAGGCCCGCCTCCCGAGGGGCTGGTCCGGACGATGTCTTCTTCTTCTTGGGGGTGGTCTCGGGAAGCCTCTTGCTTCCGCGATCCGGGTCTTCCAGTGATGCGGCCTGAAAGGCTCGCTCTAGGGAACACACTGCATCCTTCTCTTCACAGGGCACCGTGATGACTCCGCCACTTCCTGGCATCTTGAGGATGTTGTAGCCATGGTGAGTTACGGCCATGAACTTGGCCAGCGCTGGGTACCCAAGGATGGCGTTGTACGGCAGGCGGATGTGGGCGACATCGAAGTCGATGAGCTCGGTGCGGTAGTTGTTGTGTGCCCCGAAGGTGACAGGGAGGCGGACCTGCCCAATCGGGACCGTGAAGCCATCGGTGACTCCGGAGAAGGGCTTGGTTGGCTGAAGCTGATCGTAGGGCACTTGGAGATTGTTGAACGTTTCCACGGACAGGACGTTGAGCCCTGCCCCACCGTCGATGAGGGTCCTGGTGACCAGTACATTGCTGATGACTAGGAGCAAAGCATCAGGAGGACCCCGGCTGTGGCCGCACACTTGAGTTGATCCACTGAGCTGAATGTGATGGAGCAGGCCGACCACCTGAGAGGGCGCATTGCTTCAAGCCTGGGGAGGACTGCATTCACTTCGCGGGCAAACTGCTTGAAGATGCATTGTGAGGCTGGGGCTTGAGCTCCGCCCAGGATGCAGGCGATTGCGCGTGGCTCCTGGAAGCCCCTAGCCCCTTCGTCTCGATGGCGGTTCTCGTTTCTCCTTGGCTGAAGCGGCAGTGGAGGCAGGCCTGCGTTGCCCTGTGGGCGATCCTCACGAGGCTGATTCCTCCAATCCCCCTCGCGAGGCAGGTCTCGCCAGCGATCCTCGCGAGGTTGATCGAGCCACCCTTGGCGCGGGCCGCGGTCTTCCCAGCGTCCTGCGTTTCTTCCTCCTCCTCGGCCGTAGCCCCGACCGGCGCGTTCGGGACGATGGCCGATCCTTCCTTCTCGCACGGCGCGGAGTTCTTGGCATTCGTTGGTCTTGTGGGTGTGGAAGTCGTGGTACACACAGTACCGGCCGCCCCTGGAGGACTCAGGCAGATCTTTGCCCCGCTTGGTGTCTGGTTCTGCCGCGAGGAAGGCAGCCCCCTGGCACTTCACGTCCTTGGCCTTGGGCTTCTTCTCTTCTGGGTCTGCGGCAGGCAGCTCGAGGAGGGAGAGGTGTCCCTCCTCAGCGCTGGCGCACTTGGTCGCCAAGTTGAACAGCTCCAGGGAGGTGCACAGGTCTTCATGCATCGCCAGCTCCTCCTTCATCTTGACATCGCGCACACCATCGGAGAAGGCCGAGATGATGGCCTCCTCGGACACCTTGGGGATCTTGAGGCGCGCGCTGTTGAAGCGCTGGATGTACTTTTGTAGGGTCTCTCCGGGTTGTTGCTTGATGCGGCGCATGTCGCTCACGGCGGGTGGCCGGTCGCGAGTACCTTGGAAGTTGGCGATGAAGCGGGTGCGCATCTGGTCCCGGGAAGAGATCGTTCCTGGAGCCAGATTCAGGAGCCAGGTGCGAGCTCCTTCCTTGAGCGCCATGGGGAACCAGTTCGCCATGACCTTCTCGTCCCCGCTGGCAGCTTCGATGCCCAGCTCATAGAGCTGGAGGAACTCTGCAGGGTCAGTCGTGCCGTCATAATGAGGAGGCGGGTCTGGCTTGAACTTGCCGGGCCACGCGACGCTACGCAGCTCGGTGGTGTAGGCACGGCAGCCTGCGGTGGCCATGAAAGGCTTCGGCTGGTGGAGAGCTCGGTCTTGAGGGTCCCCATGCACTGCAGCTAGGAGCAGCGCGGGGTCTTGGCGTGCCGGAGCCGGAGCAGGGTCGCGGCGTGCCGGAGCAGGGAGCGCCCGGGCAGCTCCTTGCGGGCGAGGGACTTCTTGGCAGCTCCGTTCTTCCTGCGCTGGCACCTGACGGAGCGGGTTCCGCCCAGGGGCCATGCACCTTGGAGCCATGGCGTCTTCTTGGAGAGGAGGCGGCTGGTACGCCCCCGGAGCTTCGTCGCCCGCGCGGGGCGGGGTGCGGCGCAGCGGAACGGACGGTGCGGGAGAGCCCCCCGCGGCGCGGACGAGCTCGGCGACGCGGTCGAGCCACTCTTCGTTGACGTCGTCGACGGGACGGTAGCGCAGGAGCTCGTTTGCCGCGATGAGCGCAGCTCGAGCCTCCAAGGGTGCGCGGAGCGCGCGGGACGAAGAACCAGCTGGTGTGAGCGATGGAGTAGCGGTGCGGTCGTCTTGCCGCACGGACGGATGCTGAGACGACACTTGCTGCTCGCCCCCCGCCGTGCTGGTGGCGGCGTTGATGGCAGGTGATGGGGAACGATGAGGACATCCGCCTACGGGCGCCGTCTGGGCGACACGGGAAGCGATGGCGGCCCGGCACTCGGCGCGGGCCTGACAAGAGTCAGACATGGACGTGACGGTCGGAGGAGAACGGTGCGGTGGAAGACGAACTCCGGCGCACCCCTACCTGGCGCGCCAAATGTCGGATTTCGGGTTCCGGCAGACCCTTAAGGTTCGAACTCTGGGGTGCGCGCGAAGATTACGTCTTCTACCTCTCCGTCTCGCAAGGATCTAGACTACTGAATGAACTGCACAAGGGACACAAGGTTTATACTAGTTCGGGCCACCGTTGTGGTGTAATACCCTACTCAAGTGTGCGGTGGGTGGATTGCCTCTTGGGGCTGATGATGATGAACAATACAAGGAAGAACAGCCTCGCGAGGGTCTGCTCTTGGCTGGGGCAATGAACTGCTGGGAGGGGTTCAGCCACCTCTCTCTCTCTCTCTCTCTCTATGCTTACAACCTCTCTATTGAGCCTCCCCTTCCTTTTTTCCAACCCCCTGCTCTGTGGGCGACTGGTCCTATTTATAGAGGCCCTGGTCCTCTTCCCAAATATTGAGCGGGAAGGGAGCCAACAATGGCGGGCTAATTTGAAGGGGGACAGCAAGTATCAGCTATCCTGACAAAAGTAGTCTTCGCCTGCACAAAGCTCTGGTGATGACGCCATCTTGGGCTCCACGGTGACCTCCGTCTCGTAGTCCTCCTGGTCTTGGTCTCGTTGCACCGAAATGGCAACCTTTGCCTGATGCCTCGGTACTCCGTGGCTGCGCTTGCTCCCTTTGCACCAAAGAGGAAAGGAGGACGCTGTGCGGGCTGGCTCCCGCATGGCGCCACTACAAGAAATATGTCAACTTATGACCACCACTATTGGTCACTGAAAGGTCACAAATTTCCATTTATGACCTTTTTGTGACCAAAAACATAAGGTCAAAAGTTGGGCGTCGTAAACTGACTATAGCGACCTTTCTTCTGGAATGGTCGCAAACGTTTATGACCAAAATATGTCTACTGTGGCATTTTGGTCACTAGCAACCTCCCCAGGCCACGTAGGCATCCACCGTGGCAATCTGACGTGGCACAAGATTCAGCCCGGTCCAATTCGATTTTCTACATGGGCCTAGCCCAACTATTCGGCCTTTTCAATATATTTTTATTTCTGTTAATTTTCACTAGCTACATGGGCCTGGCCCAGTAATTCGGCCTTTTAAATTTCTTTGCCTATCCCTTTTGACAGATTTGTTTGGTCTTGTTTTTTCTGGGCCATTTCTTTGCTGGGCCTCTCAAGTTTTCCCCTCAAAAATAATTGTTCAATATATCTTGGGCGGGGCCGAAATAATTGATCCAATCCAACTTCTTTTATTATGCCATTTACATTACAACACATCACACTACAAGTTATCTTGGGCCTAGCCCAGTTCCGATACATTTTCAAAGCAACATGAAATATTATAGGAGCCCAAAATATAGTTACATGCATTCATTCTAGCAGTACATATCTTTACATCCAACCAGTAAGTGCCAAACAGAACTATTCTACAACAAAGAAAAGAAAATAGATGACAAGACATCACAGAAGTTCCTATTTTCCTCCTCCTTCAACATTTGAAAACCTTCACCTGGCAGTAGATCAATCATGAGTGAGAAACAATACAGCAGCAAAACAATACAGAAACAATACGGTTGATTATTCAAAGAAATTAAACTAAGTGCAGGTCACCCAAAGCTGAATTTCTTGCAATCCAAACAACACAAACAGTAGGAAGATGGTTGCATAGATACAAATCCATGTGGTAGCAGCAAAATTGGCCAATCTGGATAGCATCTTCTCTGTTTGGTACTAACTAAAAAAACTGGACTTGTTCATACAAATCCCTCTTGAATTCCTTACATAGCCAGGATTTGCATCAAATATTCCTTAATTTAGCGGCATTTGTAAGCAGAGAAAGAGAGGGAGGGAGATGGGGATGCTACGTACCTTGTCCTGAAGTTCCAACGACCAGACCAGAGAGAAGTTGCTCCTCGTCTTCTTTCCTTAGCCCCAAATTTGCCTGCAATAACCACAATTCATTGCATCAACCAGCGATCTGATCTCACAAGCGATCTGATCTCACAAGCCCCACCCAGGTGGTGGACTGGTGGTAGTACAGCAGCTAGAAGGCTCATCACTCACCGGTTGAAAAGCTCGACCCGGTACTCCATCTCCTTCTCCGCCATCCCGAACATATGCATCGCACAACCACCACCATCAATTGACCTCAATCACAAGCTCGAAATCGAAGAGGAAGGCATATACGCACAAAAAAAGAACATGAAAATTCCAGAAAAGGGCGACTTGTAGCTGCCAGCAGCAACTTGAGAATGAATGATTGATATCCTGGAAGTTGTAAACTAGAAGCCAGAGAAGCTACTAGTCTGGTTAGTTTCCACAGGTTAATTAGTTTCAAGTTCTGAAACTGAATGCATGGGGTCGAGTATCAGTATTCTGTGTAAATTAGTCATATGATGTACCTGTAGTTACGCAATGATTCTGCTCACGTTAGATAGCATGTACTTCTATACGAGAGAAAGAAGGATTGCTAGCAAATCTGCTACATTTTATTGTGCAATGTCAGTCAGTTTGTGTAGCTAAACTGCCAACAATGAACCAACCAAGTGCATATATACTGCTCGTGAGCATGACCAATTTTTTAATCAGACAAAACCAAATATGTTGCAGAATAAAAAAATCTACAAGGTGAATAGTAGGATCTGAGTTTTCAAAGAATGTATCACTTTCAGCTATACAAGATTGCCCATCCTCAAGAAAACAATTACAATTTCGAGTCATGGCCTGAACAGCCCCAGTAAATCATCCTCAAGAAAACAATTATAAAAGACTAATCTTAACCCACTGGTAGCAGTCGAACACTAGCAACTAGTGAGCACTGAAGAAACAACACAATGAAATAGCTTACCCTGATGGTGTCAGCGTAGTTCCATCTGACCTCCTTGGAGAGCTGGCCGAGGAGGCAGTACCTGTGCGCAGGCTGCAGCCTCAGAACCCTGCAAAACCACAAGCAACGTCAACATCAAACACACATACAAGACACACGCCAAGATCTAGAAGGCAGTCCAACGCTGACGTACTTCAGCGTGTCGGGGATGACCATGCGCTTGGTCCTGTCATACGGTGGTGGTGCGCCCTCGTATGCCTTAGCCTGGGCGTCGTCCTCGAGGCCACCAGCGGCCCCGGGCGCGGCATCCGGCGCAGACGACTAGCAGGCGAAGCTGAAGCTGCTGCATTGGGACAGTACGAACAGTGAGCCATGTGCCTGGACCCTAAACCTTGAAGAAAGCAGTACAAAATTGCACTTCGTATAGGACTGTCATGCAAACCAAAGTAAGCATGAACCTAGTAGATCCCACTAGCATTATGCTTTCTAAAAGATTGCTCGACTAGCATTTTTAAAATTGTCGTGTTGTAGAAACTGAATTGAGGGTAGTGAAAAGGTCCAGAATATGAAGATAAGAAAGAAGTTCTTCCCTAGACTGGTTAGTTTTAGAAGCTCTAGCGCAAAATCGACTCCAGGAAAGATCGACGATCCAATTCAAAGATGTAGAGAAAAGTAATACTTAAAAACGGGAAAATGTCTAAACAACAAGCTAGCTGCACGTTATACAGCGTCAGCTTATTTCACTGCTCCATGGATGGAGCTTACAATACACTAACCACTTAGACGCACTAATGCAGATTAAAGGGATATGCATGTTTTGAGCCTGTTGGTTTAGGTAGATCTATTCTGGATACCAATGTTTATCTCCTTAGACCATAGGCATTCCATCAAACTGGTATGTTACAACAGACTGAATAATTCAAGGAATCACCTAGTAGTGGCAAGAATATACAATTGTACAAATGCAGTGCAAGAAGACTAACTACACGACAGTAACTTCCTAGAGCAGGCAATGTAAAAAGATGTGAATCTCAAATCTATAGCAACTGTAGTGGTTCAATATAGTTTATGAAATATAATTTAAAGAGAGAGCAGACTGCCTTTATACGATTTTGGTTACTACCAATTGTCAGTACGATTGCATTAGTGCGTCAAGATGCTGAAAAATTTATGCTATCGTTCCAACAGTTTATGCTACAAG
Source organism: Triticum urartu (assembly GCF_003073215.2). Taxonomy (NCBI): domain Eukaryota; kingdom Viridiplantae; phylum Streptophyta; class Magnoliopsida; order Poales; family Poaceae; genus Triticum; species Triticum urartu. The sequence continues at coordinate 659,469,110 of NC_053026.1, forward strand.
CCAACAATATATAAGCCCGTGCCAGTGCTGCTGTTCCGCTGCTTTGCTCCTTGTGCTGCCGCCAGAGATTCCCCAATGGCCTAGAAGAAAAATACTGTTAACTGACAATTTCTCAATAAAGTTTCTATACAACAGCACAAGGTGGTTAACACAAAGGGGAAACAAAGAATTAACATGGCAGCAGAGCAAACCAATACAGCTTGCAACTAATAAGCACATGATATTGCTTGGCAAAAGAAGCCACCAGGATCCAAGTAGATCTAGATTTACAGGTGCAATCTTCAATAACTATTAAAGCCATAATTACCACTACAACAAACACAAACAGAATTATGTACAGATGGAGCAACGAAGTCTATCGACTTGCCCAAAAAGTACTTGCAAAGAAAGAAGGAATGCCAGTATCATCATCCATACAAAATAATCACTAGCATGGACCTAGCAGTAATCATCAGCATGCAACCCATCGCCTGACGCGACTGGGGAATCCAAAGCACTGGATCTAACAGGCAGTGCCTACATCCACTCGAAAACAACATAACTGCTAGAACCAAGTAGATCAAAGCACAGCGCGTACGGATGACATATCCTGCATCGGATAATGCTCAGGAGAGAACCTACTGCGAAGTTTAAACATGCAGCTAGCACGGGCGGGACAATGCTCGGGCAACTCACCCCGCAGGCGAACTTGAAGAAGACCCCGAGCTACTAATCGAGCGAGAAGAGGGGCTCACTCGTGTGCCCTTGCTTGGCGGCGACGTGGAAGGCGTCGAGGTCGAGGCGGGAGCGGAGCTTGGCGGCCTCGAGGTCGTAGAGCGGGAGGAGGAGGTGCACGACCTCGAGCGCGCCGGCCTCCGCCGCGACGTAGAGTGCGGACTCCTCGGCGATGGCCAGGAGGCGGTGCACGGCCTCGGCGTCCGCGGATCGGACGGCCGCGAAGAGCGCCTGGTGGGAGAGCGGCAGGAGATCCATCGTCGGGCGGGCGGCCAACCGGAGAGCCGGCGCGGAGCTGACCAAACGGAACCCTAGCGCGTCGGCCGACCTGCTCGACTCGATCTGGGGCATAGGGTAGGGAGAGATGGTGAGGGGAGGGAGGGACGAGGTCAGCGGCGGTGGTGAGGAGGGCTGCGAGGTCGGCGGTGGGTGGGAGCGGCGGGGAGAGAACTGGATCGGGGAAAGGAGGCCGGGGAGAGGACTGGATCGAGGGAGGAGGTGGCGGCGGCTGCGAGGACAGGAGGGGTGCGATGGGGGAGTCGATGGGATCTGACCTAGGGTTTGGGCTGGGGGTGGGGGTATCTCTTTTTCATTTTATTTTCCTTTTTTCTGTAGATGGATGGATGGATGGATGTGGGATGGAGAGATGGATGGATGGATGGATGGGCGCCATGTCATTGATCCGTGGGAAGAGTCCTGATTGGTCGAAAAAGTAGTGATTTAAAAAAGTGTCTAAGTACTAAAAATAGAGGGATTTTGTGAAGTAGCTATTCAAAATATTTTGCAAAATGGCACCACACAAATTTGGAAGTTTTCATTTTCTTTGGACAAAAAAACAATTTTCCATTTTTCGAGTGCCCAAAAGATGGTTTTTTTGTGAAGGACCTCCAAATAATTGTTGAAAAATTGGACCAAATCAATTTTATAAAATACTAGGACATACTTAATGCACAATTGACCAAATGGTTGGGTGTAAAATTTTTTGATCCACCTCACGTGAAAAAGACAATTTCTCGCCGATTCAGCTGGAAGCGGGTCAAATTTGAACTGTAGCTGCCTCATAGTTTGTCTTTATTTTTTCAAAAATCATTTCTAGGTACATAAGTATCTATTTAATCATAGAAACACCAAAAAAATTCCAAGATTCAACCACTAGCTAGGAACGGTCATTCCCGCCGTTTTGACCGCATTTTGAAACGGGCATAAAAAATTCAAAAAAATTCAAAAAATTGGGAAACCTTCGCATTGTGTCATTATATGTGGCCAAGTTCCCAGGAAAAATAACAAACTTGTAATACGGCAATTATTTTAAAAAAGTGTTCTCAGAAACGAGCTATCACGTGTGGAGATCAATGGCTTTCAAGCCAAATGATCAATCTTATGGCCACATTCATGGCATAGTTTGTTCAAATGATCTCATATTGTGCACAAGGGTGCATATTGGAATGGCAAACAATGTTGCCTAAGGAAGTTTTCATTTTTCTTTGGACGAAAAAACCATTTTCCATTTTTCGAGTGCCCAAAAGGAGGTTTTTTTGTGAAGGACCTCCCAAATAATTGTTGCAAAATTGGACCAAATCATTTTTATAAAATACTAGGCCATATTTAATGCACAATTGACAAAATGGTTGGGTGTCAAAAGTTTTGATCCACCTCTCGTGAAAAAGACAAATTTCCGCCGATTCAGGAAGCGGGTCAAATTTGAACTGCAGCGGCCTCATAGTTTGCTATTTATTTTTCCAAAAATCATTTCTAGGTACATAAGTATCTATTTAATATCAGAGAAACACCAAAAAATCCAAGATTCAACCACTAGCTAGGAACGGTCAAGCCCGCCGGACCGCATATTGAAAGATCCGACAGAGAGTCGTGTAGGGCAGAGGGGAGAGAGATGCGAAAAAATGAGAGAGAGTAGAGGAGAAGGGGGTGCGGCCGGTAGGGAGAGGGGGGGGGCCGGGGGGGAGGGGGGCGATGGAGAGGGAAGAGGCAGAAGCGGTGTGGGAGCGCTGAGGAGGGGAGGGTGAAAAAATGTGTCTAAAAATGAGCATCACGTATGGAGATCAATTGCTTTCAAGCCAAATGATCAATCTTATGGCCCCATTCATGGCATACTTTGTTCAAATGAAATCATATTGTGCACAGAGTGCATCTTGGAAGTCCAAACAATGTTGCCTAAGGGGGTTTTCATTTTCTTCCACGGAAAATTCATTTTCATTTTCCGAGTGCCCAAAAGGAGTTTTTTTCGTGAAGGACACTATAATTTGTTGCAAAATTGGACCAAATCAATTTTCTAAAATACTAGGACATATTTAATGCACAATTGACAAAATGGTTGGGTGTAAAAAGTTTTGATCCACCTCTCGTGAAAAAGACAAATTTCCGCCGATTCAGTTGGAAGCGGGTCAAATTTGAACTGCAGCTGCCTCATAGTTTGCTATTTATTTTTTCCAAAAATCATTTCTAGTTACATAAGTACCTATTTAATCATGAACGGTCATTCCCGCCGTTTTGACCGCATTTTGAAACGGGTATAAAAAATTCAAAAAAAATCAAAAAATTGGGAAACCTTCGCACTGTGTCATCATATGTTGCCAAGTTCCTAGGAAAAATAACAAACTTGCAATACGGCAATTATTTTAAAAAAGTGTTCTCAGAAACGAGCTATCACGTGTGGAGATCAATGGCTTTCAAGCCAAAATGATCAATCTTATGGCCACATTCATGGCATAGTTTGTTCAAATGATCTCATATTGTGCACAAGGGTGCATATTGGAATGGCAAACAATGTTGCCTAAGGAAGTTTTCATTTTCGTTGGACGAAAAAACCATTTTCGATTTTTCGAGTGCCCGAAAGGAGGTTTTTTTGTGAAGGAACTACCAAATAATTGTTGCAAAATTGGACCAAATCATTTTTATAAAATACTAGGCCATATTTAATGCACAATTGACAAAATGGTTGGGTGTAAAAAATTTTGATCCACCTCTCGTGAAAAAGGCAAATTTCCGCCGATTCAGCTGGAAGCGGGTCAAATTTGAACTGCAGCTGCCTCATAGTTTGCTATTTTTTTTTCAAAAATCATTTCTAGGTACATAAGTATCTATTTAATCAGAGAAACACCAAAAAAATCCAAGATTCAACCACTAGCTAGGAACGGTCATTCCCGCCGTTTTGACCGCATTTTCAAAACGGGTATAAAAAATTCAAAAAAAATCAAAAAATTGGGAAACCTTCGCATTGTGTCATCATATGTGGCCAAGTTCCTAGGAAAAATAACAAACTTGTAATACGGCAATTATTTTAAAAAAGTGTTCTCAGAAACGAGCTATCACGTGTGGAGATCAATGGCTTTCAAGCGAAATGATCAATCTTATGGCCACATTCATGGCATAGTTTGTTCAAATGATCTCATATTGTGCACAAGGGTGCATATTGGAATGGCAAACAATGTTGCCTAAGGAATTTTTCATTTTCGTTGGACGAAAAAACCATTTTCCATTTTTCGAGTGCCCGAAAGGAGGTTTTTTTGTGAAGGAACTACCAAATAATTGTTGCAAAATTGGACCGAATCATTTTTATAAAATACTAGGCCATATTTAATGCACAATTGATAAAATGGTTGGGTGTAAAATTTTTTGATCCACCTCTCGTGAAAAAGGCAAATTTCCGCCGATTCAGTTGGAAGCGGGTCAAATTTGAACTGCAGCTGCCTCATAGTTTGCTATTTTTTTTAAAAAAATCATTTCTAGGTACATAAGTATCTATTTAATAAGAGAAACACCAAAAAAATTCCAAGATTCAACCACTCGCTAGGAACGGTCAAGCCCGCCGTTTTGACCCCATTTTGAAACGGGCATAAAAAATTCAAAAAAAATCAAAAAATTGGGAAACCTTCTCATTGTGTCATCATATGTGGCCAAGTTCCTTGGAAAAATAACAAACTTGTAATACGACAATTATTTTAAAAAAGTGTTCTCAGAAACGAGCTTTCACGTGTGGAGATCAATGGCTTTCAAGCCAAAATGATCAATCTTATGGTCACATTCATGGCATAGTTTGTTCAAATGATCTCATATTGTGCACAAGGGTACATATTGGAATGGCAAACAATGTTGCCTAAGGAAGTTTTCATTTTCGTTGGACGAAAAAACCATTTTCGATTTTTCGAGTGCCCGAAAGGAGGTTTTTTTGTGAAGGAACTACCAAATAATTGTTGCAAAATTGGACCAAATCATTTTTATAAAA
>NC_053026.1:659475192-659541257 GCF_003073215.2 Triticum urartu
CCATGATCGATGCCCAACCGGATTCGATTGGCAGGGGTGCGGACGGTTCGGAGTCCGGAAAAGAGTCCGGCACCTTGGGGTCACGGGCTTCGCAGAGGATTAGGCTGGTGTTCGGCTCGATCGCCGTTGAGACTGCAGCCCTTGAGGCGGTGTCTAGCCACCCGTCCTCAATTGGCGCAGTTGGCTCCGAGCTAAGGGTCGAAGCTGATGTGGGCGCGGCCTCTGGGGTACTATTCGGCGACAAAGCTTGGTCATACCCATCGTGATAGTGCAGCGCGCCCGGCTGTGGCTCGAATCCATCGAAGATCAAGTCTCCGCGGATGTCGGTCGTGTAGTTCAAACTTCCAAATCTGACCTGATGGCCAGGGGCGTAGCTTTCAATCTGCTCCAGATGGCCAAGCGAATTGGCCCGCAGTGCAAAGCCGCCGAACATGAAGATCTATCCGGGGAGAAAGGTCTCAACCTGGACCGCATCGTTGTTGATGATCGGAGGAGCCATCGGGCCTAATGGTGACGACACAGAGGGACTCTCAATGAAAGCACCAATGTCGGTGTCAAAACCGGCGGATCTCGGGTAGGGGGTCCCAAACTGTGCGTCTAGGCCGGATGGTAACAGGAGGCAGGGGACACAATGTTTTACCCAGGTTCGGGCCCTCTTGATGGAGGTAAAACCCTACGTCCTGCTTGATTAATATTTATGATATGGGTAGTACAAGAGTAGATCTACCGCGAGATCAGGGAGGCTAAACCCTAGAAGCTAGCCTATGGTATGATTGTCTGTTGTCCTACGGACTAAAACCCTCCAGTTTATATAGACACCGGAGAGGGTTAGGGTTACACAAGGTTGGTTACAAGGGAGGAGATATGCATGTCCGTACTGCCTAGCTTGCCTTCCACGCCAAGTAGAGTCCCATCCGGACACGAGACGAAGTCTTCAATCTTGTATCTTCATAGTCCAACAGTCCGGCTGTCCGGAGACCCCCTAATCTAGGACTCCCTCATCGGCCGTGTAGTTTAAGCTTCCAAACCTGACCTGGTGGCCAGGGGCGTAACTTTCGATCTGCTCCAGATGGCCAAGCGAGTTGGCCCGCAGTGCGAAGCCGCCGAACACAAAGATCTGTCCGGGGAGAAAAGTCTCACCCTGGACTGCATCGCTATCGATGATCGTAGGAGCCATCAATCCTAACGGCGATGACACAGAGGAACTCTCAATGAAAGCACCAATGTCGGTGTCAAAACCGGCGGATCTCGGGTAGGGGGTCCCGGACTGTGCGTCTAAGGAGGATGGTAACAGGAGGCAGGGGACACGATGTTTTACCCAGGTTCGGGTCCTCTTGATGGAGGTAAAACCCTATGTCCTACTTGATTTATTCTTGATGATATGGGTATTACAAGAGTTGATCTACACGAGATCGGAGAGGCTAAACCCTAGAACATAGCCTATGGTATGATTGTATGTTGTCCTACGGACTGAAACCCTCCGGTTTATATTGACACCGGAGGGGGCTAGGGTTACACAAGGTCGGTTACAAAGGAGGAGATATACATATCCGTATTGCCTAGCTTGCCTTCCACGCCAAGTAGAGTCCCATCCAGACACGAGACGAAGTCTTCAATCTTGTATCTTCATAGTCCAACAGTCCGGCCAAAGGATAGAGTCCGGCTGTCCGGAGACCTCCTAATCTAGGACTCCCTCAAATGGCTCCTGTGTATTTCCGGCGATCTCGAACTCGACCACCGTGGGAGGGGGTTTATATCCGCGTCCACTGGCGTGCCACGCCGTGCCCCCGACGCACCCCCCTCGCACACTTCCCCACGTCCCCGCGCTCCTGGCCAGCGCTCCCGTCGTGCACGCACGCGATCCGCGCGACCAGGTCCAGCACCCGACGCGGTCCACACCTGTGCCTATTGCGCCAACTAACACACGCACACACCTTCATGCCACACACGCACGCACACCCCCCCTCTGACACGCACACACACGCGCGCCCGAGCCCGCCACGGTCGGACCCAACGCGGCCACCGCGCGCACCACGCCTGACCCGTCCTGAGCCGTGGCTTATTGCCTAACATTCTTCCCTTTAAGCCACGACCTTGTCGCCCATCCAGACAGGACTTCAGCTTGTCGTCGACTGCCACGGAGAACGCCCTTCTTCATCTCTGGCGACCCACGCCGTCTGCTCTGGCTCTGGTCACACACGCCGAGCAGCCTCCAGCGACAACGCTGGAAGGATGTAGCCGAACTCGAGCACGGACTCGAGCACAACGGCGACATACGCCTCCTCCCGATGTCAACCGCACACTCATACGCGCGCCCGCGATCCCGATGCGCCCGACGCATCCTATGCACATCCATAACACGCACCGGTCGCGCCCGGCTCACCACCGCGGCTTATCGCCCTGCACTGCTGCGAACTCAACCGCAGCGCCACACCTCCATGTCGCCACGCCGCTGTGTGTCGTCGCCGCGCCTCTGCATCCACCGCACAAACGGCGTCACAACGAGCCACAGCCGCGGCCGCCCCCGTGCTCACCGAGGACTCGCCGCGCCACAGCCCCGAGCCGCGAGGCTCTGATACCAAAAGTTGGGACAAACCCACCGGCGACATACACCGAACCTCCCTCTGGCGATGAACACCGGACGAAGGTAGAAGAAGATGAACATATTTTTCCAGCGACGAACGCCCCGGCCGCCGAATGGCCTATATGTTGGCTTCTATTCAACTCAACTACTCAAATACGCACACATGGAGGTACACACGCACACACGTAGCATAACCCATCAACTGGGCGCATACCACGGTCCCGACGGAGACCACATCTTCCTCAGGCCCCTCCCCCTCGGATCGGCACATACCGTCACCGTGACACGGCAACAAACCTCTGACCGTCACACCACCGTCCAGAGACCGATATCTCATTGACAAGTGAGTGGTTTGGTTTTGAGGAATGTACTATTGGGGATCTGCCAAAGCATCCATCCCCAACAATCAAAAAGTGTTATTGGAGAGCCCCCATAAGGTGTTATTTAGGGATTATTTTGTGAAGCGGTTTTAGATGCTCTAAAAAAGGGTAGCAAATCCACATGTCACATGATGCCACGACTTCTTGGATGATGGTTGGCTCTCCAACATGGCATTGGTGTTTCCCTTGCAAAACATGTGGACAGTGCTTTCATTCTTGGTGCATGCAATCGATACATACAAGCATATTGCGAAACCCTCTTGCTTCCCTAGGTGCCAAGAATCAGTTGTGTCATTGCCATTTGGTTCTCTCAAGCAATTTTCTCTGAATACCATCACCATCACATTGATAAATCTGACCATTGGTTCAAGACATGTATTCTCAGACATCCATCTGGAGATACTCATATATCGCATCAGTAGGTGCACCATATTCAAGTATCATGATGGGAACAATGCATTTTTGAAGGGAATACAGTCTAATTAGCATAGTGCAATCCCTATTTAGCATGAAGTAAGCATCAAAATGCTTCACACTCTCCACAATGCACTACAATAAATGCCTTCACAATTAGCAGCGACACCTAAACATGCTATCATGGAAGGGTTAGATTAGCTACAAAGTTGTCTTGGAAGAGTAGAACATGACGCTCTGCCCTACGTCAATTAAGAACTTGATGCCTGGTGCACTAGTTCGACGAAGAGATGGTGATACAAGTGTAATATGTATAGTAGATATTGGTTTTTGCAATAAGAACAATAAAAAATAGCAAGGTAGCAATTGATAAAACGAAGCACAAACGGTATTGCAATGCTTAAAAATGAGGCCTAGGGTCCGTACTTTTGCTAGTGCAATCTCTCAACAGTGCTACTATAATTGAATCATATAACCACCCCTCAAAGTGCGATGAAGAATCACTCCAAAGTTCCTATCTAGCGGAGAACATAAGAATAAATTGTTTGTAGGTTACGAAACCACCTTGAAGCTATTATTTCCGTTCGATCTATTCAAGAGTTCGTACTAAAATAACACAAAACTATTCTTTCAGTTCGACCTATCCTAGAGTTCGCACTAAAATAACACCAAAGCAAATTCATATTCATAATACTCAATCCAACACAAAGAACTTCAAAGAGTGCCCCAAAATTTCTTCCGGAGAAACAAAGACAAGAACGTGCATCAACCCCTATGCGTAGATTACCCCAATGTCGGGAATCCGCGAGTTGAGTGCCAAAACATATATCAAGTGAATCAATACGATACCCCATTGTTACCACGAGTATTCAATTGCAAGACATATATCAAGTGCTCTCAAATCCATAAAAGTATTCAATCCGATAACAACGAAATCTCAATGGGAAAAACTCAATTCATCAAAACTAAATAGAGAGGGGAAAACACCATATGATCCAACTATATTAGTAAAGCACACGATACATAAAGATCGTGACATCTCAAGAACACGAGAGAGAGAGAGATTAAACACATAGCTACTGGTACAAACCCTTAGCCCCGAGGGTGGAATACTCCCTCCTCATCGTGGTGGCCGCCGGGATGATTAAGATGGCCACCGGAGATGATTCCCCCCCCTCCGGCAGGGTGCCGAAAAGGGTCTAGATTGGTTTTCGGTGGCTACAGAGCCTTGCGGCGGCGGAACTTCTGATCTAGGTTAACCCCGAAGGGTTTTGGAATATTTGTGAATTTATAGGGTAAAGAGGGGGTGCGGGAGGCCACCAGGTGGGCACAAACCACCTGGGCACTGGGTCAATAGGTTAGTCCCAAAAAAGGATATGAAGTTTCTATAAAATGATTGTAAAACATCCAAGAATAGTAATATAACGACATGAATACTTCATAAATTATAGATACGTTGGAGACGTACCAACAACATACGGTTCACTCGGATGAACTGTTTGTGATGAGGAGGAACAATAGAAATGGGCAGCTAGATAAAGGTGTGTGCGATTGAGGGCATACACTTCATAAAGATTAACTATTTGCGATTAGGCAACAGAACAGAAACGGGTCAGCCAGATCAAAGTGTCTGCGATTGATGGCATACACTTTACACAGATGAACTATTGGCGATTAGCCACAACAAACTGAAATAGTTAGATAGATCAATGTGTGTGCGCTAGACGGGCTCACACATTCTAATTAAAAGAAGCGTGTGCGATGGTAATAACGAGCGTGCACGGTTGTTGGAACAAGACGTGTTCTGACATTGCCTATTGCGGTGCACCCTATGGTGCAAACGCCTCATACGTGGCCGAGAAGGCATACATGCCCACGTTACGCCTTCCAGGAATAGTGCTGCACTTATAACCATCAATAAATTTTGAACCTGCGTCCCATCACGTTCCGAATTGCAAACCTGTTCACACCGATCAAAACCTAAACAGTTTCCCACTTAGGAGCGTACAAGTACTCGGTTATAAATACTACTACTCCAAGATGACTGCACATTCCTGCTCAACTCCTCATCCACAAAAATAAACAAGTCATTCATCATCGTTCCCTTGCGTCTGCCATGGCGAGCATGAGTTCTGGGTCGAAAGATTGCCACCAGGGAGATGTGAGCATGGAAGCGAAAGCACGAGAGATGTCTCGCCTCGCCGCGAACGCAGCTGGCATGTCCCGCCGCGCGACTGTAGCAGCACAGAGGTCCCGCCGCACCGCCGAAGCAGCACGGAGTTCCTGCCGCGCCGTCGATGCAATAGACTGGTCCGGCCACGCCACGCAAGTAGAAGAGATGTCCCGCCCCACTGCAAATGCAGCAGAGATGTCCTCCCGCGCCGTGGCGGCTTGGGAAAATGTCTCGCGGGTAGGCAAGGACTCTTACAGGCGCATGCATGCGATCATCCGTAGCCAGATGGATCAGATCTCTAGCTGGGCGAGGTTGCAGGATGACATGAAAGCCTCTTTTGAACATGCCACTGGCCTCATCCAGCAACTAAATGAGAACAATGCGAAGCTCCTGGCCGAGCGCGACATGCTGTGGGCGAAGATCATTGGAAGTGCGGAGCAACAAGAGGAGACCACTTCCTTGTTGAAGAGGACCGACGTCATCCTCAAGAAACTTATGGACGAGATTGCCATGTTGCACGTCGAGCGTAGAAGGCTGGTGGAGGAATCCGTGGATTCTCTCAAGCAGCATCTTGAGGACAAGAAAGAGCTCATCGCCGCTTGCCACAGAGACTAGTTCCCGCGGCCTGCAGCAACACATCAATAAAGTAGATATCAGCGAGCCAGATCGTTGTCTTCCTTCTTCTTTTGCCCTTGTGTATTTCGGGCGTTGCCACACGCGAATTTTTTAGTTATGTTCCTAAATATGTAAGACAATTATTATCCACTGTTATCGTCCTTATATTCATCATGCTTGCTATAACTCACAGTCGATGCTATATAGGTCCGTCGGATCTTACATCAAGATCCATGCAAAACTTTCTTTTTAGATTTTCATTTTTATCTCTTAAAACTTAGTCCAGTGAGACATATAGCCACGGCGTAGAACAGGGGCTCGGGCGCCATTAATGGAGACGTTGGGAGGGAGGTGCGCAGCGGGTAGAGGTCAAAGGGCTCTTCTCTCATTGAGCACACGCAGGGGTCTGATCGCATGCCTCCCGTACGCAAATAGCTACCCCGCACGACACCTCCTAGCCAATAAAAAAGGGGACGTGTGGCGACACATAATTGGTAAGTAGAACGCCCACGGTTTCAATAATACTTGCGTTTCTGATTTGTAACATGACATCACTTGTACAAAATGACTTTGTTGATTGTTAATGTGTGCTCCTTCGCTAATTGGACAGAAAAATTACCACAACATGTTGGTGCCATGTCATGACACCATGCCATGTTTCTTGATTTTCAGGCATGTTTTGGATTTACAGGAATTAAAAAACCAAGTTTCTCAATCTTTTTGGCCGAGCCACGACGCCCAAATGTTTCAATTTCATTCTCATTTCTTGCATGGGACCTAGAAATTCACCCAAAGACACACATGTGATTTTTCAGCAAACTTTGGTGCAGTGGAGCATGTCCTTGTAGTTCAAATTTGAAATATGAACATTAAATGGCCAGAAACTCAATTAATGTATAAAAAAGGCCAAATGAACCCGGAATAATTTCAAAATTTAGGACGCTACTTCTATTTGGTCTAATCTGCCTGTGTAAAAAAAATAAGGCGGGAGAATGCAGTGTTCGTATGTCGTTTTGCACACGGAGGTGACACATTCCTCTTGGAACCACGTGACTTCTTGAGGGAAGCTGCGGTTTGGAAGAAGCTTACACGAAAGCTTGTCCTGATTCGGCCAAAAAAATTACCGCAGCATGTTGGTGCCATGTCATGACACCATGCCAAGTTTCATGATTTTCAGGCGTGTTTTGGATTTATAGGAATTAAAAAGCAAATTTCTCAATCTTTCCGGCCGAGCCACGGAGCCCAGATGTTTGAATTTTGTTCCCATTTCTTGCATGGGACCTAGAAATTCAACCAAGGACACACATGTGATTTTTCAACAAAATTTGGCGCACTGGACCATGTGCTTTTAGTTCAAATTTGAATTATGCACATTAAATGTCTAGAAACTCAATTAATGTATAAAAAAGGCCAAATGAACCCGGAATAATTCCAAAATTTAGCACTATACTTCTATTTGGTCTAATCTACCTGTGTAAAATAATTAAGGCGGGAGAAGGCACTGTACGTATGTCGTTTCAAACATGGAGGTAACACGTTCCCTCTTGGAACGACGAGCCTTCTTGAGGGAAGGACCGGTTTGCAAGAAACTTACACCAAAGCTTGTCCCGATTCGGCTAAAAACATTACCGCAGAATGTTGGTGCCAGGTCATGACACCATGCCAAGTTTCATGATTTTCAGGCATGTTTTGGATTTACAGGAATTAAAAAACCAAGGTTCTCAATCTTTTCGGCCGAGCCACGACGCCCAGATGTTTTAATTTCATTCCCTTTTCTTGCATGGGAACCAGAAATTCACGCAAAGACACACATGTGTTTTTTCAGCAAACTTTGGTGCACTGGAGCATGTTATTGTAGTTCAAATTTGAATTATGCACATTAAATGCCCAGAAACTCAATTAATGTATAAAAAAGGCCAAACGAACCCAGAATAATTTTAAAATTTAGGATGCTACTTCTATTTTCTCTAATATGCCTGTGTGAAAAAATTAAGGCGGGAGAAGGCAGTGTACGTCTGTCGTTTTGCACACGGAGGTGACACGTTCCCTCTCGGAACCACGAGCCTTCTTGAGGGAAGCTCCGGTTTGCAAGAAGCTTACAACAAAGCTTGTCCCAATTCGGCCAAAAAATATACCGTAGCATGTTGGTGCCATGTCATGACACCATGCCAGGTTTCATGATTTTCAGGCGTGTTTTCGATTACATGAATTAAAAAACCAAGTTTCTCAATCTTTCCGGCCGAGCCACGATGCCCATATGTTTGAATTTCATTCCCATTTCTTGCATGGGGCCTATAAATTCACCCAAAGACACACATGTGATTTTTCAACAAACTTTGGTGCACTGGAGCTTGTGCTTGTAGTTCAAATTTGAATTATGCACATGAAATGCCCAGAAACTCAATTAATGCATAAAAATGCCAAATGAACCCGGAATAATTCCAAATCTAAACACAACACTCATGTACTAGTTGCATGTTCACTGTAAATTCAAACACCATCCTTTCCCTCCGTAACACCATTTTGTCTTTCAGAACATAATGAAAAATATCACGTATACCACAAAGAGTTTACTAGAAAGAATCGTGTGGGATGCGATATAAAATATCTTGGCGCACCGTCTTGTCTGGCTTACGTAGGAAGCTTCGTCGTCTAATGTCCACCGCCCCCGCTTGAACCACACTTGCGCGCTAGTTTCTCGCAGCACCGAGCGAAAAAAATTTCCACCGCGGAAATATCTATCTCCCCGCCCCCTCCCTCCCACCAAAAGCCACATTTCCACTGTTCCTCCTTGCTTTCCAAGTTCAAACCTTCACTGTTGCTTACTGGCAGCTGATCAGCCTCCTCGCCGGCGGCGGTTCTTCTTGCAGCGTCTCCTTCTCGCTAGCTACCCTTGTACTTGCAGCGCCGCCTCCTCGCTGTAACATCCCAAATTTGCAATTTGGAATGTTATACACTAGATCATCTTGCATAGCATATTTTCTTGCATTTTGGTCGATCCTAGAAATTTCACGCAACTCAAGGACCTTCGGAGAGAGTTGGAGATTTCGTTACTTTCATATTTGAGAGTTTTCTCAAATTTGAAAAGAGGATCATTTGATTTATTTATTTCATCTTCAATTATTTTTCCAATATCAAAAATATGAGAGAGGGAATAATATGACTTTCCCAAATTTAGGAAAAATGAAGATTTAAGAAATAAATCAAATTTTGTTTTTCCGGAGTTTTATTTGCATTTTATTTGGATAGGGAAAAATGCGTGTTTCCAAAATTGCATCTAGGTCCGGAGGAAAGTTCATTTTGTTTGACTCATTTTTAGGAGTCGGGGAAAATTTACTTTAGAAATTTTGGAGTTCGTTTAGTTTTTCTTTCTTTTGTTTTTCTGCGCGCGTAACCGATTTAAAAAAAAGGACTAAGGCCAGCCGGGCCAAAGGCCCAGCCAGCCGGCCGCCTCCCCAGCCAGCGCGCGCGCCAGGCGCAGCGCCAGGCCGCCGCCTCCCTCGCTCTAGGCCGAGTCCCAGAGGGACTCTAGGCCGGTTAGCCCCCCCTTTCCTTGTTTTGTTTTCCCTCTTTTCCTTGCCCCTACCCCTAGTAATCCCCCCACCTATATAAATACACCCCAAACCCCCCCTCTCCTTACATCAATCCCAAGCCCCTCTCCTCCTTAGCCGCGCCCCACCCCGCGCCCCTCACCCGCCGCCGCCGCCCTATAGCCGCCGCCGCCCTATAGCCGCCGTCGCCGCCGTTCGCCGGAGCCTCGCCGAGGTTGTCCCGTGCCGCGTCTCTTTTTCTCCCCTCGGTTCAGTTTTTCTTCTAAACCGTTCCGGTTTTCTTTCGTTCTTTGTTTTGGTTTTTCTTTTCCGAAAACCCTAGATCGGTTTTCGTTCTTCTTTCGGACCGTTCATCTCAACGAACGTGATCACCGATTATTCCCCGGTTAACGATGCCCGTTCGTTTAACCGTTCATCTCTTTCTTTTCGTCGGATTTATTCCGCGATCGCGATCTCAGATCCGATCTTCGTTCTAGTCTTTCTTCTCGCTCGTTTATCGGAATCAGGTGATTCAAGCGCCTGGAGTTTCGTTTCGAAACCGCCGTTCCGTTTAATCAACTTGAACAAGCCTTTGCTACAGTAAAATTTGACCTAGTTTCAACTTGCTAGAACCGAGTTGTTTTCTTCCGTCGTTTGTTTTCCGTTTCTTTGTTCGGTTCGTTCTTTCTTTGCAACCGGAGTTCTTAAGTTGAAATCTCTGGTTCGTTCTCTTGTTCGAGTTTTACCTGTGCATTAGATGAGTACTTATTGTGTGCTTGTTGTTTGTCTGCGATAGATCACCCGGATTGCGCCGCTTGTTACTTCGAAACCCTAGGTCTCGCGGATCATCAGCAAGGCAAGTAACACTTTGATCATACCTTTTCTACAACCCATGTTTTATTGCATTAGATCAATCCTCTCACATTGCATGATTAGGATCTAATTAAATTGTGGGATGGGAAGTAGATGAGGTAGTACCTATTACCTGTATTACTATGAAACCTTTGGGAGTTACTTCTACGTTTGCTATTTATGCCATGCTATGCTAGTAGACGTGGATTGGGTGAGTGATATCCATGACAGATGTGAGATTGTTAATTTAATGGTTTATCTAAGGTGGCAACTTAAACACACATCTGGGTGGATTGAGGCACCTGATGTCTATCAGGACTTGCCTGTTTTATTTTGGACCGCCACCCAGGCTCAAAGGGATCATAAGATCATTCATGCTAGTAACTTCCGTGTGCAGCCACAAGCCATTATGGGCTCTGGCATAGTTGATTAAGTCGTGCGAACTCTTACGGGTAGACTAGCAGATGTAGGGGAAAGTAGGTGTACCGGTCTACCCACATGTAAGGTGCTAGCGCTTCTGAAAGACTGTGTCTCGGTCATCCGTTTCCTCAAACACCCTGTAGTGCGAGAAACCAAACGGAGGCGATCGAGTCTTGTGGGGAAAAGTGCGCAAACCTCTGCAGAGTGTACAAACTAATCATGATTAGCCGTGTCCCCGGTTATGGACAACTTGAGTATCTAGTACTTGAATATCATGTGAATCTCATCACGTTACTTCTAATTAATGTTGTTGGGTTTTAATTACTTAATTGGGATCGGAATGCTGTCAACCATTCTCGATGTTTAACAACCACCATGATAGTTAAATAAATTTATTCCTTTGCAGTAGGGAAAAATTGGCTTTACGCAAAAACTGTAACCATAGAGCTTTCCACCAGCCATATATGCATATAGTATAGCTGTTTCATTCCATTACTCTCTATGTGTTACATTGCCAGCATATTCCATGTGCTGACCCGTTTTCGGGCTGCAACTTTCATGTTGCAGACTTTTCAGACGACGAGTAAGGTGCTTTTAGGTCGTGGTTCTATACTCAGTGATGCCGTTGGAGTTGATGGACCCATTTATCTTCCGAGTCTTCCGCTGTTATCATTATTAGATGGCCTTAAGCCCTATTTATTGTAATAAGTTCTCTTTGAGACAACGATGTAATAAGTGTGTGATTGCCACTCTGCTATAAATCCTTCGATGTACTGTGTGGTGTCAGCATTACTGATCCAGCGATGACACCGGAGCACAGAGCGCTTGATCCATTCGGGTCGGGTCGCCACACTCGCCGACGACCCTTCTTCTTGCAGCGCCGCCTCCTCGTTGGTGACCCTTCTTCTTGCTGCGTGGCCTCCTTGCCGGCGACCCTTCTTCTTGCTGCGCGGCCTCATCGATATGGTCAGGTAATCCACACCCCACCCACACCATCCTCCTCCTTTCCTGTACCACATTCCCCGACCGACGGCGCTACACCTTCCGCCAAAATAACTGTTCCCCTCCTCCAATTAAGCGCCGCCCACAACCATTTTGCATGCAGTATAAGATGGAGCTCAGTAGCATGCGGTCGCACACGCGGACGGGGTCACTATGGCTGCCATGCGTGCCGACCACCAGATCTTGGAGGAGCATCTCGTCTTCGAGGCCACTGTCGACACTGCTACGCGGTTGTCTACTTTAAAATATAGTTCGTGTTGTTTTCTCAAGGACACCGCCAGTGCCTTCTAGTGATTTGTCCTCTGTAATGTTAATATGCAATTTGATGTTCAGTTAACAGTTTGGTCCTCTGAAATGTAATGTTCAGTTAACACTTTGGTCCAAAAATTGCTACATTTCGTAGTACTGTTCTCAAGTATTCGTTGTTTTGGTAACTGTCTTCTCTTCTAGTACATGTTTCTATTCTGCAATGTCATGCTCAGTTAACTATTTTGGTTCATTTGGTCTGCTGTCCATTTAACTGTTTGGTTCAGTTCTGCAATTTGATTTTCAACTGTTGTGGGTACAATTTTGTATTGTTATGCATGCGACACCAATCGAATTTGGCTGTACTCAATACATATTCTACTGATAGTGTGGCAACTCTCAGTTAACCTGATCAAGATCTTCCTTATGTGTGTTGCAGGGAAACAATGGGAGACAGTGTGGTTTACCATCGAGGTTTGTTCAAGCATGGTCCTTTGGCTAATAGCACATTATTGTGCAGTTGCAGGAATCATTCTAATATTTAGGTTTCTTACATTGGCCTTGCGCATGTAGGTCCTGCTATCAGAGGCTTAGACCCATTGTTCGACCCATTTTGCACATGGGGAATGAGATGTCCATGAATATCAGTCAAGTCAAGAAACTCAAAAAGATTGTTAGGATGAAGAAACTTGCGACAAATAGCAGTAAGATCTTTGTTTGCACAATGAAGAAGACATCAGTCAACTATAGGATGGCACTAACTCTTTTACCTTGTTTTTACCCCTTGCGCCATTTCAAAATTAATAACAACAATTTATGCATATCTTTGCTTTCAGTACTTTTCAAAGCAGTTCAGCGATGATTACCTCTCAAAGCACCTGCATGGTCATGAGGCGAGGAAGGTATTCATTCAACACCCACAGTACAATATTTAAGTCTTGCTAAAGAGGACGAAGGTTGGGCGCGCAATTATCCATTGCCATTGGCCTAAAGTTGCAAGGACATTCACCATCACTGAATGCTCAATATTTGCCTTCTGCTTCTGTGTTTTCCTAGATGAGATTCATCTGTCTATTTACCATGTATGATGCTACTTTCCAAAGGTTTTTGATGTTGCATGTGAAACTTGGTGCTATTGTGTAATGGCGTAACTGAGTGCCGAAGGTATCTGATGTAATTCGATTATGAAATCCTGGTTGCTGTTATACAGATATGAAATATTTGGTGTGTATTATAAGAAATATCAATTTGATTAGTACATGGATTATCCATAATAGGCTAATTACCCTGCTTATTGGGGTTTTCTATTGCAGACGGTTACTTAGATAGCACCGTGGGCGATGAACTCAAACAACTTGCACGGTTTCTAGAAAGTAGGCGTGTTCGATCAACTAACAATCACACACGGCTTCTGGCAGCGATCTGTTTGCGTTAGGCCACTGTCGGTGTCAAAACCGGCGGATCTCGGGTAGAGGGTCCCGAACTGTGCGTCTAGGCCGGATGGTAACATGAGGCAGGGAACACGATGTTTTACCCAGGTTCGGGCCCTCTTGATGGAGGTAAAACCCTACGTCCTGCTTGATTAATATTGATGATATGGGTAGTACAAGAGTAGATCTACCATGAGATCAAGGAGGCTAAACCCTAGAAGCTAGCCTATGGTATGATTGTTGTATATGGAGTTGATTGCCTATGGACTACAACCCTCCGGTTTATATAGACGCCGGATAGGGTTAGGGTTACATAGAGTCAGTTACAATGGTAGGAGATCTTGAATATCCGCATCGCCAAGCTTGCCTTCCACGCCAAGGAAAGTCCCATCTGGACACGGGACGAAGTCTTCAATCTTGTATCTTCATAGTCCTGGAGTCCGGTTGAAGGTATAGTCCGGCTATCCGAACACCCCCTAATCCAGGACTCCCTCAGTAGCCCCCGAACCAGGCTTCAATGGCGACGAGTCCGGCGCGCAGATTGTTCGGCATTGCAAGGCGGGCTCTTCTCCAAATCTTGTGTACCTGTAGGAATAATGTCCGATTTTTGTAATGTAGTGCTCCTCGGCTTCCACGCCCAATAATGGCCGTCTTCCACGTGTCAAACGAATGCGAAAAGCCAGGGCGTTTTTACACCCACACCCCTAGCCGTATAAACGAGCCGCCTATTTAACGGGATGGGGATTTAGGTCCAAACCACATCTTCTCCTTTCCGCGAGTTATCATCAGAGTGCTTCCAGCAAAGGTCCATTCCAACATGACCAGCCGTCGCAGCTCCTCCCCTCGCCCTTCCGGTCCCAAACCCGGGGACTGGGAGAGTTGCACCATCCCGCATAGCGAGTTAGTGTCGCTTCAGGCCAAGGGATTTCTCCCTCAGGCATACATGGTCCCGGTCCGAGCCGGTCTCGCCACCTACAATGGCGGAAAACAAGCGGAGAGCACCCCCAATCCTTCTAAAGGAGAGCGGGTGTGCCTCGTCCCCTATCTAATAAGGGGACTAGGATTTCCAATTCATCCATTTCTCCGCGGGCTTCTGGAGTTCTACGGCCTCCAGCTGCACAATCTCACGCCCGCCTCCGTATTGCATATTGCGGGTTTCGTCGCCCTTTGCGAGCTATTTTTAGGCGTTGAGGCTCATTTCGCGCTGTGGAAGAGGTTATTCTGCCTGGTGCCCCATTCTCAAGAGGGGTCTATATACCAAGTGGGCGGAGCCGAAGTATGGCGCATCGCCGGGACCGGATACCTATCCGAAACCCCAAAGAAGGCGTCCGAGGACTAGCCTTCGGAATGGTTTTACATAGATGACGTCCCGCTACCGGACCCTATCCGGGTCGGTCTCCCTGAGTTCAACAGTGCTCCATTGAAGAAACACTTGAGCTGGCGTCCGCGGAGCTCTCAGAGAGAAAGCGACAGAGACGCCCTTTACCTGATGGGCCGGATAAGACTGTTGGCTCATTCCGGACTAACCATGATTGGAGTCATGGCCGCATGCATTATGCGGGGGGTGCAACCGCTTCAATATAGAGGCCACCCCATGTGGGATTTCAACGGGGAGGATGACGCCACACGTTACGATCGTAAGGGGCCGGCCTCAGCCGCCGCCTTAATAAAGATCTAATCCTCTTTGTACAAGGGAGAAAAGGAGAAATTCCTCCGCGTCAACCCGCGGGCCAGATTCAGTATGTACGATCCTCCAAGTTGGGTAAGTGAACAATTGTGCTTGCCCGTTTGTTTTATACTCCCATGGTTAGATAGGTAGTCTAACGACTTCAATGCAGGAACTGCGAGAGGAGGTAAAGGATATAAACAGCCGCCCTCCACAGCCCGAGGACCCAGAACGGTCCCTCAATCCGGACTCCGAATAGGATCCGGACATATCGGTGGAGCTTATCGACGGGGTGTTCCATCAGCTAAGCAAGGACAATACCTTGGTAGCCATTACAGCGGATTACCCAGGGTTAATCCCGGCCTCCCAGGTGACAGAAACCGGGGTCTTATTCCCTTGAAAGAGATTCCACCCTCACGTAGCCCGGTGTTTCTCACGACAGCCGTGTTTTGCAGGGGAGATTTCCGAGGCAGGAGGCCGAACCTGCGGCGGCTAGCCAACGAGGGGCCGCAGGGCCCCGTGGGGCAAAAAGGAATGTAGTCTGGACTGAGATGCCGGTGCAAAGGTATAGTGCACCCTTTGTTTCCCTCGAGTTATTCTGTCAGGGCATATTAACGTTCGTGCTATCTTCAGAACGAAGAGACCTCACCGGACTACATCCGGAGAGGTTGCCAATCGCGCCTCCACCAGCCAGGCTCCAACGTCTGGCCAGGAAGCGGAGGCGAGCACAAGGCGCGCACCGGACGCTCCTCCGACAGAGGATGCGGACAGGCTGTCTGCCACAAATTCTAAAGTGGAGAGTGCCATGAACCACAGGCGTCGCCGGATAATTCTACGCGACGCTTGTTTCTCCCAAGAGGCTTTAGATGCCTTTAATTCGGGAGATGCGTACCTCTGTGCCGCTCAAAATGGTTTAGCCAGAGCCACGGAGCAGTATGTAAAAGACATACGGGTAAGAAAAATTTGGTTATATATATATATATGCCAGTAGCCCCCGAGACTTGAAGCAGTTAGAGCAACTAATTTAAGGATCATGTAATATGCAGCTTCTTACAGAGAAGAATACCGTACTGTCCCAGGAGCTGGAAAAGTGCAAGGCCCAACTAGAGGCCGCACTAGCCGCAGCAGGGGAGCCCAAAGAGACCCCCTCAGGTAAGATACACTTCGAAAGATTAGTATTGTGCGGTGTGGGTGCAAATCTGACAAATCATATTGCAGATGGCGCCAGACTCGATCCGGACAAGCAACAACTCTTACGCCGGCTAAAGGCCGGTGAGAATATGTTGACAAAGGTGAGGCGAGAGAAGAATGATCTTCAGGATGCCAACACCAAGCTGGACATCGAACTTAAAGATGTTCGTGGCCAGCTGTCGGACTCCACGAAGGAGAATCAGCGGCTTCGACGCGGCATTTTTAGTAAGTGCTTGAACGAACTTCGAAAAAAAAAGTTCGGCGAGGAAGTCGGCTAACAGAGTAATTGTTGGGGAACGTAGTAATTTCAAAAAATTTCCTACGCACACGCAAGATCATGGTGATGCATAGCAACGAGAGGGGAGAGTATGATCTACGTACCTTGTAGATCGACAACGGAAGCGTTTGGTTGATGTAGTCGTACGTCTCCACGGTCCGACCGATCAAGCACCGAAACTACGACACCTCCGAGTTCTAGCACACGTTCAGCTCGATGACGATCCCCGGACTCCAATCCAGCAAAGTATCGGGGAAGAGTTCCGTCAGCACGACGGCGTGGTGACGATCTTGATGTACTACTGCAGCAGGGCTTCGCCTAAACTCCTCTACAATATTATCGAGGACTATGGTGGAAGGGGGCACCGCACACGGCTAAGAATATGATCACGTGGATCAACTTGTGTGTTTCTGGGGTGCCCCTGCCTCCGTATATAAAGGACTAAGGGAGGGGGGTGCGGCCGGCCATGGAGAGGCGCGCCAAGAGAGTCCTACTCCCTCTGGGAGTAGGATTCCCCCCCAATCCTAGTTGGAATAGGATTCGCGGTGGGGGGAAAGGAGAGAGAGGGGCCGGCCCCCTCTGCTTGTCCTATTCGGACCAAGGGAGGGGAGGGGCACGCGGCCCATGTTGGGCTGCCTCTTCTCTTTTCCACTAAGGCCCACTATGGCCCATACATCTCCCGGGGGGTTCCGGTAACCTCCCAGTACTCCGATAAAATCCCGATTTCACTCGGAACACTTCCGATATCCAAACATAGGCTTCCAATATATCAATCTTTATGTCTCGACCATTTCGAGACTCCTCGTCATGTCCGTGATCACATCCGGGACTCCGAACAACCTTCGGTACATCAAAATGCATAAACTCATAATATAACTGTCATCGTAACCTTAAGCGTGCGGACCCTACGGGTTCGAGAACAATGTAGACATGACCGAGACATGTCTCCGGTCAATAACCACTAGCGGGACCTGGATGCCCATATTGGCTCCTACATATTCTACGAAGATCTTTATCGGTCAGACCGCATAACAACATACGTTGTTCCCTTTGTCATCGGTATGTTACTTGCCCGAGATTCGATCGTCGGTATTCCAAATACCTAGTTCAATCTCGTTACCGGCAAGTCTCTTTACTCGTTCTGTAATACATCATCCCGCAACTAACTCATTAGTTGCAATGCTTGCAAGGCTTAAGTGATGTGCATTACCAAGAGGGCCCAGAGATACCTCTCCGACAATCAGAGTGACAAATCCTAATCTCGAAATACGCCAAGCCAACATTTACCTTTGGAGACACCTGTAGAGCTCCTTTATAATCACCCAGTTACATTGTGACGTTTGGTAGCACACAAAGTGTTCCTCTGGCAAACGGGAGTTGCATAGTCTCATAGTCATAGGAACATGTATAAGTCATGAAGAAAGCAATAGCAACATACTAAACGATCGGGTGCTAAGCTAATGGAATGGGTCATGTCAATCAGATCATTCACTTAATGATGTGATCCCGTTAATCAAATAACAACCACTTGTTCATGGTTAGGAAACATAACCATCTTTGATTAACGAGCTAGTCAAGTAGAGGCATACTAGTGACACTTTGTTTGTCTATGTATTCACACATGTATTATGTTTCTGGTTAATACAATTCTAGCATGAATAATAAACATTTATCATGATTGTAAGGAAATAAATAATAACTTTATTATTGCCTCTAGGGCATATTTCCTTCAGTCTCCCACTTGCACTAGAGTCAATAATCTAGATTACACAGTAATGATTCTAACACCCATGGAGCCTTGGTGCTGATCATGTTTTGCTCGTGGAAGAGGCTTAGTCAACGGGTCTGCAATATTCAGATCCGTATGTATCTTGCAAATCTCTATGTCTCCCACCTGGACTAGATCCCGGATGGAATTGAAGCGTCTCTTGATGTGCTTGGTTCTCTTGTGAAATCTGGATTCCTTTGCCAAGGCAATTGCACCAGTATTGTCACAAAAGATTTTCATTGGACCCGATGCACTAGGTATGACACCTAGATCAGATATGAACTCCTTCATCCAGACTCCTTCATTTGTCGCTTCCGAAGCAGCTATGTACTCTGCTTCACATGTAGATCCCGCTACAACGCTTTGTTTAGAACAGCACCAACTGACAGCTCCACCGTTTAATGTAAACACGTATCCGGTTTGCGATTTAGAATCATCCGGATCAGTGTCAAAGCTTGCATCAACGTAACCTTTTATGATGAGCTCTTTGTCACCTCCATATATGAGAAACATATCCTTAGTCCTTTTCAGGTATTTCAGGATGTTCTTGACCGCTGTCAGTGATCCACTCCTGGATTACTTTGGTACCTCCCTGCTAGACTTATAGCAAGGCACACATCAGGTCTGGTACACAGCATTGCATACATGATAGATCCTATGGCTGATGCATAGGGAACATCTTTCATATTCTCTCTATCTTCTGCAGTGGTCGGGCATTGAGTCTTACTCAACTTCACACCTTGTAACACAGGCAAGAACCCTTTCTTTGCTTGATCCATTTTGAACTTTTTCAAAACTTTGTCAAGGTATGTGGTTTGTGAAAGTCCAATTAAGCGTCTTGATCTATCTCTATAGATCTTAATGCCTAATATGTAAGCAGCTTCACCGAGGTCTTTCATTGAAAAACTCTTATTCAAGTATCCCTTTATGCTATCCAGAAATTCTACATCATTTCTAATTAGCAATATGTCATCCACATATAATATCAGAAATGCTACAGAGCTCCCACTCACTTTCTTGTAAATACAGGCTTCTCCAAAAGTCTGTATAAAACCAAATGCTTTGATCACACTATCAAAACGTTTATTCCAACTCCGAGAGGCTTTCACCAGTCCATAAATGGATCGCTGGAGCTTGCACACTTTGTTAGCTCCCTTAGGATCGACAAAACCTTCTGTTTGCATCATATTCAACTCTTCTTCTAGAAATCCATTCAGGAATGCAGTTTTGACATCCATCTGCCAAATTTCATAATCATAAAATGCGGCAATTGCTAACATGATTCGGACAGACTTAAGCATCGCTACGGGTGAGAAGGTCTCATCGTAGTCAATCCCTTGAACTTGCCGAAAACCTTTTGCGACAAGTCGAGCTTTGTAGACAGTAATATTACCGTCGGCATCAGTCTTCTTCTTGAAGATCCATTTATTCTCAATTGCTTGCCGATCATCGGGCAAGTCAACCAAAGTCCATACTTTGTTCTCATACATGGATCCCATCTCAGATTTCATGGCTTCAAGCCACTTTGCGGAATCTGGGCTCACCATCGCTTCTTCATAGTTCGTAGGTTCATCATGATCTAGTAGCATGACTTCCAGAACAGGATTACCGTACCACTCTGGCGTGGATCTTACTCTGGTTGATCTACGAGGTACAGTAGTATCTTGTTCTGAAGTTTCATGATCTTTATCATTAGCTTCCTCACTAACTGGTGTAGGCGTCACTGAAACAGTTTTCTGTGATGCACTACTTTCCAATAAGGGAGCAGGTACAGTTACCTCATCAAGTTCTACTTTCCTCCCACTCACTTCTTTCGAGAGAAACTCCTTCTCCAGAAATTTTTCGAATTTAGCAACAAAAGTCTTGCCTTCGGATCTGTGATAGAAGGTGTATCCAATAGTCTCCTTTGGATATCCTATGAAGACACATTTCTCCGATTTGGGTTCGAGCTTATCAGGTTGAAGCTTTTTCACATAAGCATTGCAGCCCCAAACTTTCAGAAACGACAACTTTGGTTTCTTGCCAAACCACAGTTCATAAGGTGTCGTCTCAACGGATTTTGATGGTGCCCTATTTAACGTGAATGCGGCCGTCTCTAGAGCGTATCCCCAAAACGATAGCGGTAAATCAGTAAGAGACATCATAGATCGCACCATATCTAGTAAAGTACGATTACGATGTTCGGACACACCATTACGCTGTGGTGTTCCGGGTGGCGTGAGTTGCGAAACTATTCCACATTGTTTCAAATGTACACCAAACTCGTAACTCAAATATTCTCCTCCACGATCAGCTCGTAGAAATTTTATTTTCTTGTTATGATGATTTTCAACTTCACTCTAAAATTCTTTGAACTTTTCAAACGTTTCAGACTTATGTTTCATTAAGTAGATATACCCATATCTGCTTAAGTCATCTGTGAAGGTGAGAAAATAACGATATCCGCCACGAGCCTCAATATTCATCGGGCCACATACATCTGTATGTATGATTACCAACAAATTTGTTGCTCTCTCAATAGTACCGGAGAACGGTGTTTTAGTCATCTTGCCCATGAGGCACGGTTCGCAAGTACCAAGTGATTCCAAAAGTCCATCGGTATGGAGTTTCTTCATGCGCTTTACACCGATATGACCTAAACGGCAGTGCCACAAATAAGTTGCACTATCATTATCAACTCTGCATCTTTTGGCTTCAACACTATGAATATGTGTGTTACTACTATCGAGATTTAAAAAAAATAGACCACTCTTCAAGGGTGCATGACCATAAAAGATATTACTCATATAAATAGAACAACCATTATTCTCTGATTTAAATGAATAACCGTCTCGCATCAAACAAGATCCAGATATAATGTTCATGCTTAACGCTGGCACCAAATAACAATTATTTAGGTCTAATATTAATCCCGAAGGTAGATGTAGAGGTAGCGTGCCGACTGCGATCACATCAACTTTGGAACCGTTTCCCACGCGCATCGTCACCTCGTCCTTAGCCAATCTTCGCTTAATCCGTAGTCCCTGTTTCGAGTTGCAAATATTAGCAACAGAACCAGTATCAAATACCCAGGTGCTACTGCGAGCATTAGTAAGGTACACATCAATAACATGTATATCACATATACCTTTGTTCACCTTGCCATCCTTCTTATCCACCAAATACTTGGGGCAGTTCCGCTTCCAGTGACCAGTCTGCTTGCAGTAAAAGCACTCAATTTCAGGCTTAGGTCCAGGTTTGGGTTTCTTCTCTTGAGTAGCAACTTGCTTGCTGTTCTTTCTGAAGTTCCCCTTCTTCTTCCCTTTGCCCTTTTTCTTGAAACTAGTGGTATTGTTGACCATCAACACTTGATGCTCCTTCTTGATTTCTACCTCCGCAGCTTTTAGCACTGCGAAGAGCTCGGGAATAGTCTTGTTCATCCCTTGCATATTATAGTTCATCACGAAGCTCTTGTAGCTTGCTGGCAGTGATTGGAGAATTCTGTCAATGACGCAATCATCTAGAAGATTAACTCCCAATTGAATCAAGTGATTATTATACTCAGACATTTTGAGTATATGCTCACTGACAGAACTATTCTCCTCCATCTTGCAGCTATAGAACTTATTGGAGACTTCATATCTCTCAATACGGGCATTTGCTTGAAATATTAACTTCAACTCCTGGAACATCTCATATGCTCCATGACGTTCAAAACGTCGTTGAAGTCCCGATTCTAAGCCGTAAAGCATGGCACACTGAACTATTGAGTAGTCATCATCTTTGCTCTGCCAGACGTTCATAACATCCGGCGTTGCTCCTGCAGCAGGCCTGGCACCCAGCAGTGCTTCCAGGACGTAATTCTTCTGTGCAGCAATGAGGATAATCCTCAAGTGACGGACCCAGTCCGTGTAATTGCTACGATCATCTTTCAACTTTGCTTTCTCAAGGAACGCATTAAAATTCAACGGAACAACAGCACGAGCCATCTATCTACAAACAAGCATAAACAAGCAAGATACTTATCAGGTACTAAGTTTCATGATAAATTTAAGTTCAGTTAATTTACTTAAAGAACTCCCACTTAGATAGACATCCCTCTAATCCTCTAAGTGATTACGTGATCCAAATCAACTAAACCATGTCCGATCATCACGTGAGATGGAGTAGTTTCATTGGTGAACATCATTATGTTGATCATATCTACTATATGATTCACGCTCGACCTTTCAGTCTCCGTGTTCCGAGGCCATATCTGTATATGCTTGGCTCGTCAAGTATAACCTGAGTATTCCGCGTGTGCAACTGTTTTGCACCCGTTGTATTTGAACGTAGAACCTATCACACCCGATCAATATAAGATGCATAAAAGATAAACATCACATGCAATCAATATAAGTGATATGATATGGCCATCATCATCTTGTGCTTGTGATCTCCATCTTCGAAGCACCATCGTGATCACCATCGTCACCGGCGTGACACCTTGATCTCCATCGTAGCGTCGTTGTCGTCTCGCCAAGCGTGTGCTTCCACGACTATCGCTACCGTTTAGTGATAAAGTAAAGCATTACATCGCGATTGCATTGCATACAATAAAGCGACAACCATATGGCTCCTGCCAGTTGCCGATAACTCGGTTACAAAACATGATCATCTCATACAATAAAATTCAGCATCATGTCTTGACCATATCACATCACAACATGCCCTGCAAAAACAAGTTAGACGTCCTCTACTTTGTTGTTGCAAGTTTTACGTGGCTGCTACGGGCTTAAGCAAGAACTAATCTTACCTACGCATCAAAACCACAACGATAGTTTGTCAAGTTGGTGCTGTTTTAACCTTCGCAAGGACCGGGCGTAGCCACACTTGTTTCAACTAAAGTTGGAGAAACTGTCACCCACAAGCCACCTCTGTGCAAAGCACGTCGGGAGAACCGGTCTCGCGTAAGCATACGCGTAATATCGGTCTGGGTCGCTTCATCCAACAATACCGCCGAACCAAAGTATGACATGCTGTAAGCAGTATGACTTATATCGCCCACAACTCACTTGTGTTCTACTCGTGCATATAACATCAACATATAAAACCTAGGCTCGGATGCCACTGTTGGGGAACGTAGTAATTTCAAAAAATTTCCTATGCACACGCAAGATCATGGTGATGCATAGCAACGAGAGGGGAGAGTATGATCTACGTACCTTGTAGATCGACAACGGAAGCGTTTGGTTGATGTAGTCGTACGTCTCCACGGTCCGACCGATCAAGCACCAAAACTACGGCACCTCCAAGTTCTAGCACACGTTCAACTCGATGACGATCCCCGGACTCCGATCCAGCAAAGTATCGGGGAAGAGTTCCGTCAGCACGACGGCATGGTGACGATCTTGATGTACTACTGCAGCAGGGCTTCGCCTAAACTCCGCTACAATATTATCGAGGACTATGGTGGAAGGGGGCACCGCACACGGCTAAGAATATGATCACGTGGATCAACTTGTGTGTTTCTGGGGTGCCCCTGCCTCCGTATATAAAGGACTAAGGGAGGGGGGTGCGGCCGGCCATGGAGAGGCGCGCCAGGAGAGTCCTACTCCCTCTGGGAGTAGGATCCCCCCCAATCCTAGTTGGAATAGGATTCGCGGTGGGGGGAAAGGAGAGAGAGGGGCCGGCCCCCTCTCCTTGTCCTATTCGGACCAAGGGAGGGGAGGGGCGCGCGTCCCATGTTGGGCTACCTCTTCTCTTTTCCACTAAGGCCCACTATGGCCCATACATCTCCCGGGGGGTTCCGGTAACCTCCCGGTACTCCGGTAAAATCCCGATTTCACTCGGAACACTTCCGATATCCAAACATAGGCTTCCAATATATCAATCTTTATGTATCAACCATTTCGAGACTCCTCGTCATGTCCGTGATCACATCCGGGACTCCGAACAACCTTCGATACATCAAAATGCATAAACTCATAATATAACTGTCATCGTAACCTTAAGCGTGCGGACCCTACGGGTTCGAGAACAATGTAGACATGACCGAGACATGTCTCCGGTCAATAACCACTAGCGGGACCTGGATGCCCATATTGGCTCCTACATATTCTACGAAGATCTTTATCGGTCAGACCGCATAACAACATACGTTGTTCCCTTTGTCATCGGTATGTTACTTGCCCGACATTTGATCGTCGGTATTCCAAATACCTAGTTCAATCTCGTTACCGGCAAGTCTCTTTACTCGTTCTGTAATACATCATCCCGCAACTAACTCATTAGTTGCAATTCTTGCAAGGCTTAAGTGATGTGCATTACCGAGAGGGCCCAGAGATACCTCTCCGACAATCAGAGTGACAAATCCTAATCTCGAAATACGCCAACCCAACATTTACCTTTGGAGACACCTGTAGAGCTCCTTTATAATCACCCAGTTACGTTGTGACGTTTGGTAGCACATAAAGTGTTCCTCCGCCAAACGGGAGTTGCATAGTCTCATAGTCATAGGAACATGTATAAGTCATGAAGAAAGCAATAGAAACATACTAAACGATCGGGTGCTAAGCTAATGGAATGGGTCATGTCAATCAGATCATTCACTTAATGATGTGATCCCGTTAATCAAATAACAACCACTTGTTCATGGTTAGGAAACATAACCATCTTTGATTAACGAGCTAGTCAAGTAGAGGCATACTAGTGACACTTTGTTTGTCTATGTATTCACACATGTATTATGTTTCCGGTTAATACAATTCTAGCATGAATAATAAACATTTATCATGATTATAAGGAAATAAATAATAACTTTATTATTGCCTCTAGGGCATATTTCCTTCAGTAATGTCTGTAGGTATGCTCACAGGTCGTCCTGCAGAGGAGATGCCCGGTTCTACAGGTGACCTTCTTCCCGAACTCTTGCAACTGCACGAGCGAATTCGGCAGGCGATGCGGGGTATTGCCCAAGCCTTATGGCCTGCCCACTCCGTGCCCGAGGGCCTTGGAGAGGTTGCGGAGAAGCTAAAGGGATCTCGGCGGCGCTTGTGGTTGTGGAAGATATCGGCCTGCCGACAAGGCGCTAGGGAGGCCTGGGCCATGGTGAAGACCCGTTTTACGAAGTGTGACCCAAACCACATGGCCGAGGTCGGACCAGTGGGGCCTGACGGGAAGGAGATCCTTGTAAGCTTAGTATACGGCCAAGTAGAGTTGGCCGCGAAGTATTCCCAGCAGGACTGTAAATTAGACAGCCTGTTAGATGGTATAGAAGAGGAATACAATCAGTCAGCATGACTGTGTAATTTTGAATTGACATGTGTAATGCCTTCTAGCCGGATTGTAGATCGTTTGTCATTGCCGACCTTTTCGCTTCAACCTCGGGACCTGATGGTCCGGAGTGTGTCCGAATACCCTAGCGGTTATATAAGAACCGGGGTATGCGTGGAGACCAGGCGTAGGGGTCATCAGTGCTTTATCAGACAAGTGCCCAACTAGTTATGTTATATTACATGGTTAGTAAGAAACATCTTCCAGAGAGAATAGTTCTGTTAAGGGTTCCTTTCGCTGGGAGGCATGCCCTAAGGTGCATGTCCGGACTGCGTGAAGAGACGCAGAAAAAAAAGCATCTGGGGGCGCATAAAATGAGTAAAAAGATCATCTTTTATTTCACCGACCGAATATTCCCTTAAGAACGCTAGCTTTCGGCTTCACCCAGTCTGAGGTACACATCTGGCTGACCTGGCAGTAACAATCACAGAGGTGCTCCCTTTACCGCCTAGCCGAACAATTGGGAATGTAGGGGTAAGCACAGGAGCCAGGCAACCCAGCTTGGCCAAAACTTAAGTCATATCGATGCATATAATGGTGAAGAAAAAAGGTACATGCGGAAGTTTGACGCATGTGTTGGGCGTGAAGCCTGTATAAATAAGCTTCTGTTAAAGAAGCCCCCAGGTTTAATGAGCGCGTGTGGCGCGTCACTAGATGAGCCTTTAAGGGCTATGAAAGAAAAAAATGGGAAGGAGAGAAATGTAAGACAGAAAAATACAAAAAGGGATGGACAGAGGAAGGAGACGAACATAGAGTCTGGCGCTAGGCATAGAATCTTCGGAGACGGGTGGCGTTCCACGGGTTCGGCTCGAGTAGGTTGTTCGACGCATCTCGCAGGCGGTACGCCCCACCAGTCAGGACTTGGTCGATTATGAATGGACCTTCCCACTTGGGCTTGAGTTTGTCCTTTTTCTTATCCGGCAGGCGTAGAACTAGTTCGCCAACATTGTAATTTTTGGCCCGTACTTCTCTGATTTGATATCTTCGCGCCTGCTGTTGATAAAATGCGGAACGGGCTTTTGCCACATCGCGCTCCTCCTCCAAGGCGTCCAAGTTGTCCTGCTGATCGAGCTCGGCTTCTCTTTCTTCGTACATGCGCACTCTAGGTGAGTCATGAATTATGTCGCAGGGTAGAACTGCTTCTGCGCCGTACACCATAAAAAATGGTGTGTACCCGGTGGTGCGATTTGGCGTGGTCCGCAGCCCCCATAGCACGGAGTCGGGCTCCTCTACCCAGTGCGTGTTAGATTCCTTGAGGGACCGCACCAGTCTGGGTTTAATGTCGCTCATGATAAGACCATTTGCACGTTCGACCTGGCCGTTGGTTTGTGGGTAATAGACGGAAGCATAATCGAGCTTGATGCCCATGTTTTGCACCAGAGTTTTACCTCATCGGCGGTAAAGTTTGTACCGTTGTCGGTTATGATGTTGTGGGGGACGCCATAACGGTGTACAACCCCGGATATGAAGTCTATCACCGGTCCGGATTCGGCCGTTTTAACAGGCTTGGCTTCTATCCATTTGGTGAACTTATCCACCATGACCAGTAAGTATTTTTTCCTATGGGTTCCACCTTTAAGGGTCCGACCATGTCAAGCCCCCAGACCGCAAAAGGCCAGGTGATGGATATAGTTTGGAGTGTGATGGGTGGCATATGGCTTTGGTTGGCAAAAAGTTGGCAACCAGCGCATCGTTGGACTAAGTCCTGAGCGTCTGCTCGGACCTTGCACAAACGTTTCCACACAAAGAACTGTGTGTGATATACATACAAACGGAAATGATTTTCTGGGATTCATCGTGTGGGGTGTACATACGAATGGAAGCAATTGTGTTTTGGTGCCCCGCTATATTGCACATGAGCTCATTTTGTGTGTCAGGAGGGCCTATCCCTGACGGTTTCTGGGTCATGTGGGAAGGACCCCCCTATCGCCCACACTCACTTGGCGACGGTTCCAAATGCCGTCGCAGAAAGGGGTTAAAAACCGTTTGTATAGCCCATCGTTGTACCAGTGTTCCCATTTAGAGAGAAGCTTTCCTGCAAAAAATCTTAAACGAGAGTTGTATAGAAAAACATGATCACCTACATTAAACTCACGCTTTTGTATCCTTTTGTCATGCCATCTTTTAACCTTTTCTTTAAACAACTTGTCATTCTCCTAGGCTTGGTTTCTCCATTCATCAAGCGAGCTAATGTCAAATAACCTATTTTCACCAGCTAGTTTGAAATCATAGATGAGCTCTTTAATAGCCCAATAAGCTTTATGTTCTAGTTCGAGAGGTAAGTGACATGATTTTCCATAAACCATTTTATACGGAGACATACCCATAGGGTTTTTATAAACAGTTCTATAAGTCCATAATGCATCATCAAGTTTCTTAGACCAATTCTTTCTAGATCTATTAACAGTCTTTTGCAAAATCAGTTTAATCTCTCTATTGCTCAATCCTACTTGATCACTAGACTGAGGATGATATGTAAATGCAATTCTCTATGGTTAACATCATACTTAGCAAGCATTTTATGGAAAGAACCATGAATAAAATGTGAACCACCATCAGCCATTAAATATCTGGGGACTCCAAACCTCAGAAAAATGACTTCTTCAAGCATCTTAATAGAAGTGTTATGATCAGCACTACTAGTTGGAATAGCTTCTACGCACCTAGTAACATAATCAACAAAAACTAAAATATGTGTATTCCCATTAGAGGAAGGAAAAGGTCCCATATAATCAAATCCCCAAACATCAAATGGTTCAAAAACAGTGAATAATTCATAGGCGTTTCCCGACGTCTACTAATATTGCCAATTCTCTGGCACTCACCATAAGACAAGACAAACTTATGGGCATCCATGATGAGAGTAGGACAATAAAAAATGGATTGCAATACCTTGTGTGCAGTTCTATCTCCAGCGTGGTGTCCTCCGTAATTCTCGAAGTGACACTTGCATAGAATCTGTTCATGTTCATGCTTAGGTACACAACGTCTAATAACACCATCTACTCCTTCTTTATAAAGGTGTGGATCATCCCAAAAGTAATGTCTTAAATCATAAAAAATGTTTTCTTTTGCTGGTATGTGAAACTAGGTGGTATAAATTTAGCAACAATATAATTAGCATAATCATCATACCATCGAGTTTTACGAGAAGCATTTATGACAACTAATTGTTCATAAGGAAAGCTATCATGAATTGGCAGTGGGTCATCAAGAATATTTTCTAATCTAGACAAGTTGTCAGCAACGGGGTTCTCAGCTCCCTTTCTATCAATAATATGCAAATCAAATTCTTGTAGCAAGAGAACCCATCTAATAAGTCTAGGTTTAGCATCTTTCTTTTCCATAAGATATTTAATAGCAGCATGATCAGTGTGAACAGTTACTTTGGAATCAACAATATAAGATCTGAACTTATCACATGCAAACACAACTGCTAAAAATTCCTTTTCAGTAGTAGCATATTTTCTCTGGGCACTATCTAGAGTTTTACTAGCATAGTGAATAACATTCAATTTCTTATCAACTCTTTGTCCTAGAACAACACCAACAACATAATCACTAGCATCACACATAATTTCAAAGGGTAAATTCCAATCAGGCGGCTGAACAATAGGCACATAAATCAAGGCTTTCTTAAATATTTCAAATGCTTCTGCACAATCATCATCAAAAACAAAAGGAACATATTTTTTGTAAGAGATTAGTGAGAGGCCCAGAAATTTTAGAGAAGTCTTTAATAAACCTCCTATAGAAACCATCATGAACTTCTTATACCTTTGATATCTTTAGGACACGACATCTTTTCAATAGCATCTAATTTAGCTTTATCAACTTCAATACCTCTTTCAGAAATTTTATGCCCCAAGACAATACCATCATTAACCATAAAGTGGCACTTCTCCCAATTCAAAATGAGATTAGTTTCTTCACATCTCAGCAAAACTAGATCAAGGTTGCTTAAGCAATCATCAAAAGAAGTTCCGTAAACGGAGAAGTCATCCATGAAAACCTCAACAATCTTTTCACAAAAATCAGAGAATATAGCAGCCATACATCTTTGAAAGGTAGCAGGTGCATTGCATCAACCAAAAGGCATACATCTATAAGCGCCCGAAAGGCAAGTAAAAGTGGTATTTTCCTGATCATCGTTTGACAGAGGTATTTGAGAGAAACCATAATAATCATCTAGAAAACAAAAATGTATATGTTTGGATAGTCTTTCTAGCATTTGATAAATAAAAGGTAGAGGTTAATGATCTGTTCTAGTAGCTTTATTCAATTTTGAAAATCAATTATCATTCTATAACCTGTAACAATTCTTTGTAGAATCAATTCATTCTTATCATTAGGAACAACAGTAATACCTCCCTTTCTAGGGACACAATGAATAGGACTTACCCATTTACTATCAGCAATAGGATAAATTATACCTGCCTCCAGAAGCTCTAGTATTTCATTTCTTACCACTTATTTCATCTTAGGATTTAACCGTCGTTGCTGATCAACAACTGGTTTAGCATCATGCTCCAAATTAATTTTGTGCTGACATAGTGTGGGACTAATGCCCTTAAGATCATCAAGAGTACTATATCCAGTAGCGGCATGATGCTTCTTCAGAGTTTTCAATAATTTCTTTTCTTCATGCTCTGAAAGGTTAGTAGTAATAATAAAAGAATATATCTCCTTTTCATCAAGATAAGCATATTTCAAAGTATTTGGTAATTGTTTAAGCTCAAACAGGGTCACCCTTGGGTGGAGGAGGATCCCCAAGGATTTCAATAGGAAAATTATGTTTCAAAATAGGTCCTTGATTAAAGAATATTTCATCTATTTCTCTTCTTTCATTCATAAACATATCATTTTCATGGTCTAGCAAATATTGTTCTAAAGGATCAGTAGGAGGTACGGCAATAGAAGCAAGACCAATAATTTCATCCTTACTAGGTAATTCCTTATCATGGGGTTGTCTATGAAATTTAGAGAAATTAAAATCATGAGACATATCCCCTAATCCGACAGTAACAACATCTTTCTCGTAGTCTATCTTAGCATTAACAATATTCAAGAAAGGTCTACCAAATATAATGGGACAAAAATCATCTTGTGGGGAAGCAAGAACAAGAAAATCAGTAGGGTACTTTATTTTCCCACACAATACTTCAACATCTCTAACAATCCAATTGGTGATATAGTATCTTTGTTATCAAGCTGAATAGTAACATCAATATCTTCTATATCTCAGCAGGTGCAATATCATTCATAATTTGTTTATATAAAGTAAAAGGAATTGCACTCACACTAGCACCCACATCACATAAGCCATGATAAAAATGATCTCCTATTTTAACGGAAACAACAGGCATGCCAACAACAGGTCTATGTTTATTTTTAGTATCAGGTTTAGTAATTCTAGGAGCTTCATCACATAAATAAATAACACGCCCTTCAATATTATCAACCAAGAGATCTTTAACCATAGAAATACTATGTTCAACTTTAATTTGCTCAGGGGGTGTAGGTGTTCTAATATAACTCTTACGAATCAGAGTTGAAGCTTTAGCATGATCCTTTATTCTAACAGGAAAAGGTGGGTTCTCAATATAAGCAGTAGGAACAATAGGATCAACATTATAAGTAATAGTTTCTTGTTCAACTTTATTAGGTTCTACTAATTTCACTTCAATGGGAGGATGATATTTAAACCACTTATGCTTAGGGAGATCAACATGAGTAGCAAATGATTAATAGAAAGAAGCTACTATCTCAGAGTCCAGTCCATATTTAGTGCTAAAATCATGAAAAGCATCGATATCCATAAAAGATTGAACACAATCAAACTTAAGGCTTATACCTGACTCCTTACCTTCGTCGAGTTCCCAATCTTCAGAGTTGTGTTTAATTCTTTCCAATAAATCCCATTTGAATTCAATATCCTTCTTCATAAAAGAACTAGTACAAGAAGTATCGAGCATGGATCGATCAATAT
The DNA here is from genome assembly GCF_003073215.2 of Triticum urartu. Lineage (NCBI taxonomy): Eukaryota > Viridiplantae > Streptophyta > Magnoliopsida > Poales > Poaceae > Triticum > Triticum urartu. Next base: position 659,507,023 of record NC_053026.1, read on the forward strand.
GAGAAAGCCGAGCATATTTTTTTGCATAATAATTTCTTTTGAGAGCTCATGATTGGGGTATGAATATAACATTGAATTAAGCATCCCCCAAGATTGAGCGATACTTTATCCTTCACGAGGCCAAAAATTATATATATAATTCTGATCACGATGAACCAGATGCATAGGGTAAAACTTCTGATGAAATTCAAATTTCAATCAGTTGTAGTTCCATGATCCAATATGATCACATAGCCTATACCATGTCAATGCATTTCCCTTCAAAGATAAAGGGAAGACCTTCTTCTTCTTCACAACATTCTTACCTGCAAGCTTAAATAATCCACAAACTTCATCCACATAGATTAGGTGCATATCGGGATGTAATGTTCCATCTCCTGCACAAGGATTAGCTAGCAGTTTCTCTGTCATACCCGAGGGAATTTCATAATAAATATTTTCAGTAGGTGCAGTAGGTCGAGGACCAACTCTTTGATCTTCCGGTCAGGGTGAAGATACCCCGAACAAGCCCCTCAAAGGATTATTTTCCATAGTAACAAGTGAAAGTAAATTTCAGCGGAGTATATAAATGTTTTCTTACCAAATTCCACTTACCAAAAGCGCTTCACTCCTCGGCAATGACGCCAGAAAGGAGTCTTGATGACCGATAAGTATATTGGATCTATCGTAGTCCTTTCGATAAGTAGGAGTCTCGAACCCAACGAGGAGCAGAAGGAAATGACAAGCGGTTTTCAGCAAGGTACTCTCTGCAAGCACTGAAATTATCGGCAACAGTGTTGGGGAACGTAGCAGAAATTCAAAATTTTCTACGCATCACCAAGATCAATCTATGGAGTCATCTAGCAACGAGGGAGGAGTGGATCTACATACCCTTGTAGATCGCGCGCGGAAGCGTTCAAGAGAACGGGGTTGATGGAGTCGTACTCGTCGTGATCCAAATCACCGATGATCCTAGCGCCGAACGGACAGCACCTCCGCGTTCAACACATGTACGGAGCAGCAATGTCTCCTTCTTGATCCAGCAAGGGGGAAGGAGAGGTTGATGGAAATCCAGCAGCATGACAGCGTGGTGGTGGAAGTAGCGGGATTCCAACAGGGCTTCGCCAAACGCTGCGGGAGGAGGGAGATGTGTCATGGGAGGGAGAGGGAGGTGCCAGGGCTTAGGTGCGGCTGCCCTCCCTTTCCCCCACTATATATAGGGCCAAGGGAGAGGGGGGGGCAGCCTTGGCCCTTCCTCCAAGGAAGGGTGCGGCCAGGGAGGAGTCCCTCCTCCCCAAGGCACCTAGGAGGTGCCTTCCCCTTTTAGGACTCTTCCTTTCCCTTATCTCTTGGTGCATGGGCCTCTTGGGGCTGGTGCCCTTGGCCCATATAGGCCAAGGCGCACACCCCTACAGCCCATGTGCCCCCCCGGGGCAGGTGGACCCCCTTGGTGGACCCCCGGACCCCTTTCGGCACTCCCGGTACAATACCGATAATGCGTGAAACTTTTCCGGCGACCAAAACAAGACTTCCCATATATAAATCTTTACCTTCTGACCATTCCGGAACTCCTCGTGACGTCCGTGATCTCATCCGGGACTCCGAACAACTTTCGGGTTACCGCATACTAATATCTCTATAACCCTAGCGTCACCGAACCTTAAGTGTGTAGACCCTATGGGTTCGGGAGACATGCAGACATGACCGAGATGACTCTCCGGTCAATAACCAACAGCGGGATCTGGATACCCATGTTGGCTCCCACATGTTCCATGATGATCTCATCGGATGAACCATGATGTCAAGGACTTAATCAATCCCGTATACAATTCCCTTTGTCTATCGGTATGACACTTGCCCGAGATTCGATCGTCGGTATCCGGATACCTTGTTCAATCTCGTTACCGGCAAGTCTCTTTACTCGTTTCGTAACACATCATCCAACGATCAACTCCTTGATCACATTTTGCACATTATGATGATGTCCTACCGAGTGGGCCAGGAGATACCTCTCCGTTTACACGGAGTGACAAATCCCAGTCTCGATTCGTGCCAACCCAACAGACACTTTCAGAGATACCTGTAGTGTACCTTTATAGCCACCCAGTTACGTTGTGACGTTTGGCACACCCAAAGCACTCCTACGGTATCCGGGAGTTGCACAATCTCATGGTCTAAGGAAATGATACTTGACATTAGAAAAGCTTTAGCATACGAACTACATGATCTTGTGCTAGGCTTAGGATTGGGTCTTTGTCCATCACATCATTCTCCTAATGATGTGATCCCGTTATCAATGACATCCAATGTCCATGGTTAGGATACCGTAACCATCTATTGATTAATGATCTAGTCAACTAGAGGCTTACTAGGGACATGGTTGTTGGGGAACGTTGCAGAAAACAAAAAAATTTCCTACGGTTTCACCAAGATACATCTATGAGTTCATCTAGCAACGAGTGATCGGATTGCATCTACATACCTTTGTAGATCACGCGCGGAAGCGTTCAAAGAACGAGGATGAGGAAGGCGTACTCGACGTGATCCAAATCACCGGAGATTCTAGCGCCGAACGGACGGCACCTCCGCGTTCAACACACGCACGGTCAGCGTAAAGTCTCCTCCTTCTTGATCCAACAAGGGGGAAGGAGAGGTTGAGGAAGATGGCTCCAGTAGCAGCACGACGGCGTGGTGATGATGGAGCTGCAGTACTCCGGCAGGGCTTCGCCAAGCACTATGGAGGAGGAGGAGGTGTTTGAGAGGGAGAGGGAGGCACCAAAGGCAAGGGTAAGAAGTCCTCCATCTCCCCACTATATATAGGAGGGCCAGGGGGGGTGCGGCCAAGGGGAGGAATCCCTCCTCCCCAAGGCACCTAGGAGGTGGCTTCCCCTCCTAGGACTCTTCCTTTAGGGTTTCCCCCACCCTAGGCGCATGGGCCCTAGGGTGAAGTGGTGCCCCAGCCCACTTTGGGCTGTATCCCTTCCCACTTCAGCCCATGGGGACCTCCGAGATAGGTGGCCCCACCCGGTGGACCCCCGGGACCCTTCCGGTGGTCCCGGTACAATACCGGTGACCCCGAAACTTGTCCCGATGGCCGAAATAGCACTTCGTATATATAATTCTTTACCTCCGGACCATTCCGGAACTCCTCGTGACGTCCGAGATCTCATCCGGGACTCCGAAAAACATTCGGGTTACTGCATATACATATCCCTACAACCCTAGCGTCACCGAACCTTAAGTGTGTAGACCCTACGGGTTCGGGAGACATGTAGACATGACCGAGATCGCTCTCTGGTCAATAACCAACAGCGGGATCTGGATACCCATGTTGGCTCCCACATGCTCCTCGATGATCTCATCGGATGAACCACTATGTCGAGGATTCAAGCAACCCCGTATACGATTCCCTTCGTCAATCGGTATGTTACTTGCCCGAGATTCGATCGTCGGTATCCCAATACCTCGTTCAATCTCGTTACCGGCAAGTCACTTTACTCGTACCGTAATGCATGATCCCGTGACCAGACACTTGGTCACTTTGAGCTCATAATGATGATGCATTACCGAGTGGGCCCAGTGATACCTCTCCGTCATACGGAGTGACAAATCCCAGTCTTGATCCGTGTCAACCCAACAGACACTTTCGGAGATACCTGTAGTATACCTTTATAGTCACCCAGTTACATTGTGACGTTTGGCACACCCAAAGCACTCCTACTGTATCCGGGAGTTACACGATCTCATGGTCTAAGGAAAAGATACTTGACATTGGAAAACTCTAGCAAACGAACTATACGATCTTATGCTATGTTTAGGATTGGGTCTTGTCCATCACATCATTCTCCTAATGATGTGATCTCGTTATCAATGACATCCAATGTCCATAGTCAGGAAACCATGACTATCTGTTGATCAATGAGCTAGTCAACTAGAGGCTTACTAGGGACATGTTGGTGTCTATTATTCACACATGTATTATGATTTCCGGATAACACAATTATAGCATGAATAAAGACAATTATCATGAACAAGGAAATATAATAATAATGCTTTTATTATTGCCTCTAGGGCATATTTCCAACAGTCTCCCACTTGCACTAGAGTCAATAATCTAGTTACATTGTGATGAATCGAACACCCATGGAATTCTGGTGTTGATCATGTTTTGCTCTAGGGAGAGGTTTAGTCAACGGATCTGCTATATTCAGGTCCATATGTACTTTACAAATATCTATGTCTCCATCTTGAACATTTTCACGAATGGAGTTGAAGCGACGCTTGATGTGCCTTGTCTTCTTGTGAAACCTGGGCTCCTTTGCAAGTGCAATAGCTCCAGTGTTGTCACAGAAGAGTTTGATTGGCCCCGACGCATTGGGTATGACTCCTAGGTCGGTGATGAACTCCTTCACCCAAATTGCATCATGTGCTGCCTCCTAGGCTGCCATGTACTCCGCTTCACATGTAGATCCCGCCACGACGCTCTGCTTGCAACTGCACCAGCTTACTGCCCCACCATTCAAAATATACACGTATCCGGTTTGTGACTTTGAGTCATCTAGATCTGTGTCGAAGCTAGCATCGATGTAACCCTTTACGACGAGCTCTTCGTCACCTCCATAAACGAGAAACATTTCCTTAGTCCTTTTCAGGTACTTCAGGATATTCTTGACCGCTGTCCAGTGTTCCTTGCCGGGATTAATTTGGTACCTTCCTACCAAACTTATGGCAAGGTTTACATCAGGTCTGGTACACAGCATGGCATACATAATAGAACCTATGGCTGAGGCATAGGGGATGACACTCATCTCTTCTATATCTTCTGCCGTGGTCGGACATTGAGCTGAGCTCAATTTCACACCTTGCAACACAGGCAAGAACCCCTTCTTAGACTGATCCATATTGAACTTCTTCAATATCTTATCAAGGTATGTGCTTTGTGAAAGACCTATGAGGCATCTTGATCTATCTCTATAGATCTTGATGCCTAATATATAAGCAGCTTCTCCAAGGTCCTTCATTGAAAAACTTTTATTCAAGTAGGCCTTAATGCTGTCCAAGAGTTCTATATCATTTCCCATCAAAAGTATGTCATCTACATATAATATGAGAAATGCTACAGAGCTCCCACTCACTTTCTTGTAAACGCAGGCTTCTCCATAAGTCTGCGTAAACCCAAACGCTTTGATCATCTCATCAAAGCGAATGTTCCAACTCCGAGATGCTTGCACCAGCCCATAAATCGAGCATTGGAGCTTGCACACCTTGTCAGCATTCTTAGGATCGACAAAACCTTCCGGCTGCATCATATACAATTCTTCCTTAAGGAAACCATTAAGGAATGCTGTTTTGACGTCCATTTGCCATATCTCATAATCATAGAATGCGGCAATTGCTAACATGATTCGGACGGACTTTAGCTTCGCTACCGGTGAGAAAGTCTCATCGTAGTCAATCCCTTGAACTTGTCGATAACCCTTAGCGACAAGCCGAGCATTATAGATGGTCACATTACCATCCACGTCTGTCTTCTTCTTAAAGATCCATTTATTTTCTATGGCTCGCCGCTCAACGGGCAAGTCAGTCAAAGTCCATACTTCGTTTTCATACATGGATCCTATCTCGGATTTCATGGCTTCTAGCCATTTGTCGGAATCTGGGCCCGCCATCGCTTCTTCATAGTTTGTAGGTTCACCATTGTCTAACAACATGATTTCCAAGACAGGGTTGCTGTACCACTCTGGTGCGGAACGTGTCCTTGTGGACTTCGAATTTCAGTAGAAGCTTGATCAGAAGTATCTTGATCATTATCATTAACTTCCTCTCTTGTCGGTGCAGGCACCTCAGAAACATTTTCTTGAGTTGCGCCATTTTCCGGTTCAAGAGGTAATACTTCATCAAGGTCTACTTTCCTCCCACTTACTTCTTTCGAGAGAAACTCTTTCTCTAGAAAGGACCCATTCTTGGCAACAAAGATCTTGCCTTCGGATCTGAGGTAGAAGGTATACCCAATAGTTTCTTTAGGGTATCCTATGAAGACGCATTTTTCCGATTTGGGTTCGAGCTTTTCAGGTTGAAATTTCTTGACATAAGCATCGCATCCCCAAACTTTTAGAAACGACAGCTTAGGTTTCTTCCCAAACCATAATTCATACAGTGTCGTCTCAACGGATTTCGAGGGAGCCCTATTTAAAGTGAATGCGGCAGTCTCTAAAGCATAGCCCCAAAAAGATAGCGGTAAATCGGTAAGAGACATCATAGATCGCACCATATCTAATAGAGTGCGATTACGACGTTCGGACACACCATTACACTGAGGTGTTCCAGGCGGCGTGAGCTGTGAAACTATTCCACATTTTCTTAAGTGTGTGCCAAACTCGTGACTCAAGTATTCTCCTCCACGATCTGATTGTAGGAACTTGATTTTCCTGTCACGTTGATTCTCAACCTCACTCTGAAATTCCTTGAACTTTTCAAAGGTCTCAGACTTGTGTTTCATTAAGTAGACATACCCATATCTACTCAAGTCATCAGTGAGGGTGAGAACATAACGATAGCCACCGCGAGCCTCAACGCTCATTGGACCGCACACATCAGTATGTATGATTTCCAATAAGTTGGTTGCTCGCTCCATTGTTCCTGAGAACGGAGTCTTGGTCATTTTACCCATGAGGCATGGTTCGCACGTGTCAAATGATTCATAATCAAGAGACTCTAAAAGTCCATCTGCATGGAGCTTCTTCATGAGTTCGACACCTATGTGACCAAGGCGGCAGTGCCACAAGTATGTGGGACTATCATTATCAATCTTACATCTTTTGGTATTCACACTATGAATATGTGTAGCATTACGCTCGAGATTCATTAAGAATAAACCATTCACCATCGGAGCATGACCATAAAACATATCTCTCATAAAATAGAACAACCATTATTCTCGGATTTAAATGAGTAGCCATCTCGTATTAAACGAGATCCTGATACAATGTTCATGCTCAAACTTGGCACTAAATAAAGATTATTGAGGTTCAAAACTAATCCCGTAGGTAAATGTAGAGGTAGCGTGCCGACGGCGATCACATCGACCTTGGAACCATTCCCGACGCGCATCGTCACCTCGTCCTTCGCCAGTCTCTGCTTATTCCGCAGCTCCTGCTTTGAGTTACAAATGTGAGCAACTGCACCGGTATCAAATACCCAGGAGCTACTACGAGTACTGGTAAGGTACACATCAATTACATGTATATCACATATACCATTTGTTTTGCCGGCCTTCTTGTCCGCTAAGTATTTGGGGCAGTTCCGCTTCCAGTGACCACTTTCCTTGAAATAAAAGCACTCAGTCTCGGGCTTGGGTCCATTCTTTGGCTTCTTCCCGGCAGCTTGCTTGCCGGGCGCGGCAACTCCCTTGCCGTCCTTCTTGAAGGTTTTCTTACCCTTGCCTTTCTTGAACTTAGTGGTTTTATTCACCATCAACACTTGATGTTCCTTTTTGACTTCTACCTCTCCTGATTTCAGCATTGCAAATACTTCAGGAATGGTCTTTTCCATCCCCTGCATATTGAAGTTCATCACAAAGCTCTTGTAGCTCGGTGGAAGCGACTGAAGGATTCTGTCAATGACCGCGTCATCCGGGAGATTAACTCCCAGCTGAGTCAAGCGGTTATGTAACCCAGACATAGTGAGTATGTGCTCACTGACACAACTGTTTTCCTCCATCTTACAGCTGAAGAACTTGTCGGAGACTTGATATCTCTCGACCCGGGCATGAGCTTGGAAAACCATTTTCAGCTCTTCGAACATCTCATATGCTCCGTGTCTCTCAAAACGCTTTTGGAGCCCCGGCTCTAAGATGTAAAGCATGCCGCACTGAACGAGGGATTAGTCATCGGTACGTGCCTGCCAAGCGTTCATAACGTCTTGTTCTGCAGGGAGAACAGGTGCGTCACCTAGCGGTGCTTGTAGGACATAATCTTTCTTGGCAGCTATGAGGATGATCCTCAGGTTCCGGACCCAGTCCGTGTAGTTGCTGCCATCGTCTTTCAGCTTGGTTTTCTCTAGGAACGTGTTGAAGTTGAGGACTATGTTGGCCATTTGATCTACAAGACATATTGTAAAAATTTTAGACTAAGTTCATGATAATTAAGTTCATCTAATCAAATTATTCAATGAACTCCCACTTAGATAGACATCCCTCCTGTAATCTAAGTATAACATGATCCGAGTTAACTAGGCCGTGTCTGATCATCACGTGAGACGGACTAGTCAACATCGGTGAACATCTTCATGTTGATCGTATCTTCTATACGACTCATGCTCGACCTTTCGGTCTTCTGTGTTTCGAGGCCATGTCTGTACATGCTAGGCTCGTCAAGTCAACCTAAGTGTTTGCATGTGTAAATCTGTCTTACACCCGTTGTATGTGAACGTTAGAATCTATCACACCCGATCATCACGTGGTGCTTCGAAACAACAAACTGTCGCAACGGTGCACAGTTAGGGGGAACACTTTCTTGAAATTATTATGAGGGATCATCTTATTTACTACCATCGTTCTAAGTAAACAAGATGCAAAAACATGATAAACATCACATGCAATCAAATAATAATAGTGACATGATATGGCCAATATCACATAGCTCCTTTGATCTCCATCTTGGGGCTCCATGATCATCTTGTCACCGGCATGACACCATGATCTCCATCATCATGATCTCCATCATCGTGTCTCCATGAAGTTGCTCGCCAACTATTACTTCTACTACTATGGCTAATGCGTTTAGCAATAAAGTAAAGTAATTTACATGGCGTTTCTCAATGACACGCAGGTCATACAAAAAATAAAGACAACTCCTATGGCTCCTGCCGGTTGTCATACTCATCGACATGCAAGTCGTGATTCCTATTACAATAGCATGAACATCTCATACATCACATATATATCATTCATCATTCATCACAACTTTGGCCATATCATATCACAAAGCACTTGCTGCAAAAACTAGTTAGACGTCCTCTAATTGTTGTTGCATGTTTTACGTGGCTGAAGTAGGGTTCTAGCAAGAAAGTTTTCTTACCTACGTGAAAGCCACAACGTGATTCATCAACTTCTATTTACCCTTCATAAGCACCCTTTTCATCGAATCCGCTCCAACTAAAGTGGGAGAGACAGACACCCGCCAACCACCTTATGCAACTAGTGCATGTTAGTCGGTGGAACCGGTCTCACGTAAGCGTACGTGTAAGGTTGGTCCGGGCCGCTTCATCCCACAATACCGTTGAAGCAAGATAAGACTAGTAGCGGCAAGAAAGTTGACAACATCAACGCCCACAACAAATTGTGTTCTACTCGTGCAAGAGAACTACGCATAGACCTAGCTCATGATGCCACTGTTGGGGAACGTTGCAGAAAACAAAAAAATTTCCTACGGTTTCACCAAGATCCATATATGAGTTCATCTAGCAACGAGTGATCGGATTGCATCTACATACCTTTGTAGCTCACGCGCGGAAGCGTTCAAAGAACGGGGATGAGGAAGGCGTACTCGACGTGATCCAAATCACCGAAGATCCTAGCGCCGAACGGACGGCACCTCCGCGTTCAACACACGTACGGTCAGCGTAACGCCTCCTCCTTCTTGATCCAGCAAGGGGGAAGGAGAGGTTGAGGAAGATGGCTCCAGCAGCAGCACGACGGCATGGTGATGATGGAGCTGCAGTACTCCGGCAGGGCTTCGCCAAGCACTATGGAGGAGGAGGAGGTGTTGGAGAGGGAGAGGGAGGCACCAAAGGCAAGGGTAAGAAGTTCTCCATCTCCCCACTATATATAGGAGGGCCAAGGGGGGGGGCGGCCCTAGGAGATCCAATCTCCTAGGGGGGTGCGGCCAAGGGGAGGAATCCCTCCTCCCCAAGGCACCTAGGAGGTGCCTTCCCCTCCTAGGACTCTTCCTTTAGGGTTTCCCCCACCCTAGGCGCATGGAACCTAGGGGGAAGTGGCGCCCCAGCCCACTTTGGGCTGGATCCCTTCCCACTTCAGCCCATGGGGCCCTCCGGGATAGGTGGCCCCACCCGGTGGACCCCCGGGACCCTTCCGGTGGTCCCGGTACAATACCGGTGACCCCGAAACTTGTCCCGATGGCTGAAATAGCACTTCCTATATATAATTCTTTACCTCCAGACCATTCTGGAACTCCTCGTGATGTCCGGGATCTCATCCCAGACTCCGAACAACATTCGGGTTACTGCATATACATATCCCTACAACCCTAGCGTCACCGAACCTTAAGTGTGTAGACCCTACGGGTTCGGGAGACATGTAGACATGACCGAGATCGCTCTCTGTTCAATAACCAACAGCGGGATCTGGATACCCATGTTGGCTCCCACATGCTCCTCGATGATCTCATCGGATGAACCATTATGTCGAGGATTGAAGCAAAACCCCGTATACGATTCCCTTCGTCAATCGGTATGTTACTTGCCCGAGATTCGATCGTCGGTATCCCAATACCTCGTTCAATCTCGTTACCGGCAAGTCACTTTACTCGTACCGTAATGCATGATCCCGTGACCAGACACTTGGTCACTTTGAGCTCATAATGATGATGCATTACCGAGTGGGCGCAATGATACTCTCCGTCACACGGAGTGACAAATCCCAGTCTTGATCCGTGTCAACCCAACAGACACGTTCGGAGATACCCGTAGTATACCTTTATAGTCACCCAGTTACGTTGTGACGTTTGGTATACCCAAAGCACTCCTACGGTATTCGGGAGTTACACGATCTCATGGTCTAAGGAAAAGATACTTGACATTGGAAAACTCTAGCAAATGAACTATACGATCTTATGCAATGTTTAGGATTGGATCTTGTCCATCACATCATTCTCCTAATGATGTGATCTCGTTATCAATGACATCCAATGTCCATAGTCAGGAAACCATGACTATCTGTTGATCAACGAGCTTGTCAACTAGAGGCTTACTAGGGACATGTTGGTGTCTATTATTCACACATGTATTACGATTTCCGGATAACACAATTATAGCATGAATAAAGACAATTATCATGAACAAGGAAATATAATAATAATGCTTTTATTATTGCCTCTAGGGCATATTTCCAACAGTATCCACACATGTATCTGAGTTTCCTATCAATACAATTCTAGCATGGATAATAAACGATTATCATGAACAAGGAAATATAATAATAATCAATTTATTATTGCCTCTAGGGCATATTTCCAACAGTCTCCCACTTGCACTAGAGTCAATAATCCAGTTCACATCGCTATGTGACTAACACTCAAGGTCACATCCCCATGTGACTAACACCCAAAGAGTTTACTAGAGTCAATAATCTAGTTCACATTACCATGTGATTAACACTCGATGAGTTCTAGGTTTGATTATGTTATGCTTGTGAGAGATGTTATAGTCAACGGGTCTGAATCTTTCAGATCCGTATGTACTTCACAAATTTCTATGTCATCTTGTAGATGCAACTACTATGCTACATTTGGAGCTATTCCAAATAACTGTTCTACTATACGAATCCAGTTTACTACTCAGAATAATCTGGATTAGTGTCAAAGTTTGCATCGGCGTAACCCTTTACGACGAACTCTTTTACCACCTCCATAATCGAGAAAATTCCTTAGTCCACTAGTTACTAAGGATAACTTTGACCGCTGTCTTGTGATCCATTCTTGGATCACTCTTGTACCCCTTGACTGACTCATGGCAAGGCACATTTCAGGTGCGGTACATAGCATGGCATACCGTATAGAGCCTATAACAAAAGCATAGGGGACGACCTTCGTCCTTCCTCTTTCTTCTGCCGTGGTCGAGCTTTAAGTCTTAACTTCATACCTTACAACTCAGGCAAGAACTCCTTCTTTGACTGGTCCATCTTGAACACCTTCAAGATCATGTCAAGGTATGTGCTCATTTGAAAGTACCATTAAGAATTTTGATCTATCCTTATAGATCTTGATGCTCAATGTTCAAGTAGCTTAATCCAGGCTTTCCATTGAAAAATACTTTCCAAATAACCCTATATGCTTTCCAGAAATTCTACGTCATTTCTGATCAACAATATGTCAACATATATTTATCAGAAATTCTATAGTGCTCCCACTCACTTCTTTGGAAATACAAGTTTCTCATAAACTTTGTATACACCCAAAACTTTGATCATCTTATCAAAGCATACATTCCAACTCCGAGATGCTTACTCCAGTCCTTAGAAGGATTGCTAGAGCTTTGCATACTTATTAGCATGTTTCAGGATTAACAAAACCTTCCGGTTGTATCACATACAACCTTTCCTCAAAAATCGTCGAGGAAACAATGGTTTTTGGCATCCTATCTGCAAGATTTCACAAATAATGCAGTAATTGCTAATATAATTCCAACAGAATCTTAACATCGCTACGAGTGAGAAAGTCTCATCGCAGTCAACTCCTTGAACTTGTCGAAAAACATCTTAACGACAAGTCGAGCTTTCTTAATGGTGATACCTACCATCATTGTCCGTCTTCCTTTTAAAATCCATCTGTACTCAATAGCATTACGACCATCGAGCCGTTCTGCCAAAGTCTACACTTTGTTTTCATACATGGATCCTCTCTTGGATTTTATGGCCTCGAGCCATTTATCGGAATCCGAGCCCACCATCGCTTCTCCATAGCTCGTAGGTTCATTATTGTCTAGCAACATGACTTCCAAGACAGGATTACGTACCACTCTGAAGTAGTATGCATCCTTGTCATCCCACGAGGTTTGGTAGTGACTTGATCTAAAGTTTCATGATCACTATCATAAGCTTCCACTTCAATTGGTGTAGGTGCCACAGGAACAACTCCCTGTGCTCTGCCACACACTAGTTGAAGAGACGGTTCAATAACCTCATCAAGTCTCCACCATCCTCCCACTCAATTCTTTCGAGAGAAACTTTTCCTCGAGAAAGGACCCGATTCTAGAAACAATCCCTTATTGCTTTAGAATCTGAGACAGGAGGTATACCCAACTGTTTTGGGTGTCCTATGAAGATGCATTTATCCGCTTTGGGTTCGAGCTTATCAGCCTGAAACTTTTTCACATAAGCGTCGCAGCCCCAAACTTTTAAGAAATGACAGCTTAGGTTTCTCTAAACCATAGTTCATATGGTGTCATCTCATCGGAATTACATGGTGCCCTATTTAAAGTGAATGTGGTTGTCTCTAATGCCTAACCCATAAACTATCATGGTAATTCGATAAGAGACATCATGGTATGCATCATATCCAATAGGGTGCAGTTATGATGTTCGGACACACCATCACACTACAGTGTTCCAGGCTGTATTAGTTGTGAAACAATTTCCACAATGTCTTAATTCTGTGCCAAACTCGTAATTCAGATATTCATCTCTATGATCATATCATAGATATTTTATCCTCTTGTCACGACGATCTTTCAACTTTACCCTGAAATTACTTGAACCTTTCAATAATTCAGACTCGTGATTCATCAAGTAAATATAGTCAACATCTACTCAAATCATCTGTGAAGTAAGAACATAACGATATCCACTACATGCCTCAGCACTCATTGGATTGCACACATCAAAATGTATTACTTCCAACAAGTTGCTTTCTAGTTCCATTTTACTGAAAACGAGGCTTTCAGTCATCTTGCCCATGTGGTATGATTTGCATGTCTCAAGTGATTCAAAATCAAGTGAGTCCAAACGGTCCATTTGCATGGAGTTTCTTCATGCATATACACCAATAGACATGGTTCGCATGTCTCAAACCTTTCAAAACAAGTGAGCCCAAAGATCCATCAACATGGAGCTTCTTCATGCATTTTATACCGATATGACTTACGTGGCAGTGCCACAAGTAGGTGGTACTATCATTACTATATTTTGGCATGAACATGTGTATCACTACGATCGAGATTCAATAAACCATTCATTTCAGGTGTAAGACCATTGAAGGTATTATTCAAATAAACAGAGTAACCATTATTCTCTTTAAATGAATAACCGTATTGCGATAGACATAATCCAATCATGTTTATGCTCAACGCAAACACCAATCTCGATGGTAGAGGGAGCGTACGATATTTGATCAACCTTGGAAATACTTCCAACACATATCGTCATCTCACCTTTAGCTAGTCTCTGTTTATTCCGTAGCTTTTATTTCGAGTTACTAACACATAGCAACCGAACCGGTATCTAATACCCTGGTGCTACTAGGAGTACTAGTAAAGTACACATTAACATAATACATCCAATATACTTCTATCGACCTTGCCTGCCTTCTTATCTACCAAGTATCTAGGGTAATTCTGCTCCAGTGGCTGTTCCCTTTATTACAGAAGCACTTAGTCTCGGGTTTGGGTTCAACCTTGGGTTTCTTCACTAGAGCAGCAGCTGATTTGCCATTTCATGAAGCATCCCTTTTTGCCCTTGCCCTTCTTGAAACTAGTGGTTTCACCAACCATCAACAATTGATGCTCCTTCTTGATCTCTACTTTTGTGGTGTCAAACATCGCGAATATCTCAAGGATCATCATATATGTCCCTGATATATTATAGTTCATCACGAAGCTCAAGCAGCTTGGTGGTAATGACTTCGGAGAACCATCACTATTTCATCTGGAAGATCAACTCCCACTTGATTCAAGCGATTGTTGTACTCAGACAAACTGAGCACAAGTTCAACAATTGAGATTTTCTCCCTTAGTTTGCAGGCTAAGAAAATCGTCGGAGGTCTTATACCTCTTGACGTGGGCACGAGCCTGAAATCCCAATTTCAGCCCTCGAAACATCTCATATGTTTCGTGACGTTTCAAAACGTCTTCGGTGCCTCAACTCTAAGCCGTTTAACTGAACTATCACATAGTTATCAAAATGTGTATGTCAGATGTTCGCAACATCCATAGACAACGTTCGAGGTTCAGCACACTGAGCGGTGCATTAAGGACATAAGCCTTCTATGAAGCAATGAGGACAAACCTCAGTTTACGGACCTAGTCCTCATAATTACTACTATCAACTTTCAACTAAATTTTCTCTAGGAACATATCTAAACAGTAGAACTGAAGCGCGAGCTACGACATAATTTGCGAAGACCTTTTGACTATGTTCAGGATAATTAAGTTCATCTTATGAACTCCCACTCAGATAGACATCCCTCTAGTCATCTAAGTGATTACATGATCCGAGTCAACTAGGCCGTGTCCGATCATCATGTGAGACGGAGTAGTCAACATCGGTGAACATCTTCATGTTGATCGTATATTCTATACGACTCATGCTCGACCTTTCGGTCTCTTGTGTTCCGAGGCCATGTCTGTACATGCTAGGCTCTTCAAGTTAACCTAAGTGTTTCGCATGTGTTCCGAGGCCATGTCTGTACATGCTAGGCTCGTCAACACCCATTGTATTCGAACGTAAGAATCTATCACACCCGATCATCACGTGGTGCTTCGAAACGACGAACTTTCGCAACGGTGCACAGTTAGAGGGAACACCTTCTTGAAATTTTAGTGAGGGATCATCTTATTTACTACCGTCGTTCTAAGCAAATAAGATGTATAAACATGATAAACATCACATGCAATCAAATAGTGACATGATATGGCCAATATCATATTGCTCCTTTTGATCTTCATCTTCGGGGCTCCATGATCATCATCGTCACCGGCATGACACCATGATCTCCATCATTATGATCTCCATCATCGTGTCTCCATGAAGTTGCCTCGCCAACTATTACTTCTACTACTACAGCTAACGGTTAGCAATAAAGTAAAGTAATTACATGACGTTTATGTTGACACGCAGGTAATAAATAAATTAAGACAACTCCTATGGCTCCTGCCGGTTGTCATACTCATCGACATGCAAGTCGTGATTCCTATTACAAGAACATGATCATCTCATACATCACATATAACATTCATCACATCCTTTGGCCATATCACATCACATAGCATACCCTGCAAAAACAAGTTAGACGTCCTCTAATTGTTGTTTGCATGTTTTACGTGGCTGCTATGGGTTTCTAGCAAGAACGTTTCTTACCTACGCAAAAACCACAACGTGATATGCCAATTTCTATTTACCCTTCATAAGGACCCTTTTCATCGGATCCGATCCGACTAAAGTGGGAGAGACAGACACCCGCTAGCCACCTTATGCAACTAGTGCATGTGAGTCGGTGGAACCAGTCTCACGTAAGAGTACGTGTAAGGTCGGTCCGGGCCGCTTCATCCCACAATGCCACCGAATCAAGATTGGACTAGTAACGGTAAGCATATTGAACAAAATCAACACCCACAACTACTTTGTGTTCTACTCGTGCATAGAAACTACGCATAGACCTAGCTCATGATGCCACTGTTGGGGAACGTAGCAGAAATTCAAAATTTTCTACGCATCACCAAGATCAATCTATGGATTCATCTAGCAACGAGGGAGGAGTGGATCTACATACCCTTGTAGATCGCCCGCGGAAGCGTTCAAGAGAACGGGGTTGATGGAGTCGTACTCGTCATGATCGAAATCACCGATGATCCTAGCGCCGAACGGACGGCACCTCCGCGTTCAACACACGTACGGAGCAGCGACGTCTTCTCCTTCTTGATCCAGCAAGGGGGGAGGAGAGGTTGATGGAGATCCAGCAGCACGACGGCGTGGTGGTGGAAGTAGCGGGATTCCAACAGGGCTTCGCCAAGCGCTGCGGGAGGAGGGAGATGTGTCATGGGAGGGAGAGGGAGGCGCCAGGGCTTAGGTGCGGCTGCCCTCCCTTTCCCCCACTATATATAGGGCCAAGGGAGAGGGGGGGCGCAGCCTTGGCCCTTCCTCCAAGGAATGGTGCGGCCAGGGAGGAGTCCCTCCTCCCCAAGGCACCTAGGAGGTGCCTTCCCCTTTTAGGACTCTTCCTTTCCCTTATCTCTTGGCGCATGGGCCTCTTGGGGCTGGTGCCCTTGGCCCATATAGGCCAAGGCGCACACCCCTACAGCCCATGTGGCCCCCCGGGGCAGGTGGACCCCCTTGGTGGACCCCCGGACCCCTTTCGGCACTCCCGGTACAATACCGATAATGCGTGAAACTTTTCCGGCGACCAAAACAAGACTTCTCATATATAAATCTTTACCTCCGGACCATTCCGGAACTCCTCGTAACGTCCGGGATCTCATCCGGGACTCCGAACAACTTTCGGGTTACCGCATACTAATATCTCTATAACCCTAGCGTCACCGAACCTTAAGTGTGTAGACCCTACGGGTTCGGGAGACATGCAGACATGACCGAGATGACTCTCTGGTCAATAACTAACAGCGGGATCTGGATACCCATGTTGGCTCCCACATGTTCCACGATGATCTCATCGGATGAACCATGATGTCAAGGACTTAATCAATCCCGTATACAATTCCCTTTGTCTATCGGTATGACACTTGCCCGAGATTCGATCGTCGGCATCCCGATACCTTGTTCAATCTTGTTACCGGCAAGTCTCTTTACTCGTTTCGTAACACATCATCCCGCGATCAACTCCTTGATCACATTGTGCACATTATGATGATGTCCTACCGAGTGGGCCCAGAGAGACCTCTCCGTTTACACGGAGTGACAAATCCCAGTCTCGATTCGTGCCAACCCAACAGACACTTTCGGAGATGCCTGTAGTGTACCTTTATAGCCACCCAGTTACGTTGTGACGTTTGGCACACCCAAAGCACTCCTACGGTATCCGGGAGTTGCACAATCTCATGGTCTAAGGAAATGATACTTGACATTAGAAAAGCTTTAGCATACGAACTACATGATCTTGTGCTAGGCTTAGGATTGGGTCTTTGTCCATCACATCATTCTCCTAATGATGTGATCCCGTTATCAATGACATCCAATGTCCATGGTTAGGAAACCGTAACCATCTATTGATTAACGAGCTAGTCAACTAGAGGCTTACTAGGGACATGGTGTTGTCTATGTATCCACACATGTATCTGAGTTTCCTATCAATACAATTCTAGCATGGATAATAAAAGATTATCATGAACAAGGAAATATAATAATAATCAATTTATTATTGCCTCTAGGGCATATTTCCAACAAACAGATAGTTGTGTGATAAGATAATTCATAAGGGTAACAAGTAACAAAAGTAACTAAGGTTCAGCAAGGTGGCCCAATCCTTTTTGTAGCAAAGGACAAGCCTAAACGAACTCTTACATAAAGCAAAGCGCTCACGAGGACACATGGGAATTACTGTCAAGCTAGTTTTCATCATGCTCATATGATTTGCGTTCGTTACTTTGGTAATTTGATATGTGGGTGGACCGATGATTGGGTGCTGCCCTTCCTTGGACAAGCCTCCCACTTATGATTAACCCCTCTCACAACCATCCGCAACTACGAAAAAAAATTAAAAACCTAACCATAGCATGAAACATATGGATCCAAATCAGCCCCTTACGAAGCAACGCATAAACTAGGGTTTAAGCTTTTGTCACTCTAGCAACCCATCATCTACTTATTACTTCCCAATGCCTTCCCCTAGGCCCAAATCATGGTGAAGTGTCATGTAGTCGACGTTCACATAACATCAATATAGGAAAGAGAACATACATCTCATCAAAATATCAAACGAATACCAAATTCACATGATTACTTAATTATAACAAGACTTCTCCCATGTCCTCAGGAACTAACGTAACTACTCACAAAGCATCTTCATGTTCATAATCAGAAGACTATTAATTATCATTAAGTATGTGAACATATGATGTTTTCCACCGAATAAACCAACTAGCATCAACTACAAGGAGTAATCAACACTACTAGCAACCCACAGGTACCAATCTGTGGTTTTGAGGCAAAGATCGGATACAAAAGATGAACTAGGTTTTGAGAGGAGATGGTACTGGTGAAGATGTTGATGGAGATTGATCCCCTCTCGGTGAGAGGATCGTTGGTGATGACGATTGTAGCGACCCGACCCGAATGGATCGAAGTCTCTATGCTTAAGTGTCATCCCTGGATTGGTATGTTTACACACACAGTACTCGAGGATTTATAACAGAGGTAAATCACATGCATAAAGTAATGTAAATACTATTACCTCAATCCATATAGCGGAAGTAATAACAAGGTTGTGGATTCCCATCAACACCAACAGCAAAGTTGAGTGTAGAAATCGTAACCCTAATGCATCACTTACTCGTAGTAAGATTCCTACTGGCAATTTCACGCTATAGAGCAATGCTGAATAATGGGTATCACTACATGCATATTTGGCTGGTGGAGGCTCTAAGTTTAATTTTGCATAAAGCTAATTTTTCCCTACAACAAAGGAATATATTTTATTTAACTACAAAGTTTGTTAAAAGATATTGAGAAGGTAACCCCAACTCAATCCCAAATTAACATTAACCCAACAAATTATTAATTAAATAGAGTGATGAGATCAACATAATAATTCAAGAACCAGATACTCAAGATGTCCATAACCGGAGACACGGATAATCATGATTAGTTTGTACACTCTGCACAGGTTTGCACACTTTTCCCCAGAAGACTCGATCTCCTCCATTGGATTTCTCGCACTACATGATGTTTGAGAGACGGATGACCGAGACACAGTCTTTCAGAAGCATTAACTCTTTACGACGGGTAGACCATATCACCTACATCCCCTACATATGCTAGTCTACCACTGAAAGAGGTCACACAACATACTCAACTATGCCAGAGCCCATAATGGCTTGTGGCTGCATAGAGAAGTTTCCAGCATGAATAACATAATGATCCCTTTGAGCCTGGGTGGCAATCCATAGGACAACACTGGATTTCCCGAGGCGCCCACAAACCAGTCCACCCAGATGTGTGTTAAAGTAGACACCTTATGTTAAACCTTAATTAACAATAATCATTCACATCTGTCATGAATTCTCTCAAACCAAACCACGTCTATGAGCATAGCATAGCAACATAAACATACGTAGTAAGCCTTCTCAGCAGGTTTCTTTTGGTCTTACGCCCGCGAGGATGCCCGGACATTAGTCCAACACTGCGTCAGATGCTAGCTCTTTGCAAATCAAAGTCGCATGCCCCCACAGCACTTCGGACGATACCAATAACCTGGCCTTTTGCGGTCTGGGGGCTCGACATGGTCCATGTGACTTTGATCATGGTTGAAAAATTCACCAAGTGGATCGAGTCAAGCCCCGTCACTTCGGCGGAATCTGGACCAATGGCCGACTTCATATCCGACATCGTACACTGTTATGGTATCCCCCATAGCATAATTACCGACAACGCTACCCAGGAAGTTAAAGACTGGTGTGGTAAAATGGGCATTAAACTCGACTATGCCTCGGTATACCATCCACAGACCAATGGACAGGTTGATTGACCAAATAGACTCATCATGAGCGGAATTAAGCCTCGCCTAGTTCGATCCCTTGAGCAATCAGACTGCCATTGGGTCGAGGAACCGATTCCGTACTATGGGGGCTGCACACCACTCCTAACTAGTCAACCGGATACACACTATTCTTTATGGTATAAAGTGCGAAAGCAGTCCTCCCATGCGACCTCATCACGACGCGCCTCGATTGCGCATGTATGAAGAAAAAGAAGCCGAGCTAGATCGGCATGATGACTTGGATGCTCTGGAAGGAGAACGGGATATAGATCGGGCTCGATCCGCTTTTTATCAGCAGCAAGCACAACGCTACCAAAGCCGCGAAGTCCGGGCAAAGACATACAACATGGGTGACCCTGTCCTCCGGCTCCCTGATAAGCAGAAGCATAAACTCTTGCCCAAATGGGAGGGCCTGTACATCATTGATGATGTACTAGTAGGAGGACCATATCGTCTTCGCCGCCCATCTGACAATGGCCTTGAACCAAACCCATGGAACGCAGCTAGGGTGCGACGTTTTTATGCTTGAGCTCTCTGGCAGTAATCCGCACTCATCCTCACCCTTTTTTTCCTTCCTTCTTTTTTTCAATCTCGACATAGGTGAATTTCCGGTTAAACCGAACTATGCAAAAACCTGTACTGCATACATCATTAAATGTATCTCCCTGCTTTGCATGGGGGCTCCCTTAAAGGAGCCGGATAATATAATATGAATCGCAATCGCCTCGATTGCAGCCTTCTCATATTTTTCAAGCTAACATATGCACCTATTTGACCTAAGATCTTTGCGAAGATGGGTTACCTGGCTCCTATGTTCACCCCTAGGGAGTAAAGGGAGCACCTCTGCGATTGCTACGACCGGATCACCAGGGACCATACCTCAGACGGGTGAAGCCAAAAGCTAGCGTTCTTACAGAACATAATAAGTCACCAAAGGGTAGTGAATATGGCCTCGCGCTCACCACCATGGTTTCTTCGCAACCATTGGTCTCCGTTTGATCTCACGGATCCGGACTATATTCTACCCGAAGAAAGGAACCTTTGAAGGAACTATTTTCGTCAGAAGATGTTGCTTATGTTAAATAGTAATATAACATAACTCTCCGCACATGTTTCGTCTGTTCGAGCCGAATGAACGGATTGCCTAGTTCCCAAAGAATTGCCTTGTCTCTCAAAGCACATAATACAGAGCACTTCCTGACCACTGGTCGGGGAGCTAGAAGCCGATGATCGGTTAAGACAACATTCTTTTTAAAACAAAAATAAGAATGCGGATCGGGTCAGGTCAATGTAACGTACATAGATACATAGAGCTGACTAAACTACTCATTCTCGACATTGTCTATCAATTGATCTAACACACAATCCTTGTGCGAATATCGAGAAGCTTGCGTTACATCCTCATACACCAAGCTTAGTGGTATCTCTTGGCCGTCCGGACCTACGGGACTAACCCGGGCCATATGCACCGAGTGTAGCTTGGTGAAGCGGGTCTTTACCATTGCTCACGCCTCGCGCGCTCCTTTTTGGCATGCCGAGATCTTCCACAACTCAAACCTTCGCCGAGCCCCTTTAAAGCGGCTGGCTAGTTCGGCCAAACTGTCCGGCGGCGTGTCCGACGGCCATAGTGCCTTGGCCATACTGTTCATGGCTTTCTGGGCTCTTTCATAGGTTGATGACATTTCCTTTATAAGGTTCCCGTCATAAGTGCTGACCTTTTCCTCAGGCCGCCCAGTCAGAAGACCTAGCTAGCTGGTGTCGCCCATCATCGCCAAAAACTTCAATGACATATGTCAAACAGCACAGTACGGTTAAAAATCAACCGATTATGCCACCTTTTAACTTTTGGTTTTCGTCTGTGGTTTGGGTCAATTGAGCCCGTAAACTTTTAAACTCCTCGCTTTACCGCTGATTTTCGGACTCGAGCTCATTTTTCTTCTCAAGACTTCGCGTCAACACTCGTTTGCCAGCTTCTAGCTCCTTCTGCAACTCGCGCACGGTCTCTGCGGCTGTACGTAGGATACAATGGTACTACACACATACACCATACATCCTTTTTGAGGAACAATTTTTCTACATACCGGACAAGTTACTGGTGGCCTTCCGAGCTCATCCAGTTCAGCTTTGGCTTCGGCCAATTGCGCCCGGCTCGCCTCAAGGTCCCCAGTCAGCTTTTTGCTCTGCTCTCTTGCAGCCTACATCTACCATATCATATGTAAGCCATAACCTGTTCGTCCCGCCCAAATCAAGGCTTGGGGGCTGGTAGGTTATGAAACACGATCAACTTTTAAGTATCTCCCGTTACGTACCTGCTTTTTGGAGGCAAACAGTCCGGCGATCCGTTCAAGACCCGTTCGGGCAGCCCCGAGATATGCGTCCACTAAACTAAAGGCATTAAAGTCTTGATTCGTAAAGGTGTCATGGCATAGGGCCTCCTTCCGACGGCGATGATTCATTACGCTCTCAACTTCAGAGTTGGTGACCGAAACATCACCGGAATCCTCTAGAGGGATGTCGGTCGTATGTTCGGATGGAACTTTGGCTCGTGCCGAAAATGCAGGGTCGCAGTTATGGTTCGGCGCACCCGGATTATCTTCGGATTGATGCAAGGATGTCCTTCTCCCGCAAGGAAGTTTAAACGAAGTTTTTACATAAGAGGGGTACCATGAGTGGCTATCCCTACGATTTCATTACTCTAGGTTGAGGAGGCAGGCACTTCTACCTCAACAGGAGTCTTCCTCTTCGATCTTCTGTTGGAAACGGGAGCCAAAGCAATCCGAACTCTTCCCTGGCCGGATTGACGTGTGTGTGTGCATGCGCAGGTCGCGTCAGGTCCGGCCCGTGGCAGCCTCAGGTACGTGCGCAGCGCGCTCAGGTGTATGTATGTGTGTGACCACGCGTGCGTGCGCGTGGGTAGTTTTCAGCTAGCGATGGAGCCGTAGGAGGGATCGCGTCCAGGCTGCTAGTGGCCGCGTCGTCCGCGTACCGGCACGACGGGAGCGCGAGCCAAGTAGGCGACGGGCGCGGGGTGTGGGCGAGTGGAGCGCCGTGGGCGCGGCGTAGCGTACGTGCGTGTGTATAAAGGCTCACTAATCCTTTGTGTATTGCCGGCTGGACTGAGTTCGTGCTCAGGAAACAAAAGAAACGCAGTTCGTGCTGCGGGCGGTGTACGTGCACCGGAAAATCGCTTGTGTCAACTAGCTTCTTCTCCCTTCCTTCTTCTGGTTGGAGCTAGAGAAAGGCCACAGAGAGAGAGAGGTAGAGCTAGGGCGAGCTTGGCATCGGATTGCGCCAACAATTGGTATACAGAGCTTCGGTTCGGGCGATCACCGGCGACCATGGCGCTCGTCCCACACGGCGGCGGCGCGGGCGGATCGGCGACGATGGCGATGCCGATGCTGACCGCGGACAACTACACGGTCTGGGCCATCAAGGCGCAGGCGATCCTCGACGTCCACACCGTATGGGAGGCGGTGGCGCCGGGCGACGCGGCGGTGAACGCCAAGAAGGACAAGATGGCGCGTGCGTTGCTCCTCGGGGCGTTGCCGGAGGATGTGCTGCTGCAGGTGTCGACAAAGCTCACTGCCAGGGAGGTATGGGACTCCCTGAAGGTGAGATTCGTCGGCGCTGATCGGGTCCGCGCGGCGAGGCTGGGGACGCTGCGCGGCGAATTTGACCGGATGAAGATGGCGGACGGCGAGGAGCTCGACGTGTACGGCGGGAGGCTCGCGTCGATGGCGGTGAGGTATGCCAACCTCGGGGAGACGCTGGGCGACGCAGCACTTGTCAAGAAGTTGCTGGATACGGTGCCGGATCGCCTCTTCCCCATCGTCGCCGGCATCGAGCAGTTCCACGACGTGACGACGATGGCGTTCGACGAAGCGCTCGGGCGGCTGCGTGCGTTCGATGAGAGGGTTCGGCGCCGTGGACAAGACGGCGGCGAGCGCGGGGTGAGCAGCTGCTCATGACGGCGGCGCAGTGGGCAGCGCGGGAGTGTCGACACGGCGGTGCTCGGGACGACGATGACGGCAAGAGCGTGGCGTCGAGCAGCGGCGGGAATAGGCGCGTGCGCTGCTACAATTGTGGTCAGCGAGGCCACTTCAAACGCGACTGCACCAAGCCGAGGAAGGGCGCGACGGTGGAGCAGGCAATGTTGGCGAACGCCGACGTCGAGGACGGCGGCCTGCTGTAGGTCGTGGCTTAGGGGGTGAAATGTAGGAATAAGCCACGGCGGGGCTGAGAGCGTGCGCGTGTGTGTGCATGCACAGGTCGCGTCAGGTCCGGCCCGTGGCGGCCTCAGGTACGTGCGAGCGCGCCCAGGTGTAGGTGTGTGTGTGACCACGCGTGCGTGCGCGTGGGTAGTTTTCGGCTAGCGATGGAGCCGGAGGAGGGATCACGTCCAGGCTGCTAGTGGCCGCGTCGTCCGCGTACGGGCGCGACGGGAGCGCGAGCCAAGTAGGCGACGGGCGCGGGGTGTGGGCGAGTGGAGCGCCGTGGGCGCGGCGTAGCGTACGTGCGTGTGTATAAAGGCTCACTAATCCTCTGTGTATTGCCGGCTGGACTGAGTTCGTGCTCAGGAAACAAAAGAAACGCAGTTCGTGCTGCGGGCGGTGTACGTGCACCGGAAAATCGCTTGTGTCAACTAGCTTCTTCTCCCTTCCTTCTTCTGGTTGGAGCTAGAGAAAGGCCACAGAGAGAGAGGTAGAGCTAGGGCGAGCTTGGCATCGGACTGCGCCAATAACGTGTAGAACGGCGACCCTTGGGAGTAGAAGTCAGCACGTTGGGTATAGCACGTGACGTGCATCCTTTTTGGGAGGGGATCGTCTTATCACTTACTCTAGAAGAAGGAAGAATCCCAGGATGGTCAGCTACCACAGCGAGCTAGGCGCGATCGAGGCCCTCCTCATAAAATACCTCGTCTTCAAACAATTGACGTTTCTGGGTCGTCATGATACCTGGATTATCATCACTTGAATGATCCTCTGGTTGAGGAGGAGCGGATTTAATGAATTCCACTTGACGTCTCCAGCCCTGTTCGAACATAAATAGTTAGAACTGAGACATAGTCTGGACGCTTGAGTCAGTAGACTGCGGCTTACCCAATCTGCCGGATTATATCCGGAGAACCCATATCGAATGCTCATTCGTGCGAAGTCTGCTTCCTCCCCCTTGTAGAGGTCGGCCAATATTTTGGCTAGAGCGGGCTTGTTGTCCGGCCCTTGGCACTGGTATCAGGTCATGTCATTGGTACCATTATAGCACCATAAGGAGTGACCCCTTTGTTGGAGAGGTTGCACGCATGGTGATGACAATGGTCATTACCTCGACCATGGTCAGCTTTCTACTGGTCAGCAACCTTATCTTGGCTGACAAGGCGCAAACTTCTTCGCTGTCCTGATGGGAAGGGCCTCTGGGCTGCCAGTTGTACGTCTTTATAGGTGGATCATTTGAGTATCTGGGTAACCCTTGCCGGACTAGATCGGTAAGGGGAACGTCTTCGATATAAAACCATTCCGAGGTCCATTTCTCGGGATCTTCCGGGGGTGCCAATGGGGTACCCGGTACCGGCTATTTGCCATACTTTCGCACCGCCTACTTCAAATATAGATCCCCCCAGAGGCGTGGGACAAGGCAGAAGTACTTCCTCTGTAAGTTAAAGTGGGCTTCGCAACTCAGAAATGTCCCACATAAAGCCACATAGCCAGAAATATGCAATATGGACCCCGGAGTGAGGTTATGGAGCTGGATCCCGTAGAACTCTACTAAGCCCCGTAAAAAGGGATGGATGGGGAAGCCCAAACCTCTTAGAAGAAAGGGAAAAAGGCATACTCTCTCCTCCTTTCTTGTAGCAGGCGAGCTCTCAACAAGAGCCTGCCCAGCGATGGAGATGAGGCCGGCACGGATGGTAACTAGATCTGCTGGGGGGAGGATGCGCTACGTTCCCAGGCACTATAGTTGGAGATGAGAAACCGAGCAGCTCAGCCAATCACCTGGGAGAGGGCTGCGTGGGTGCGAAGATGAACCTGGAAGGTCGGCCATGGTGCTGGGGATTGTTTTGCTGCTATCCTCCGCGCCCCCGGTCTATAAATAGGCGTTTAGTTTTGAATACGGAGAGTCGGGCTCGCGAAAAGATGGCATTGGGCCGCACACCTTCTGAAAAGGGTACGCGAAGCCCTCGCTCCAAGGAATGACATTAAGATTCCTAGGGTCCCACCTTGATCTTGTGATGCCTTTGAGGCCTGACGGTTTCAAGTTATAGCAACTTGAGTACATAGTTTGTGCGTCGGACATTGATCGGCGGTGTTGGACCAACGCCGGGATGAATCAAAAGAACTCACCTTGCAAGCCCAAGACAGTTATCAGAGCGGATGCTAGGCACAAGTTCTAGCGTTGAAGGCAAGTTCGGGGGCTACTGACTGATTCATGGACTAAGGGGTCCTTGGGGCGACGGCCCATTGTATACGGGCTGGACTAATGGAGCCGTACTATGGCAGGAGTTCTATGAAGCCGTGGTGTATCCTCCAAGTCATGAAGGCGCAAGATCTCTTTTATTCTTGGTATGTAATCTATCTTTGGTAACCTTAGCCCTATCGTTATAAACCGAAGGGTATAGTCATTAGGGGCAGGGCAATCTTCATCCCCCGTAGCCTAGGGTTTGGTCACACTGATATCGAGGTAGATCAACCCTGTAACACATATATTGAATACAATCAAGCAGGAGTAGGGTTTTACCTCTTAGAGAGGGCCCGAACCTAGGTAAATACCGTGTCCCTCATCTCCTGTTACCATTGATGCTAGATCCACAGTCCGGGACGCCCCTACCTCGAGGTCTGCTAGTTTTAACACCAACAGAGGTATTTTGTTCCCATCTCTCTCTTTTCTTCTTCTTGTTCCTCCAAATCTCTCCAAACCCTAGCAAAATTTTTGCCCGGTCTCACTACTAGTTCGTTTTCAGTTCAAATTCTTCCGTGTGATATATCTATGGTATGTTTCTCCTCCGATCCCCAACTTATTTTTTGCGAATCTGTGTTCTCCATGCCTAGCATTGCCATGACTAGGAGATGCATATTTTTTTATTCAAACTTGAGTTTGGTATGGATTTGTTGATGTTTTTAGAGGAGTATGATGATGTGAGTACCTAGGATCATTTTTGTTTTATTATGTTGGACTGAAATATTGTTTTGTAGATGTCTACGCAGAGGTCTTCTCGCATACGCGGTGATTGGAGTTCATCCACCACACAACCACAACAAGTTGAGCAAGGAAGAAGTTCCAAAATATCACTAGAAGGAAGATCAAAACAACCAAATGGGCTTGAGACTTTGTCATAATGCCGGATTGCACCATTTTGTTGACGCTTGAGCTTCTTAGTACTCTCTCGCACAGTGTTGCGTTAGTGTCAAATGTATATCTGGAGGAGAGGATCACTTTCCGTCTCTTTTACCAAGACTTTAACATCACTTTCCACTACTAGGGAAAACCTTATGCACAGGAGCTGACTAGTAGCGATTTTTAGAAGGCAGCGCTGCTACTACTTAGTAGTAGCGCTTGGGCATAAAGAGCGCTGCTACTATGCACATAGCAGTAGCGCTGTAATTATAATACGTGCTACTACTATATTTGCCAGACCGTAGTCGGCAGGCTAGGTATACTAGTAGGGCTCATACGTAAAGAGCGCTACTCTTATTGTACTTGGCAATAGCACTTTCCTCAAACCCGCACTACTGCTAAATTCAGTCCCCTCCTATGACAAAAGTTTAGCCCCACCTCGCTCCACGAACAGAATGTTTACCACCTTAAATATGGTGCTTCTCAAACTATCACAACCACTTGGTCTTCATTGTACTCTATGTGTAGGATCTGTGGTAATATGAATCTTCGTCGGCTCCTAAACCGGTGAACACTCATACTGAAAATTTAGAATCTACATAAAAAGATCATTCATGACCAATGCTTTTTTTTAATTTGATACTTTTTTACATGCTAATGATCAGCCTTAGTAGTGGCGCTGGTTCTATAAAAATGCTACTGCTAATGATCATAGAAGTAGCGCTCGTTCCCTTAAAGTGCTACTGCTATGGAGCTTAGCAGTAGTGGTGGTTACGAACCAACACTACTACTACGGGGCCCCTTATACACACCCTGGCCCACGCGCGTCCTCACTCTTCCCCTCACACTCTCACTCGCTCACTCCGCGGCGCGCTGTTCCCGTCGTCGCCAACCGTCGCCCGCCGTCACCCACCAACACCCCAAGGTATCTGCCTACCTGCCTCCCTCCTCTCTCCTTCCTCTGAAGGCCCTCCTATCTCCTCCTTCCTCCCGCCGGTGGCCCTCCTCCCTCCTCCCTCATTCGACCGCCCTTCTCCCTGCTCCCTCCTCCCACTGCTCTCCTCTCTCCTCCCTCCCCCAGCCACCCGAAGCCCTCAGTCCTCCCTCCTCATCCTCCTCCGACCTCACTTTCTATAAAAATTTAGGTATAGAATTGTTTAGTAAAAGTATTTAGTAATAGAAATTTTTCGGTACAGAAATGTATTATGCTATAAGAGATTTTTTAGTAAATGTAGGTTTTCTGAATAGAATTGAAAAAATAAGTAAATGTAGGTCTTTTGAATAGAATATGAATTTTTCTAAGTTATGTCAAATTAGGGCATTTTTCTATGATTCAAGAAGTAGATAGTAGTTAAAAATCCAGGGAATTTTTCTAGGATTTATGAGGATATATAGATAGATGGATGGATAGACAGATGTTAGGGCCAGAACTAGGGTATTTTTAGTAAATGTATAGGTCTTTTCAATTTTTAGGTTAGAACAAGGTATTTTTAGTAAATGATAGGGCTAGAAGTAGGATGTTTTAGACATAGGGTTTCACTAAGTCATAAGATGAGGATAATAATACTTTTTGTTTATATTTTGTTTTTGTAGAAATCAAGGAGCCCCTGCATCATCCCCGCCGTCATCCCCGTCACCGACCACCTCCGACCTCAAGGTGAGAAAGATCGCTATCCCCATGTCGATGATGATGTAGATGTTTTGATAGTTGTAGTAGAGTAGTAGCTATATGAGTGGCCTATGTTTGCAGGGATCACCTCACAGTGGCCTATGTTTTGCTGGAGTGTTGATTAATTTCCATTCCAGCAAATTTTAGGCACCCGATATATGTCCTTTTTTAGCTAAGGTCATGCCAGATTTTTCCGTGAATTTTGGCATGACTTGTGCTAGAATATGTAGGAAATATTGAGTCGCCCGGATTTTGTAGAAAGATAATTAAACGACATTTCGGGTTGACTTTAAGTCTGTCGAGGCTCCATACATGACAGTCAACAAATGAGTGAGGGAGAAAGTCTGCACCATATATGAGTGAAGAAGAATCCCGATTGTTTTCGTGGGGGTCATTTCTCCTTATTCTCCTTGTGCTAGACCTTTGTTATGCACTAGGGGAAGGAGGAGTAACGACCATCACCGACGGTTGAAAAATCAGTGAGGCAGTGCATCCACCATATATGAGAGAGGACGAAGAATCCTGATTGTTGTTGTGGGGGCCGTTTCTCCTTCTTCCCATTGTGCTAAACCTTTGTTATGCACTAGGGGAAGGAGGAGTAACGACCATCACCAATGGTCGAATATATACACCACGTGAGCTGAGAGTTTTCAAGAAAAGACTCGACAGACCGATAATCAAACCGTGATGAATAATAATGATCTAATTTAGTTTTTGTAGTACATATATTGAATTGTACAAGTTTTATGAACATAGGAAAATGTCCGGCGACGACGATAGGCTCCCGGAGTGCGACTGGTGCGGCGATGACCGGGGTCTATGTGATAGGCCTCACCTGGTGGAAGGTCGACACTTGAGTATTAAGCTCCAGGAGACCTTCGATGTTGAAATGGTATGCAATGACGATAAGTGTTTTTTTGTAATTAAGCACGACTTCTGCTTCTTCAACGTGTAATTTTCATCTTTTACAATTCGACTAGCTTATCCCATGCCATGCAAGACGCTATGTCTTAGACAGAATGGATTTTGAAGATCATGAAAGTATGGAAAC
Source organism: Triticum urartu (assembly GCF_003073215.2). NCBI lineage: Eukaryota > Viridiplantae > Streptophyta > Magnoliopsida > Poales > Poaceae > Triticum > Triticum urartu. The sequence continues at coordinate 659,537,489 of NC_053026.1, forward strand.
AAAAATAGTTCACCTAAGGACCCATCATGGTTAGGATTTTGCTGCAAATCTATAAAATTCTGAGAGCGTATCCCATTTTGGTTGCCCGAATTGGGAACCACTTTGCAAGACATATGATTTTCATGAGGGTATGCTTGTCACCTTGGATCTTGGTGATCCTAACATCGACGAAGAGAATATGGACATTTGGGTCCTTATTGATACGCTTCCAATTCTACCACTATGGAAACATAGTTATTAAGTAATTTATATTGTTTATTTCAAAATAGTTGACAGCTTATTTCCATTGATAGCATATTTTCATTCTTCAAAAAAATGTACGGAAGATGGTAGACAAAACCTACTACACGGGTGGCGCAGAATTAACTTATCAGGAGAAAGATCATCCTATCTCATTTATTATTTATGTTCAGAATTACAATATCAATTATCAAACTCCTGCAGATTATGGTCAATACGTGCCACTAGTGCACGTGCTGACCTATGGTAACATCTATGGAGATGGTATGGTAAGTTTTTTTACTATTACAACATTCGTGCATCTTTTGCATATATTCTTCTAAAGCTAAACTACATTGCTAACTACGATGTTTTTATTATGTTTTTCAACAGAAAATCCTAAAGGATTGTATGCCTGATCTGATGTTTCCGTAAGGTCGCCTTGATGTTATGAGCTCACGACTAGGTCATCCTAGGCTTCACTGTTGTTCATACCAGATTTCTAAAACCGATCAATACATGTAAATCAAAGATTGGAAAAATGTATAGACAATCGTAGGGAGCTACTTGGAAGAAACATTGTGCGAAGCGCAAGAATTTGAGACAGGATAATCTCCATTCGTGATAATGGAGAGTCAGGACCTATCTTGTTTTGTGCTATTTTACCTTAGAGAGGGTAGTTAGGTCCTAGCTAATACTCATGATCATGTGCTCAGAACAATTAAGTAGGATTGGTTAGATGACTAATGATGATGAGTATGACTTGTTATTATGATAACGAGTAGAAGTTGTATGATGATGATAAGTAGGACTTGTTATTATGATAAAAATGATGAGTTATTTATTATTATGATGATGCATGATGCTAAGTTGTTATATGAGCATGATGAGTTATTATATATATATATATATATATATATCAGTTCGTGAAATGAACATGGATAAGATTCAAGTGGAGGCAAGATGTGGTGTGTTGCCTCCACTTGAATCTAATCCACATTCATTTCACCCACTGTTATTATAATAACTAATCATGGTCATGAAATCATATGAAGAAAGTACTGTATATAAAACCTATCCAAATACAGTGACAATAAGCTTCATTTTTAAAAATACAGGAAAATTTAGCAGTAGAGCTTTTCCAAAGAACCGCTACTGCTACTTACTGTTATCAGTAGCGCTTTTCCCTACCAAGCGCTACTGCTACCAGTTAGCTGTAGCACCTTACTGGTAGCCTTATAAGCGCTACTGCTAGCTATAAAACAAGCTCTACTACTAGGGTTATCCCTAGTAGTGTTCATTGAGTGGTGTAATTATTTTGGCTTCCCCAAGAATGATGCTCATATTAGATATGTTTATGACTTCATTGACCCGCACCCGTGGCAATCCTTTCTTAGGATGAATCATCATGGCTCTAAGCAAAGAGCCAGTTGCATTGATAGTCCTGTTATACGTTATTTCTACTATGTTATCACTAACTCGTTGCAAGCACGAGAGAAGTTTCTAAGGTGAATGATGAGAACATGCTAGTTCTTGGAAAAGCAGCAAACCTGGACGTCGGTTATTTTCCCAACTTAGGGGCAATACTTTTGCTACTCCTCGCGCATCAAGCCAATCATGCACAAGGATATATCATGTGTGGAGGAGTGACAACCATGTTTAAATGAAATAAATTTGGTCTGGTTTAAATGTAATTAATTTGTTCTGGTTTAAATGAAAATTTGATATACATGAAAAGTATTTGGTCTGTTCAAATACCGTTTGAAATTTAATTATGTTGGCACGGTTGGACGGCCGGCTCCCGTATCACTGTCCGCGGACGCATCCGGACGGGTCCGCAGACGTATACCATCTCTGTTTTATAGGTATGCGTTGGAGATACCTTAGATAAGTGTGATACATAAAATTTTCAAGTACCTGAAAATAGGAAATGAAAAATAGAACAAGAGTGAAAATATAGAAATGAACACGGTTCCATCCGCACCCACCTGAGTAGTAAATTTGAAAAAATACTAGAAAAAATCCAAAAAATCATAATTATTGGGGTATCAAACTTGGTTGACCATTCTACTCACTTGTGAATTTTGCGAAGAAATGAAACCAGTAAAAATACAATCGAAAACATACAAATACAACTGGGACCATACAATTCATCAAATAGTACTTTTTATATAGCTTTGATTTTGTGATTTTTGCCCTTGATAGCACAGAATTCTCTTTCTGGTGAAACTTCATATGCGAGTACTGGTCGTGCATGTTACAAAAAAAAATCCATTTTTTATTTCATGTATTTGTTTGTAATTTACTATTCACCAAATTGCTGTCCAACATGAGTGTTCCTAAAAACATAAGTACGAAGTACCACATATTTTTCATAGTTCGAAACACCATTATATATAATGAAGTAGAAAGAAATAATATGTGGTAGAGTATGGTACAAAACAAACCATTCAGCAGCTTTGATCAGAAGGGGCATGGGTGTAGGCTGGATCGAGTAGTACAGTTGTTGCCGCTAGCTAACTGGGAAACAACCATTTCGTATGGGAGTGCACCACAACTTATGTTTTCAGTAGGGTCTAGGGTGTATGGGACACATGTGATGTGACCCAGAAGGACCTTCGCAGCCTACTTGCTAACCTAACGACTTATATTTATGAATGGAGGGACAAAGAAGTGCATATTTCTGACAGTTTGAAACACCATTACTGCTTATACTCCCTCCGTCCGGGAAAAGTTGTCCAGAGCTTAGTTCATTTCAAATTTTACAAAAAAAAACCTTTCGGTTTTAAATCTAGTGCTAATCCCCCCTCACCTCTGCTTCTTCCTCCTTTGACCAAGCGGCCGTCGTAGCCACCGCCGGCAGCCGCCATAGAAAGAGCGGGCGACCACCTCCGCCGACGCCCACCTGCGCCGTAGCCCACCTGCGGTTGCTCAGCCGCTACGAACGTGGGCCGTCTGCACGGAGGCGAGCTGCCCCGCCGCCCAGCTGAGGCTGCTCCTCCAAGGCAACCACCTCGACAGGCGCCTCCTCCTCGTGGCCCTGCTCGCGTCCCTGGCCCTGCTCGCCGGTTCCTCACCCCCGCGGCAACCCCAGCCGCCGCTGCCGACCCCGGTCGCCGCTCCCCTCTTGAAGAATTTGGCAGGTAGGGCAAGGCGGATCTTCCCCGGCGGAGAGAGGACCACGCAAACCTGCTGATGCCACAGCCGATTGCTTCTGCTGATTGCTTCTGCTGATTGCCTCTGCTGATTGCTTCTGCCCTCGACTGCTGATTGCCTCTGCCCTCGAGCACCTCGACTGCTGATTGCCTCTGCTGCTGCTGTTGGCTGCAGGTACAGTGCCAATTGCAGTATCAATTTCATTTTGTCAAAGAAGTACTCCATCAGCATCAATTGCAGTGTTAATTGGAGTATTAAAATTCTCAATTGCAATGCTGATCTACTGCTGATGTTATCTGACATTTACAGTGTTTTGTGTCTGTCAATCATACTCCATTCAGTGTCCTGTGTCAGAAATTTGGTGAAGTGAAGGTGAGGTGAAGTAACTGAATTC
>NC_053026.1:659542632-659674960 GCF_003073215.2 Triticum urartu
TTTGCTTCCGTCATTCAGTAGTGGAATGGAATAGTTCGATTGGCCGCCGGCGTGTTATGGTCTGTATCAACTACGACTTCTCGGCTGCCGCTTCTACAAGCTCCCGAGTTTGAAAAGTTTGCTCAGTTTGCTCCGCCGAGGCGGAAGGCCATAGGTGACATCGAGCTATGCTCACGACTCGCCGTCGGTGGATGTAGGAGGAAGAAGACTTGGACATCCAAGAATTTAAACATAATTTTATTTTTGAGAGTGAGTGTGTTTGTAACGTCTACACATATATAATAGTAGGATTTCAGTAATTCCTTAGTCCCGAGTTAGTTGACTGAGATTCGTCTAGGTACATCCGTATCCGTATGTAGACACGTTTTAGTGTTAGATACGTCAATTCGTATCTAGACAAATCTAAGAGAACTAATTTGGACCCGTTTTGTGTACTATGGTTTTATTCTGATTATGCGTACGTACAGAAAAGAAGAAAGAATCTGATGAATGGAATCCGGGAGGTATTGATCTTCTTCTAGAAAGAATCTGATGAATGAAAGCCATTTCTTGTTCCAGGTGAGTCGGGCCAGCTCGCAGCCCCGGGTAGGTGGGTTCTCCTAGGTGGGTAGGTAGGTATATTAGTAGAATATCCGGCCGAGGGTGTGTTGATCTGTCTCCGGCAGGTCCTCCGGGGGCCGGTTCACGTTTCGAGTGGACCAGTATATATTCGGTTGGCTTTCGTGGTCTTGGGAGTTTATACAGCCCCCCTATCGGTGTTATCTTCTCCGGGGTGGCGATTTGCTCTTGTTTTTGAGTGGGGAAGGAAAATAAGCACACAACCGAACAACCATCTAACCGTTAGTCTGAACTCCCAGGATCAGTCCATCGGTAAGAAAAAGCTTTTGTTTACGTCATTCGGCAGTGGGATGGAATAGTTCGATTGGCCGACAGCGTCTCATGGTCTGTATCGACTACGACTTCTCGGCTGCCGCTTCTACAAGCTCCTTAGTTTGAAAAGTTTGCTCAGTTTGTTCCGCCGAGGCGGAAGGCCATATGTGACATCGAGCTATGCTCATGACTTGCCGTCGGTGGATGTAGGAGGAACAAGACTTCGACATCCAAGAATATAAACGTAATTTTATTTTTGAGCATGTGTGTGTTTGTAACGTCCACACATATATAGTAGCAGGATTTTAGTAATTCCTTGGTCCCGAGTTAGTTGACTGAGATTTGTCTAGGTACATCCGTATCCGTATGTAGTCACGTTTTAGTGTTTGATACGTCAATTCGTATCTAGACAAATCTAAGAGAACTAATTTGGACCCGTTTTGTATACTCTGGTTTTATTCTGATTATGCATACGTACAGAAAAGAAGAAAGAATCTGATGAATGGAATCCCGGAGGCATTGATCTTCTTCTAGAAAGAATCTGATGAATGAAAGCCGTTTCTTGTTCCGGGTGAGTCAGGCCAGCTGGCAGCCCCGGGTAGGTGGGTACTCCTAGGTGGGTATGTAGGTATACTAGTAGATTATCAGGCCGAGGGTGTGTGGACCTGTCTCCGGCGGGTCTTCCGGGGGCCGGTTCACGTTTCAAGTGGACCAGTATATATTCGGTTGGCTTTCGTGGTCTTGGGAGTTTATACAGCCCCCCTATCAGTGTTATCTTCTCCGGGGTGGCGATTTGCACTTGTTTCTGAGTGGGGAAGGAAAATAAGCACACAACCGAACAACCATCTAACCGTCAGTCTGAACTCCCAGGATCAGTCCATGTGTAAGAAAAAGCTTTTGTTTCCGTCATTCAGCAGTGGAATGGAATAGTTCGATTGGCCGGCGGCGTCTCATGGTCTGTATCGACTACGACTTCTCGGCTACCGCTTCTACAAGCTCCTGAGTTTGAAAAGTTTGCTCAGTTTGCTCCGCAGAGGCGGAAGGCCATAGGTGACATCGAGCTATGCTCAGGACTTGCCGTCGGTGGATGTAGGAGGAAGAAGACTTGGACATCCAAGAATTTAAACGTAAGTTTATTTTTGAGCATTTGTGTGTTTGTAACGTCTACATATATATAATTGTAGGATTTTAGTAATTCCTTGATCCCGAGTTAGTTGACTGAGATTTGTGTAGGTTCATCCTTATTCGTATGTAGACACGTTTTAGTGTTAGATACATCAATTCGTATCTAGAAAAATCTAAGAGAACTAATTTGGACCCATTTTGTATACTCTGGTTTTATTCTTATTATGCGTACGTACAGAAAAGAAGAAAGAATTTGATGAATGGAATCCGAGAGGCATTCATCTTCTTGTAGAAAGAATCTGATGAATGCAAGTCGTTTCTTGTTTCGGGTGAGTCGGGCCAGCTGGCAGCCCCGGGTAGGTGGGTACTCCTAGGTAGGTAGGTAGGTATACTAATAGAATATCCGTCCGAGGGTCTGTGGATCTGTCTCCGGCGGGTCTTCCGGGGGCCGGTTAACGTTTCCAGTGGACCAGTATATATTCGGCTGGCTTTCGTGGTCATGGGAGTTTATACAGCCCCCCTATCGGTGTTATCTTCTCCGGGGTGGCCATTTGCTCTTGTTTTTGAGTGGGGAAGGAAAATAAGCACACAACCAAAGAACCAACTAACTGTCAATCTGAACTCCCGGGATCAGTCCATCGGTAAGAAAAAACTTTTGTTTCCGTCATTCAGCAGTGGAATGGAATAGTTCGATTGGCCGGCGGCGTCTCATGGTCTGTATCGACTAAGACTTCTCGGCTGCCGCTTCTACAAGCTCCTGAGTTTAAAAAATTTGCTCAGTTTGCTCCGCCGAGGCGGAATGCCATAGGTGACATCAAGCTATGCTCAGGACTTGTCGTCGGATGACGTAGGAGGAAGAAGACTTGGACATCCAAGAATTTAAACGTAATTTTATTTTTGAGCATGTGTGTGTTTGTAACGTCTACACATATATAGTAGTAGGATTTTAGTAATTCCTTGGTCCCGAGTTAGTTGACTGAGATTTGTCTAGGTACATCCGTATCCGTATGTAGACACGTTTTAGTGTTAGATACGTCAATTCGTATCTAGACAAATCTAAGAGAACTAATTTGGACCCCTTTTGTATACTCTGGTTTTATTCTAATTATGCGTACGTACAGAAAAGAAGAAAGAATCTGACGAATGGAATCCGGGAGGTATTGATCTTCTTTTAGAAATAATCTGATGAATGAAAGCCATTTCTTGTTCCGGGTGAGTCGGGCTAGCTAGCAGCCCCGGGTAGGTGGGTACTCCTAGGTGGGTAGGTAGGTATACTAGTAGAATATCCGGCCGAGGTTGTGTGGATCTGTCTCCGGCGGGTCCTCCGGGGGCCGGTTCACGTTTCGAGTGGACCAGTATATATTCGACTTGCTTTCGTGGTCTTGGGATTTTATACAGCCCCCCTATCGGTGTTATCTTCTCCGGGGTGGCGATTTGCTCTTGCTTTTGAGTGGGGATGGAAAATAAGCACACAACCAAACAACCATCTAACCGTCAGTCTGAACTCCCAGGATCAGTTCGTCGGTAAGAAAAAGCTTTTGTTTTTGTCATTTGGTAGTGGAATGGAAAAGTTCGATTGGCCGTCTATGTCTCATTGTCTGTATCGACTACGACTTCTCGGCTGCCGCTTCTACAAGCTCCTTAGTTTGAAAAGTTTGCTCAATTTGCTCCGCCGAGGCGGAAGGCCATATGTGACATCGAGGTATGCTCACGACTTGCCGTCGGTGGATGTAGGAGGAAGAAGACTTGGACATCCAAGAATTTAACGTAATTTTATTTTTGAGCATGGGTGTGTTCGTAACGTCTACACATATATAGTAGTAGGATTTTAGTAATTCCTTCGTCCCGAGTTAGTTGACTGAGATTTGTCTAGGTACATCTGTATCCGTATGTAGACATGTTTTAGTGTTAGATACGTCAATTTGTATCTAGACAAATCTAAGAGAACAAATTTGGACCCGTTTTGTATACTCTGATTTTATTCTGATTATGCGTACGTACAGAAAAGAAGAAAGAATCTGATGAATGGAATCCGGGAGGCATTGATCTTCTTCTAGAAAGAATATGATGAATGAAAACCGTTTCTTGTTCCGGTGAGTCGGGCCAGCTGGCAGCCCTGGGTAGGTGGGTAGGTAGGTATACTAGTAGAATATCCGGCCGAGGGTGTGTGGATCTATATCCGGCGGGTGTTCCGGGGGCTGGTTCACGTTTCTAGTGGACCAGTATGTATTCGGCTGGCTTTTGTGGTCTTGGGAGTTTATACAGGCCCCCTACCAGTGTTATCTTCTCCGGGGTGGCGATTTGCTCTTGTTTTTGAGTGGGGAAGGAAAATAAGCACAGAACCGAACAACCATCTAACCGTTAGTCTGAACTCCCAGGATCAGTCCATCGGTAAGAAAAAGCTTTTGTTTCCATCATTCGGCAGTGGAATGGAATAGTTCGATTGGCCGACGGCGTCTCATGGTCTGTATTGACTATGACTTCTCGGCTGCCGCTTCTACAAGCTCCTTGGTTTGAAAAGTTTGCTTACTTTGCTCCACCGAGGCGGAAGGCCATAGGTGACATCGAGCTAATCTCACGACTTGTCGTAGGTGGATGTTGGAGGAATAAGACTTGGACATCCAAGAATTTAAACGTAATTTTATTTTTGAGCATGTGTGTTTGTAACGTCTACACATATATAGTAGTAGGATTTTAGTAATTCCTTGGTCCCGAGTTAGTTGTGTGAGATTTGTCTAGGTACATCTGTATCCGTATGTAGACACGTTTTAGTGTTAGATACGTCAATTCGTATCTAGACAAACCCAAGAGAACTAATTTGGACCCATTTTGTATACTCTGGTTTTATTCTGATTATGCATACGTACAGAAAAGAAGAAAGAATCTGATGAATGGAATCCGGGAGGCATTGATCTTCTTCTAGAAAGAATTTGATGAATGAAATCCGATTCTTGTTCTGGGTGAGACGGCCCAGCTGGCAGCCCCGGGTAGGTGGGTACTCCTAAGTGGGTAGCTAGGTATACTAGTATAATATCTGGCCGAGGGAGTGTGGTTCTGTCTCCGGCGGGTCTTCCGGGGGCCGGTTCACGTTTCCAGCGGACCAGTATATATTCGGCTGGCTTTCGTGGTCTTGGGAGTTTATACAGCCCCCCTATCGGTGTTATCTTCTACGGGGTGGCGATTTGCTCTTGTTTTTGAGTGGGGAAGTAAAATAAGCACACAACCGAACAACCATCTAACCGTCAGTCTGAACTCCCAGGATCAGTCCATCGGTAACAAAAAGCTTTTGCTTCCGTCATTCAGCAGAGGAATGGAATAGTTTGATTGGCCGCCGGCGTGTCATGGTCTGTATCGACTACGACTTCTCGGCTGCCGCTTCTACAAGCTCCCGAGTTTGAAAAGTTTGCTCAGTTTGCTCCACCGAGGTGGAAGGCCATAGGTGACATCGAGCTATGCTCATGACTCGCCGTCGGTGGATGTAGGAGGAAGAAGACTTGGACATCCAAGAATTTAAACGTAATTTTATTTTTGAGCATGAGTGTGTTTGTAACGTCTACACATACATAATAGTAGGATTTTAGTAATTCCTTGGTCCCGAGTTAGTTGACTGAGATTCGTCTAGGTACATCCGTATCCGTATGTAGACACGTTTTAGTGTTAGATACGTCAATTCGTATCTAGAAAAATCTAAGCGAACTAATTTGGACCCGTTTTGTATACTATGGTTTTATTCCGATTATGCGTACGTACAGAAAAGAAGAAAGAATCTGACGAATGGAATCCGGGAGGTATTGATCTTCTTCTAGAAAGAATCTAATGAATGAAAGCCATTTCTTGTTCCAGGTGAGTCGGGCCAGCTCGTAGCCCCGGGTAGGTGGGTACTCCTAGGTGGGTAGGTAGGTATATTAGTAGAATATCTGGCCGAGGGTGTGTTGATCTGTCTCCGGCGGGTCCTCCGGGGGCCGGTTCACGTTTCGAGTGGACCAGTATATATTCGGTTGGCTTTCATGGTCTTGGGAGTTTATACAGCCCCCCTATCGGTGTTATATTCTCTGGGGTGGCGATTTGCTCTTGTTTTTGAGTGGGGAAGGAAAATAAGCACACAACCAAAAAACCATCTAACCGTTAGTCTGAACTCCCAGGATCAGTCCATCGGTAAGAAAAAGCTTTTGTTTCCGTCATTCGGCAGTGGAATGGAATAGTTCGATTGGCCGACGGCGTCTCATGGTCTGTATCGACTACGACTTCTCGGCTGCCGCTTCTACAAGCTCCTTAGTTTGAAAAGTTTGCTCAGTTTGTTCCGCCGAGGCGGAAGGCCATAGGTGACATTTAGCTATGCTCACGACTTGCCGTCGGTGGATGTAGGAGGAAGAAGACTTCGACATCCAAGAATATAAACGTAATTTTATTTTTGAGCATGTGTGTGTTTGTAACGTCTACACATATATAGTAGCAGGATTTTAGTAATTCCTTGGCCCCAAGTTAGTTGACTGAGATTTGTCTAGGTACATCCGTCTTCGTATGTAGACACGTTCTAGTGTTAGATTCGTCAATTCGTATCTAGACAAATCTAAGAGAACTAATTTGGACCCGTTTTGTATACTCTGGTTTTATTCTGATTATGCATACGTACAGAAAAGAAGAAAAAAAATCTGATGAATGGAATCCGGGAGGCATTGATCTTCTTCTAGAAAGAATCTGATGAATGAAAGCCGTTTCTTGTTCCGGGTGAGTCAGGCCAGCTGGCAGCCCTGGGTAGGTGGGTACTCCTAGGTGGGTAGGTAGGTATACTAGTAGATTATCAGGCCGAGGGTGTGTGGATCTGTCTCCGGTGGGTCTTCCGGGGGCCGGTTCACGTTTCCAGTGGACCAATATATATTCGGCTGGCTTTCGTGGTCTTGGGAGTTTATAAAGCCCCCCTATCAGTGTTATCTTCTCCGGGGTGGCGATTTGCACTTGTTTCTGAGTGGGGAAGGAAAATAAGCACACAACCGAACAACCATCTAACCGTCAGTCTGAACTCCCAGGATCAGTCCATCTGTAAGAAAAAGCTTTTGTTTCTGTCATTCAGCAGTGGAATGGAATATATCGATTGGCCGGCGGCGTCTCATGGTCTGTATCGACTACGGCTTCTCGGCTACCGCTTCTACAAGCTCCTAAGTTTGAAAAGTTTGCTCAGTTTGCTCCGCAGAGGCGGAAGGCCATAGGTGACATCGAGCTATGCTCACGACTTGCCGTCGGTGGATGTAGGAGGAAGAAGACTTGGACATCCAAGAATTTAAACGTAAGTTTATTTTTGAGCATTTGTGTGTATGTAACGTCTACATATATATAGTACTAGGATTTTAGTAATTCCTTGATCCCGAGTTAGTTGACTGAGATTTGTGTAGGTTCATCCTTATTCATCGTTTTAGTGTTAGATACGTCAATTTGTATCTAGACAAATCTAAGAGAACTAATTTGGACCCGTTTTTTATACTCTGGTTTTATTCTGATTATGCGTACGTACAGAAAAGAAGAAAGAATCTGATGAATGGAACCCGAGAGGCATTCATCTTCTTCTAGAAAGAATCTGATGAATGCAAGTCGTTTCTTGTTTCGGGTGAGTCGGGCCAGCTGGCAGCCCCGGGTAGGTGGGTACTCCTAGGTGGGTAGGTAGGTATACTAATAGAATATCCGGCCGAGGGTCTGTGGATCTGTCTCCGGCGGGTCTTCTAGGGGCCGGTTCACGTTTCTAGTGGACCTGTATATATTCGGCTGGCTTTCGTGGTCAAGGGAGTTTATACAGCCCCCCTATCGGTTTTATCTTCTCCGGGGTGGCCATTTGCTCTTGTTTTTGAGTGGGGAAGGAAAATAAGCACACAACCGAACAACTATCTAACCGTCAGTCCGAACTCCCAAGATAAGTCCATTGGTAAGAAAAAGCTTTTGTTTCCGTCATTCAGCAGTGGAACGGAATAGTTTGATTGGCCGGCGGCGTCTCATGGTTTGTATCGACTACGACTTCTCGGCTGTCCTTTCTACAAGTTCCTGAGTTTGAAAAGTTTTCTCAGTTTGCTCCGCAGAGGCGGAAGGCCATAGGTGACATCGAGCTATGCTCACGACTTGCCGTCGGTGGATCTAGGAGGAAGAAGACTTGGACATCCAAGAATTTAAACGTAAGTTTATTTTTGAGCATTTGTGTGTATGTAACGTCTACATATATATAGTACCAGGATTTTAGTAATTCCTTGATCCCGAGTTAGTTGACTGAGATTTGTGTAGGTTCATCCTTATTCGTCGTTTTAGTGTTAGATACGTCAATTCGTATCTAGACAAATCTAAGAGAACTAATTTGGACCCGTTTTGTATACTCTGATTTTATTCTGATTATGCGTACGTACAGAAAAGAAGAAAGAATCTGATGAATGGAATCCGAGAGGCATTCATCTTCTTCTAGAAAGAATCTGATGAATGCAAGTCGTTTTTTTTTTCGGGTGAGTCGGTCCAGCTGGCAGCCCCGGGTAGGTGGGTACTCCTAGGTGGGTAGGTAGGTATACTAATAGAATATCCGGCCGAGGGTCTGTGGATCTGTCTCCGGCGGGTCTTCCGGGGGCCGGTTCACGTTTCCAGTGGACCAGTATATATTCGGCTGGTTTTCGTGGTCAAGGGAGTTTATACAGCCCCCCTATCGGTGTTATCTTCTCCGTGGTGGCCATTTGCTCTTGTTTTTGAGTGGGGAAGGAAAATAAGCACACAACCGAACAACTATCTAACCATCAGTCTGAACTCCTAGGATAAGTCCATTGGTAAGAAAAAGCTTTTGTTTCCGTCATTCAGCACTGGAACGGAATAGTTCGATTGGCCGGCGGCGTCTCATGGTTTGTATCGACTACGACTTCTCGGCTGTCCTTTCTACAAGTTCCTGAGTTTGAAAAGTTTGCTCAGTTTGCTCCACCGAGGCGGAAGGCCATAGGTGACATCGAGCTATGCTCACCACTTGCCGTCAGTGGATCTAGGAGGAAGAAGACTTGGACATCCAAGAATTTAAACGTAATTTTATTTTTGAGCATGTGTGTGTTTGTAACGTCTACACATATATAGTAGTAGGATTTTAGTAATTCCTTGGTCCCGAGTTAGTTGACTGAGATTTCTCTAGGTACATCTGTATCCGAATGTAGACACGTTTTAGTGTTAGATATGTCAATTCGTATCTAGACAAATCTAAGAGAACTAATTTGGACCCGTTTTGTATACTCTCGTTTTATTCTGATTATGCGTATGTTTAGAAAAGAAGAAAGAATCCGATGAATGGAATCCGGGAGGCATTCATCTTGTTCTAGAAAGAATCTGATGAATGAAAGCCGTTTCTTGTTCCGGGTGAGTCGGGCCAGCTGGCAGCCCCGGGTAAATGGGTACTCCTAGGTGGGTAGGTAGGTATAGTAGTAGAATATCCGGCCAAGGGTGTGTGGATCTGTCTCCGGCGGGTCTTCCAGGGGCCGCTTCAGGTTTCCAGTGGACCAGTATATATTCGGCTGGCTTTCGTGGTCTTGGGAGTTTATACAGCCCCCCTATCGGTGTTATCTTCTCCGGGGTGGCGATTTGCTCTTATTTTTGAGTGGGGAAGGAAAATAAGCCCACAATCGAACAACCATGTAACCGTCAGTCTGAACTCCCAGGATCAGTCCATCGGTAATAAAAAGCTTTTGTTTCCGTCATTCAGCAGTGGAATGGAATAGTTCGATTGGCCGACGGCGTCTCATGGTCTGTATCGACTACGACTTCTCGGCTGCCGCTTCTACAAGCTCCCTAGTTTGAAAAGTTTGCTCAGTTTGTTCCGCCGAGGCGGAAGGCCATAGGTGACTTCGAACTATGCTCATGACTTGCCGTCGGTGGATGTAGGAGGAAGAAGACTTGGGCATCCAAGAATTTAGACGTAATTTTATTTTTGAGCATGTGTGTGTTTGTAACATCTACACATATATAATAATAGGATTTTAGTAATTCCTTGGTCCCGAGTTAGTTGACTGAGATTCGTCTAGGTACATCTGTATCCGTATGTAGACACGTTTTAGTGTTAGATATGTCAATTTGTATCTAGACAAATCTAAGAGAACTATTTTGGGCCCGTTTTGTATACTCTGGTTTTAGTCTGATTATGCGCACGTACAAAAAAGAAGAAAGAATCTGACGAATGGAATCCGGGAGATATTGATCTTCTTCTAGAAAGAATCTGATGAATGAAAGCCATTTCTTGTTCCGGGTGAGTCGGGACAGCTGGCAGCCCCGGGTAGGTGGGTACTCCTAGGTGGGTAGGTAGGTATACTAGTGGAATATCCGGCCGAGGGTGTGTGGATCTGTCTCCGGCGGGTCTCCCGGGGGCCGGTTCACGTTTCCAGCAAACCTGTATATATTCGGCTGGCTTTCTAGGTCTTCGGAGTTTATACAGCCTCCCTATCGGTGTTATCTTCTCCGGGGTGGCGATTTGCTCTTGTTTTTGAGTGGGGAAGTAAAATAAGCGCACAACCAAACAACCATCTAACCGTCAATCTGAACTCCTAGGATCAGTCCATCGGTAAGAAAAAGTTTTGCTTTCGTCATTCAGCTGTGGAATGGAATAGTTCGATTGGCCGGTGGTGTCTCATGGTCTGTATTGACTACGACTTCTCGGCTGCCGATTCTACAAGCTCCTGAGTTTGAAAAGTTTGCTCAGTTTGCTCCGCCGAGGCGGAAGGCCATAGGTGACACCGAGCTATGCACACGACTTGCCGTCGGCGGATGTAGGAGGAAGAAGACTTGGGCATCCAAGAAAGACGTAATTTTATTTTTGAGCATGTGTGTGTTTGTAACGTCTACACATATATAATAGTAGGATTTTAGTAATTCCTTGGTCCCGAGTTAGTTGACTGAGATTCGTCTAGGTACATCCGTATCCGTATGTAGACACGTTTTAGTGTTAGATACGCCAATTTGTATCTAGACAAATCTAAGAGAACTAATTTGGACCCGTTTTGTATACTCTGGTTTTATTATGATTATGGGTACGAACAGAAAAGAAGAAAGAATCTGATGAATGGAATATGGAAGGTATTGATCTTCTTCTAGAAAGAATCTGATGAATGAAAGCCATTTCTTGTTCCGGGTGAGTCGGGCCAACTGGCAGCCCCGGGTAGGTGGGTACTCCTAGGTGGGTAGGTAGGTATACTAGTACAATATCCGGCCGAGGGTGTGTGGATCTGTCTCCGGCGGGTCCTCCGGGGGCCGGTTCACATTTCGAGTGGACCAGTATAGATTCGGCTGGCTTTCGTGGTCTTGGGAGTTTATACGGCCCCCCTATCGGTGTTCTCTTCTTCGGGGTGGCCATTTGCTCTTGTTTTTGAGTGGGGTAGGAAAATAAGCACACAACCAAACAACCATCTAACCGTCAGTCTGAACTCCCAGGATCAGTCCATCGGTAAGAAAAAGCTTTTGTTTCCATCATTCGGCAGTGGAATGGAATAGTTCGATTGGCCGACGGCGTCTCATGGTCTGTATCGACTACGACTTCTCGGCTGCCGCTTCTACAAGCTCCTTGGTTTGAAAAGTTTGCTCAGTTTGCTCCACCGAGGCGGAAGGCCATAGGTGACATCGAGCTATTCTCATGACTTGTCGTCGGTGGATGTTGGAGGAAGAAGACTTGGACATCCAAGAATTTAAACGTAATTTTATTTTTGAGCATGTGTGTTTGTGACGTCTACACATATATAGTAGTAGGATTTTAGTAATTCCTTGGTCCCGAGTTAGTTGTCTGAGATTTGTCCAGGTACATCTGTATCCGTATGTAGACATGTTTTAGTGTTAGATACATCAATTTGTATCTAGACAAACCTAAGAGAACTAATTTGGACCCATTTTCTATACTCTGGTTTTATTCTGATTATGCGTACGTACAGAAAAGAAGAAAGAATCTGATGAATGGAATCCGGGAGGCATTGATCTTATTCTAGAAAGAATTTGATGAATGAAAGCCGATTCTTGTTCCGGGTGAGTCGGGCCAGCTGGCTGCCCCGGGTAGGTGGGTACTCCTAGGTGGGTAGCTAGGTATACTAGTAGAATATCCGGCTGAGGGTGTGTGGTTCTGTCTCCGGCGGGTCTTCCGGGGGCCGGTTCACGTTTCCAGCGGACCAGTATATATTCGGCAGGCTTTCGTGGTCTTGGGAGTCTATACAGCCCCCCTATCGGTGTTATCTTCTACGGGGTGGCGATTTGCTCTTGTTTTTGAGTGGGGAAGTACAATAAGCACACAACCGAACAACCATCTAACCGTCAGTCTGAACTCCCAGGATCAGTCCATCGGTAACAAAAAGCTTTTGCTTCCGTCATTCAACAGTGGAATGGAATAGTTCGATTGGCTGCCGGCGTGTTATGGTCTGTATCGACTATGACTTCTCGGCTGCTGCTTCTACAAGCTCCCGAGTTTGAAAAGTTTGCTCAGTTTGCTCCGCCGAGGCGGAAGGCCATAGGTGACATCGAGCTATGCTCACGACTCGCCGTCGGTGGACGTAGGAGGAAGAAGACTTGGACATCCAAGAATTTAAACGTAATTTTATTTTTGAGAATGAGTGTGTTTGTAACGTCTACACATATATAATAGTAGATTTCAGTAATTCCTTGGTCCCGAGTTAGTTGACTGAGATTCGTCTAGGTACATCCATATCCGTATGTAGACACGTTTTAGTGTTAGATACGTCAATTCGTATCTAGACAAATCTAAGAGAACTAATTTGGACCCGTTTTGTGTACTATGGTTTTATTCTTGATTATGCGTACGTACAGAAAAGAAGAAAGAATCTGATGAATGAATCCGGGAGGTATTGATCTTCTTCTAGAAAGAATCTGATGAATGAAAGCCATTTCTTGTTCCGGGTGAGTCGGGCCAGCTCGCAGCCCCGGGTAGGTGGGTACTCCTAGGTGGGTAGGTAGGTATATTAGTAGAATATCCGGCCGAGGGTGTGTTGATCTGTCTCCGGCGGGTCCTCCGGGGGCCGGTTCACGTTTCGAGTGGACCAGTATATATTCGGTTGGCTTTCGTGGTCTTGGGAGTTTATACAGCCCCCCTATCGGTGTTATCTTCTCCGGGGTGGCGATTTGCTCTTGTTTTTGAGTGGGGAAGGAAAATAAGCACACAACCGAACAACCATCTAACCGTTAGTCTGAACTCCCAGGATCAGTCCATCGGTAAGAAAAAGCTTTTGTTTACGTCATTCGGCAGTGGGATGGAATAGTTCGATTGGCCGACAGCGTCTCATGGTCTGTATCGACTACGACTTCTCGGCTGCCGCTTCTACAAGCTCCTTAGTTTGAAAAGTTTGCTCAGTTTGTTCCGCCGAGGCGGAAGGCCATATGTGACATCGAGCTATGCTCATGACTTGCCGTCGGTGGATGTAGGAGGAAGAAGACTTCGACATCCAAGAATATAAACGTAATTTTATTTTTGAGCATGTGTGTGTTCGTAACGTCCACACATATATAGTAGCAGGATTTTAGTAATTCCTTGGTCCCGAGTTAGTTGACTGAGATTTGTCTAGGTACATCCGTATCCGTATGTAGTCACGTTTTAGTGTTAGATACGTCAATTTGTATCTAGACAAATCTAAGAGAACTAATTTGGACCCGTTTTGTATACTCTGGTTTTATTCTGATTATGCGTACGTACAGAAAAGAAGAAAGAATCTGATGAATGGAATCCGGGAGGCATTGATCTTCTTCTAGAAAGAATATGATGAATGAAAACCGTTTCTTGTTCCGGTGAGTCGGGCCAGCTGGCAGCCCCGGGTAGGTGGGTACTCCTAGGTGGGTATGTAGGTATACTAGTAGATTATCAGGCCGAGGGTGTGTGGATCTCTATCCGGCGGGTGTTCCGGGGGCTGGTTCACGTTTCTAGTGGACCAGTATGTATTCGGCTGGCTTTCGTGGTCTTGGGAGTTTATACAGGCCCCCTACCAGTGTTATCTTCTCCGGGGTGGCGATTTGCTCTTGTTTTTGAGTGGGGAAGGAAAATAAGCACAGAACTGAACAACCATCTAACCGTTAGTCTGAACTCCCAGGATCAGTCCATCAGTAAGAAAAAGCTTTTGTTTCCGTCATTCAGCAGTGGAATGGAATAGTTCGATTGGCTGGCAGCGTCTCATGGTCTGTATCGACTACGACTTCTCGGCTACCGCTTCTACAAGCTCCTGAGTTTGAAAAGTTTGCTCAGTTTGCTCCGCAGAGGCGGAAGGCCATAGTGTTAGATACGTCAATTCGTATCTAGACAAATCTAAGAGAACTAATTTGGACCCGTTTCGTATACTCTGGTTTTATTCTGATTATGCGTACATACAGAAAAGAAGAAAGAATCTGATGAATGGAATCCGAGAGGCATTGATCGTGTTCTAGAAAGAATCTGATGAATAAAAGCCGTTTCTTGTTCCGGGTGAGTCGGGCCAGCTGGCAGCCCCGAGTAGGTGGGTACTCCTACGTGTATAGGTAGGTATACTAGTAGAATATCCGGCCAAGGCACTACAGGAATCGGCTATTTTGCCGTCTGCCACGGCGGACGGCAAAGGCATGAACGGCTGACGGCAAAGGCCTTTGCTGTCAGCCGCGGACGGCAAAAGGCTCCGGCAAAGTAGGCTACGGTAAACAGCTACTTTGCCGTCTGCTTCCGGGTGGCTGACGACAAAGGCCCTTTGCCGTCTGCGGCGGACGGCAAAGAGAGCGGACGGCAATAATTGCGCTGTCAGTCCGTTAAGTGGCTAACGGCAGGCCTTTGCCGTCCGGCGCTGACGGCAAAATTTCTAGTGTCTTTGCCGTCCGCCGTATGATGTCATCTACACGTCACTACATGGCAGGTTCTTTGCCGTCTGCCACTGATGGCAAAGTCTTTGCCGTCTGCCACTGTAGGCAAACTGACCAAATGGGTCAGCTCCCAGGAAGCACAGCTGGATGCCACGTGTCTTCTTTGCCGTCCGCGGCAGACGGCAAAGAGCCCGTTGCCGTCGGTGGCAGATGGCAAAGAGCCTGCATATTGGCTCTTTTATCTGTTTTTTATTAAATCCAACAATTTTCATCACAAATATATATGACATATATAGATATATTTCAAAAGGCCATTACAGAGCAAACATATAAGATATCCAACACATAACTTCATCATCCAACCATATATATTACATGCATAGTTCCATCATACATAACAAGTTCAACATAGAGGCATCCAACCATATATATTACAATAGTTTCATCCAACGATACATGCATAGTTCAACGATACAAAAGAAACAGAGAAAGGGATAAGGAGCACTCCATCTATGCAAGCTTTCGTCAAGTGAATGAAATCTGCAAAATGAAAAATAAGAAAGTTAGAACAAGAAGAGTAGAACAAGAAGAGTAGAACAAGAAGAAGACTAGAACAAGAAGAGTATGTCATTTATGAGCTAACTTACGTGAAATGGATCATATATGAGCTAACTAAGTTGAAATGGGTCGTTTATGAGCTAGCTAAGGTGAAATGGATCATTTATGAGCTAACTTAGTTGAAATGGGTCGTTTATGAGCTAACTAAGGTCAAATGGATCGTTTTTGAGGTAACTAAGGTGAAATGGATCGTTTTTTAGCTAACTTAGGTGAAATGGATCATTTATGAGCTAACTTAGTTGAAATGGATCGTTTTTGAGCTAACTTAGGTGAAATGGATCATTTATGAGCTAATTTAGTTGAAATGGATCTTTTTGAGCTAAATTAGGTGAAATGGATCATTTAAGAGCTAATTCAGGTGAAATGGATCGTTTTTTAGCTAACTTGGTGAAATGGATCGTTTATGAGCTAAATTAGTTGAAATGGATCGTTTATGAGATAACCTAGGTAAGATGGGTCATTTTGGAGTTAACCTAGGTGAAATGGGTCATTTTAAAGCTAATGTAGGTAAAATGGATCATTTAGGAGCTAATCTAGGTAAAATGGGTCATTTTTGAGCTAACTTGGATGAACTGGATCATTTATAAGCTAACCTAGGTAAAATGGGTCATTTGAGAGCTAACTTAGGTAAAATGGATCGTCTATGAGCTAACTAAGCTAATTATGCAATTTTTGACATAAGTAAGCTAAGTATAGATCGTTTTAGAGCTAACTTAGGTAAAATGGATGGTTTTGGAGGTCAGTAAGCTTATTAAGTCATTTTGGAGGAGAAGAAGCTAAGTCTAGGTCATTATGGTAAGCATTGGAGGAAATAAAGCTAAGTCTAGGTCTTTATGCATGTGTTAAGAAAAACACTAGATAAACTTACCAAGATCCAGGAGGTGTAGGAGCGGGGTGGCTCGTGTCGGTAGATGGAGAAGGATCATGCGATGCTTGTCTGGAGTTACGCTGCACCAAAGATCATTTCCAATGTCTTGTTAGCATGATGACACTCAAATGTTAAGACTAGCAAGTAATGTCCATTCAAATAAAACTCACCGTGGTCCCAGGAGCAATCACTGGCATCGGCGGAGCGGTCTGACCTGTCTTCTCGCACACAGACTGCACATTTGGTTTTGCCGACTCAGTCATACTAGTTAGTAATGAGACAAACACTACATGAATGTTTTGGCTAATCTGCAGAAGAAACTTACCACAAGGAGCTCGTAGATGGCCCTTGCCTGCATGTCATTCCGTGCCCTCTCCTCCTCCATCATCTTTGTCATCCTCTCCTCCAACTCCCGCTACCTCTCCGCCGCCTCCGCCAGAAGTTTCTCCGTTCTATCTCTCTCACTCTGTATAGCAGCCTGCAACACCACTCACATGACCATTTGTAATCATTGATGGAAGCGCACACAATGTAATTAATGGAGAAAGATAACTGAGTACGTATCACTAACCTTGATGGCGAGTTGCACTGGCCGTTCATGAGGCCTTATCTCAGGAGCGGAGCTCGACTGGCGCGCCTTGATCTCCGGGAGAGTGCTAGGACAACGGATAAGTCCATCTCCAATGGCTATGGAGCCATGGGACCACCCGCCACCAGATATCATCACTAGCTTTGGATCAATGGGACCCTGGCTCGGGTTAAAGTCCTCCCCTTTCCTCGCCTTCCCCTCATCTCTATATCTCACGAGCTTGTTGTGGGAGGAGATGTTGGTGAAGTTGTTTGCATCATCGAGGTCAGACTGAGAGAAAGCCTTGACTTTCTTGAAAGAGGCAGTGTGGGCCATGGCATACAGGTCGTACACCTCTGGCACCTTATCCGCCTTATTGTAGCGTTCCTGAAAGAGAGAAACAATGAAAATTAGTAATTAAAGGGCTCAAGCTAGCATGATGAATGAATTGCATGAATTGCATGAATCATGAAGCAAACCACATACCCAGTTGCACCCGAACTGATATAAGTTGGAGCTGCCTTGATGGTGTGGCACACCTTCCATTTGGGCACGTTTGTCCTTGGCCTCGTTGTGGAGGGCTAGCCATTGTTTTGAGCACCACTCATCGACCAACACCTCCCAACAATCCATTCGATCCGCACACCATCTCGGAGGCGCCTAAGTTAGCAAATAGAAACTTGAGCGCTATGGCTAAGAATTACTAAATGAAGGAACTTAAGTAGAGAAGGCCTTAAGAATTACCTTCATGTACTGCTCCTTACTCAGGAACTTATCACAGCACGCCGGCTTGGTCTTCTTGATACCACGCAAGGCGTAGTAGTCTCGAACAGCCTGCACCCGAGCCTCGTGCCGTAAGTTCTGGAGTAGGCGCTTGCAGACGTTCTCGATAACATGTGCCGCGTCCTCCTCGTATCCCTCCTCACATATGTAGAATGGCCGCAATCAAATGAGACAATATTGATTAGTACAATTAATAACTAGCTAGTTGAAGATTTTTAAATGTGTAAAGGAGAAATTACCCAGAACTTTCTGATCACCATGTCTGCCCTCGTGTCGCACACGACACCGTCGATAATCTCATCCGGCGGGGCCGGGGCAGCCACGTAGTGCTCCCAGCTCAATCCAAGCTCTGGAAGCCGACCCTCACCAAGCAACGTGACAAACCCCGGGAAGTTTTGCCGGCAAAGAACTCCAAGGACGGAGTTGGGCTGGCGGACACTATGATGGTGGTCCCAACCCCTGCAGCATGACAAGGCCAACGCATTAGTTATTTGAAGAAACGTGAATGCAGAAGGTACAAAAATATTAAATGCACTTACGTACCTCTCCCCATCAGGGAAAATCAACCACCTCTGCTCGCGGGTCACCGGCACGGACGGGAGCCGTGTAGCACCACGCTGGTAGACGTTGCCCCCCTCCTCCCCTCCTCATCAGTCGGCTCCCCGCCATCATCAGCATGGCCACTCGGCTCCCCGCCATGCTCAGGCTGACCCGGCCAGGTACCCCATCCAGACGTGTGCTCCTCCGGGGTCTCGTGGGCCCAAGTCTCGTGGGCCGAAGGCCCGTCGACCCGAGGCTCGTGGGCCGAAGACTCGTGGACCGGAGGCTCGTGGACCGAAGTCCGTGCAGCCTCCTCCTCAGACGAGTCCACCCTAGCAGTCACGTGCTCGGGTGAAACAGCTGGGGGCGGTGGCGAGGAAGGCGCCGTACGAGTCACCCTACCTCCTCTCCCGCGACCACGTGCTCCAACTCCTCTCTTCTTCTTACCTCGTCCCCTGCTTGGCACCGCGGTCGACGAAGAAGGGCCCGGCGGTGTCGCCATACTGTCCAGCAACGCTCGGCGGAGAGGTGCGTGTGGAATGGAAGACCTCGCACCACGCGCCGACGAAGAAGGGGCCTCGGCGCGCTCCCGACCAGCGCCCACCATCTTTCAACACCTGCCATGACAAAGAATAAACGAAATTAGTACAACATAAAAAAAGTACCGACATGAATAATAATATGTATATCACTTAAGTGTATCATCATCAAGTACAACATAAAAAAATTGAATACCTGACACTACTAATAATCTCGATCAGTATAATCAATAAATGCATAATCATCATCATCACTATAATCAATGATGGGCTCATAGGGTTCATTGGCATCAACATGTGCAAGGCCTCCTTGACATAATCGGTCAAGCATTGACAGGTCATTCGCAGCAGTAACCTCTTCTTGTTCCGGCTCTTCTTGTTCCTCCTCTGGGGTGATGTCGGATTCATTGTCGCCGTCTACTTCAATGTTTTGGGGTGAAGTATAGCAGTTCTTGAAACGCTTTTTGGAAAGACGTGTCTCTTGGAAGAATTCTCCTTCATATGTGTCTGGGTTAATGTGAGGTTCATAATCCTCTTCCTTTGGGGGAGAAAGTCTAGCACGTGGCGGCACTTCATAAACGACATCCCAACCTTTCAGATTTGGATTAGTTTGGCAGGACCACGGTAGATAGAATACTTGGGTCGCCTGTTGAGCCATAATATAGACATCAGGAACATCTAAATGAGTGATTTGGTTGATTTCATCTAGCCCTATATGTTCATGAGTCCTTCTAGTCTCCTTCGGCTGAAACCAATAACATTTGAAGACTACGACATTCGGTGGGTTTTCACCATAGAATAGAAGTTCATAAATTGCTTCAACTCTCCCATAATACTCGGTACCTCCTTCGCCGATAGCAGATACACAACAATTTGTAGACTTACGGTCGGCCATAGATAGCTCTTTGCCATAGGTACGAAAGTGATACCCGTTGATGTCGTACTTGTCAAATGAACGGACCTTATAGTCAAAACCATTAGCGACTTGTCTCAATTCGGCGTCCATAGACTCTGAATTAGCCTACAAGTTTAATATGAAAGGATTGTTGCATTATGCACAAATTAGCGAATGAAATGAAATTGTCTAATAGAAATTACCGTTTGTTTGAACCAAGAGATGAAACCGGGATAGCCACCTCCTTGCTTTGCGAGAAGCTCATACTCTTCGACGAAATCCTTTTGGATCTCCGCTCCATACGAGAATATGGCGACGTATCGACTGTATGACATATCCTGGAATAAGAGTAGTTCAAAGGAAATAGAAGTTGCGAAACAATGTACCGAGAACTTACTCGATGTACGGCCGCACTTCTATCAGGTTGTTGAAGATATACAATGAAATGGTCTGCCATTCTTCGTTATCCAAAGATACTGGATGTGAAACACTAGCTGGTGCGAGATTCCCTTTGAATAGGCTGAGGTTGGATCCACCCTTTTTAGGCTCGTCAGCATTGTACTGAGGCTTCGGATTATGCAAATGACGATTTTTGGCTTCGTAATGCGTTGTTACGAAGTTTGCTGCCTCCTCTGTGATGAATGCCTCAGCCATCGATGCTTCAATTCTACGTTTATTTTTACATTTTTCTCGAAGCGTCTTCTGCATCCTCTCAGTTGGGTAGCACCAACGATTTTGCACGGGCCCCCCCAATCTTGCCTCGGTCGGGAGATGCAAAATCAAATGCTGCATTGGATTAAAGAAGCCCGGTGGAAAGATCTTCTCTAACTTACAGATCAACTCCCGCGCCAACTCTTCCATTTCTTCTAGCACGCCAGGCGATAGTTCTTTCGCACAAAGAACACGGAAGAAATAGCTGAGTTCTGCCAGTACTAGCCATTCATCCTCAGGGATGAAGCCATGCAACATCACCGGCATTACCCGCTCAATCCATATGTGCCAATCATGACTCTTGAGACCAAATATCTTCAGTTTATCAAGATTTGCCCCCCTCTTTAGATTCGCTGCATACCCATCGGGGAACATCAACTGCTGTTGCACCCACAAGAGAATTTCCCTCATAGCTGGCCTTCCAAGATTGAACCATGCCTTTGGCTTCGTCCAGTTCTGCTTTCCTTTCGGTTCTTTCATGTTTTGTAACGGCCTATCACATAGCGCCTCCAGATCGACTCTAGCCTTAGTATTATCCTTTGACTTCCCATCTATGCCGAACAATGTACCAAAAAGTGCCTCGGCGATATTCTTCTTAGTGTGCATCACGTCGATGTTGTGTGGGCAAAGGAGGTCTTTGAAGTAAGGCAGATCCCATAAGCATGTTTTGTGAGTCCACGCGTGCTTAGTATTATACCCCTTGAAGTACCCTAGACGTTGTGGATCTGGCTCGAGAGCGTTTAACTGATCCAAGGTCTGTTGGCCTGTCAATGCAGGTGGTGCAGAGTTTTTGACAACTCTACCCCTGATGAAGTTCTTCTTGTCTTTCCTGAACTTATGGCGAGGATCCAGGAACTGTCTATGCATGTCGAAGCAAGAAAACTTGCGACCGGCCTGAAGCCAATGAAACTCAAGAGCTCCCTTGCATGTGGGGCACGGGAACCTTCCATGCACACACCAGCCAACGAATAGCGCATACGCCGGCAAGTCATGCGTCGAGTACATGTACCAGACACGCATTATGAAGTTCCATTTGCTAAAGGCGTCGTATGTCTTGAACCCATTATCCCAGGCTTCTTGCAATTCGTCCTTAAGCGGCTGCATGTACACATTCATATTTTTGCCCGGATAGTTGGGTCCTGGAATTATCAACGTCAGGAAAATTTTCTTTCTTTGCATAATCTGTCCGGGGGGGAGATTGAGTGGAAAGACAAATACGGGCCAACAACTGTATTGGGCTGCCGTCATACCAAACACACTGAACCCATCCGTGCTGATGCCGACTCAAGGATGCCTCGGATCTGCCGCTTTGTCAGCATGTAATTCATCAAACTTTTTCCACGCAACACCATCCGATGTGTGTACCATCATCAGATTCCCATCTGCATCTAGTTCGGTTCTTTTGCCTGTTTTGTGCCATGTCATCTGTCTGGCCATCTCTTCGACCATGAAAAGACGTTGAAGTCTTGGTACGATTGGCATATACCGAAGAACACTAACGGGGATTTTGGTCTGTGTCTTCTCACCCATACCGTTGTCTACCACAATATACCTGGAAGACTTGCAAATGGGACAATAGTTCAAGTCTGCATAGTCAAGCCTAAATAAGGCACATCCTTTCTCACAGGCATGTATCTTCTCATAGGGCATCTTCAGTGCACGGAGGATTTTGTCCGACTGGTACAGGTTTGCAGGCATTACATGGCCTTTGGGTAGAAAGCGTCCAAATACTGTCATAATTGCGTCATAGCATTCTCTGCCCAATTTGAACTGAGCCTTCAGAGCCATTACTTGTGAGATGGCATCCAACTGACAAAGCTCAGTGTGCTCGTGGAGCGGACGTTTCGAAGACTCCAACATTTCATTGAAGGCCTTTGCAGATTCCTCCATCTCCTCGTACGAATCCCAAGCATCATCATAGCCTTGCACCATGTTTTCCATCCCGGTACCATGCTCGTCGGTGCGACGACGATCCACCTCAGCTCGGTCACGTTGGGCAGACTCACCATGAAATGTCCACACCGTATAATCGGGCGTAAAACCACTCTTCTGCAGGTGTTTGCCAATTTTAGCCTCTGTCTTCTTTTCCCAATTGCCGCACCGGAAACAGGGGCACCAGGTTTTCTTTTGGCCATTTGCAAATGCGGCTTGCACAAACCCCTTAGTTTTTGTGAACCATTCAGCGCTCCATTTGTTCTGACCAGTGTGACCGGTATACATCCAAGCACGGTCACTCATCTTGACTTTCAGAGCTACTGGACACACAACAATTATATATGTAATTCACCATGTATATATTCATCAGTTGATCTACTTTGTCAATTTTATTACGTCCATGCAACCTACACTCTAATAGGTAATGATAGGTCCTAATCCCACCCGTGTATGTGTAGATTGGGTTCATTTTCCCATGCTATGCTCTGGATCCGACGCAAAATTTCGGCAGCACCTCCCCGCTGTTCTCCTGATACACGTCTCTGCAATAAACAGAGAGGATGTGTACCCGGAGAACAACAGGGGAGGCACTGACGAAATATATGCGTCGGATCCGGAGCAAAGCATATGGGAAAATGAACCCAATCTACACATAGTCGGGCTGTCCATGGATAGCGTTGGACAATTCGAAAGAATCAAGGTTATAAATATGCAAATGCATGCATATTTATAACTATGACGCTTTCGAACGGGAGACACATATTGGTTACGCATACTGATGATTCAAGACACATATATAGCTAGCTATCAAGTTTCATCGGAATAGATCAAATAATTAATGGGGGAGGTGGACTTGTCATTTGTGCTCACCCACGAACGAAGGGGCAGAGCTCGTCAAACGCACGGCGAGGTCGTCGAACACCAAACCTCGCAGCGATGAAACAACTGCACATTTAAAACTACACGATCAACACAATTATATATGATGTTTTTCATAACAAAATCGAAAAATATATGACCTAACTAATAATTCACAAATATATGACCCCGTCGGCCTCTGGAAGGCCAAAGAACACCTTTTCGGGAGGTGTCGGTGGTCGGGGTGTCCTGTCGGTGTCGGGGTGCCGTGTCGGGGTCGGCGTGCTGTTTCGGGGTCGGGGGGTCGGGGTGTCGTGTCGATGTCGGGGTAGTGCCGTGTCGGTGTCGGGGTGTTGTTTCGGGGTCGAGGTGTGGTGTTAGGGTCAGGGTGTCGGGTCAGGCTCGAGGGGGTCGGGGTGTCGGGGTCGGGTCGGGGTGCCGTGTCGGTGTCGGGGTCGGGGTGTCGGGTCAGGCGGGGTCGGGGTCTCGGGGTCGGGGTCGGGGGGTGCCGGGTCGGGGTCGGGGTCGGTCGGGGTGTGGGTGTCGGGTCGGGGTGCCGGGTCGGGGTGCGGTCGGGGTGCCGGGTCGGGGTCGGGGTGCCGTGTCGGTGTCGGGGTAAGGGGGGTGTGGTGTCGGGTGTCGGTGTCGGGGTGTCGTGTCGGTGTCGGGGGTCGGGGTCTCGGGTCGGGGTGTCGGGTGTGGGTCGGGGTGTCGGGGTCGGGGTGTCGGGTCGGGGTGCCGGGTCGGGGTCGGGGTGCCGTGTCGGTGTCGGGGTCGGGGTGTCGGGTCAGGCGGGTCGGGGTGTCGGGGTCGGGTCGGGGTCGGGGTGGTCGGGGTCGGGGTCGGGGTCGGGTGTCGGGTCGGGGTCTGGGGTCGGGGTGTCGTGTCGGGGTGCCGGGTCGGGGTCGGGGTGCCGTGTCGGGTCGGGTTTTTTCCTCTTTTTTCCTTTTCTTCTTCTTCTTCTTCTATTCTTCTTCTTTTTCTTCCTTTTCTTCTTCTTCTTCTTCTTCTTCTTCTTCCTCTTTCCTTTTTCCTTCTTCTTCTTCTCCTCCTCTCCTCTTTTTTCTTCTTCTTCTTCCTCTTCTTCTTTTTTCTTCTCCTCCTCCTCTTCTTCTTCTTCCTTTCCTTTTTCTTCTTCTTCTTCTCCTCCTCTCCTCTTTTTCTCTTCTTCTTCTTCTTTCCTCAAACTAAACTAAACCTAAAACTAAACCTAAAACTAAAACTAAACTAAATCTAAACTAAACATAAACCTAAAACTAATAAAACATAAAAAAGGAAAAAACTAAATCTAAACCTAAAACTAAACTAAAACTAAACCTAAAACTAAAACTAAAACTAAATCTAAACTAAAATAAAAAAGAAAAAAAAGAAAAACAGAAAAAAGAGGGGGCTCACCTGGGGCAGGGCCGGTGGAGGAGGGGGGCGGCGGTCGGGGTCGGGTCGGGGGGGGGTACGGGCCGTTAGGTAGTGTCCTCTTTGTCGTCCGCCTCTCTTTGCCGTCCGCCCTTTTGCCTCTTTGTCGTTTGCTGGCAGACGGCAAAGAGGTGGGCCGTTAAGTTTCTTTGCAAACGGGCGTGGGGTGGGGCCACCTCTCTTTGCCGTCTGCCAGCGGACGGCAAAGATTCTTTGCCGTCTGCTGGCAGACGGCAAAGAGCTCGCGGACGACAAAGAGCTTCTTTGCCGTCTGCCATTCCTTTGCCGTCTGCTTTTGGGTAGCTGATGGCAAATAGCTTCTTTTGTCGTCCGCTAGCTGACGGCAAAGAGCTGGCAGATGGCAAATGAGCTGATTCCAGTAGTGAGGGTGTGTGGATCTGTCTCCGGCGGGTCTTCGGGGGCCGATTTCACGTTTCCAGTGGACCAGTATATATTCGGTTTGCTTTCGTGGTCTTGGGAGTTTATACAGCCCCCCTATCGGTGTTATCTTCTCCGGGGTGGCGATTTGCTCTTGTTTTTGAGTGGGGAAGGAAAATAAGCACACAACCGAACAACCATGTAACCGTCAGTCTGAACTCCCAGGATCAGTCCATCGGTAAGAAAAAGCTTTTGTTTCCGTCATTCAGCAGTGGAATGGAATAGTTCGATTGCCGGCGACGTCTCATGGTCTGTATCGACTACGATTTCTCGGGCCGCCCCTTCTTCTAACAAAGCCTCCTAAGTTTGAAAAGTTTGCTCCGGCCGAGGCGGAAGTCCATAGGTGACATCCGAGCTATGGCTCATGACTGCCGTCGGTGGGATGTAGGAGGAAGGAAGACTTGGACCTCCCAATAATTTAAACATATTTTTATTTTTGAGCATTGTGTGTTTATAACGTCTACATATATATAGTAGTAGGATTTTAGTAATTCCTTGGTCCCGAGTTAGTTGACTGAGATTTTTCTAGGTACATCCGTATCCGTATGTAGACACATTTTAGTGTTAGATACGTCAATTCGTATCTAAACAAATCTAAGAGAACTAATTTGGACCCGTTTTGTATACTCTAGTTTTATTCTGATTATGCGTACGTACAGAAAAAAGAAGAAACAATTAGATGAATAGAATCCGGGAGGCATTGATATTCTTCTAGAAAGAATCTGATGAATGAAAGTCATTTCTTGTTCCGGGTGAGTCGGGCCAGCTGGCAGCCCCGGGTAGGTGGGTACTCCTAGGTGGGTAGGAAGGTATACTAGTAGAATATCCGGCCGAGGGTGTGTGGATCTATCTCCGGTGGGTCTTCCGGGGGCCGGTTCACGTTTCAGTGGACGAGTATATATTCGGCTGGCTTTCGTGGTCTTGGGAATTTATACAGCCCCCCTATCGGTGTTATCTTCTCCAGGGTGGCCATTTTCTCTTGTTTTTGAGTGGGGAAGGAAAATAAGCACACAACCGAACAACCATCGAACCGTCAGTCTGAACTCCCGGGATCAGTCCATCGGTAAGAAAAAACTTTTATTTTCGTCATTCAGAAGTGGAATGGAATAGTTCGATTGCCGGCGGCGTCTCATGTTCTGTATCGACTACGACTTCTCGGCTGCCGCTTCTACAAGCTCCTGAGTTTGAAAAGTTTGCTCAGTTTGCTCCGCCGAGGCGGAAGGCCATAGGTGACATCGAGCTATGCTCACAACTTGGCGTCGGTGTATGTAGGAGGAAGAAGACTTTGACATCCAAGAATTTCAACGTACTTTTATTTTTGACCATGTGTGTGTTTGTAACGTCTACACATATATAGTAGTAGGATTTTAGTTATTCCTTGGTCCCGAGTTAGTTGACTGAGACTTGTCTAAGTACATCCGTATACGTATGTAGACACGTTTTAGTGTTAGATACATCAATTCGTATCTAGACAAATCTAAGAGAACTAATTTGGACCCGTTTTTTATATACTCTGATTTTATTCTGGTTATGCGTACGTACAGAAAAGAAGAAAGAATCTCACAAATGGAATCCGGGAGGTATTGATCTTCTTCTAGAAAGAATCTGATGAATGAAAGCCATTTCTTCTTCCAGGGGAGTCGGGCCAGCTGGCAGCCCCGGGTAGGTGGGTACTCCTAGGTGGGTAGGTAGGTATACTAGTAGAATATCCAGCCGAGGGTGTGTGGATCTGTCTCCAGCGGGTCCTCCGGGGGCCGGTTCACGTTTCGAGTGGTCCAGTATATATTCAGCTGGCTTTCGTGGTCTTGGGAGTTTTTACAGCCCCCCTATCGGTGTTATCTTCTCCGGGGTGGCGATTTGCTCTTGTTTTTGAGTGGGGATGGAAAATAAGCACACAACCGAACAACCATCTAACCGTTAGTCTGAACTCCCAGGATCAGTCCATCGGTAAGAAAAAGCTTTTGTTTCCGTCATTCGGCACTGGAATGGAATAGTTTGATTGGCCGTCGGCGTGTCATGGTCTGTATCGACTACGACTTCTCGGCTGCCTCTTCTACAAGCTCCTTAGTTTGTAAAGTTTGCTTAGTTTGCTCCGCCAAGGCGGAAGGCCATATGTGACATCGAGCTATGCTCACGACTTGCCGTCGGTGGATGTAGGAGGAAAAAGACTTGGACATCCAAGAATTTAAACGTAATTTTATTTTTGAGCATGTGTGTGTTTGTAACATCTACACATATATAGTAGTAGGATTTTAGTAATTCCTTGGTCCCGAGTAAGTTGACTGAGATTTGTCTAGGTACATCTGTATCCGTATGTATACACGTTTCAGTGTTAGATACGTTAATTCGTATCTAGACAAATCTAAGAGAACTAATTTGGACCCGTTTTGTATACTCTGGTTTTATTCTGATTATGCGTACGTACAGAGAAGAAGAAAGAATCTGATGAATGGAATCCGGGAGGCATTAATCTTCTTCTAGAAAGAATTTGATGAATGAAAACAGTTTCTTGTTCCAGGTGAGTCGGGCCAGCTGGTAGCCCCCGTAGGTGGGTAGGTAGGTATACTAGTAGAATATCCGGCCGAGGGTGTGTGGATCTATCTCCGGCGGGTCTTCCGGGGGCTGGTTCACGTTTCCAGTGGACCCGTATATATTCGGCTGGCTTTCGTGGTCTTGGGAGTTTATACAGCCCCCCTATCAGTGTTATCTTCTCCGGGGTGGCGATTTTCTCTTGTTTTTGAGTGGGGAAGGAAAATAAGCACACAGCCGAACAACCATCTAACCGTCAGTCTGAACTCCTAGGATCAGTCCATCGGTAAGAAAAAGCTTTTGTTTCCGTCATTCAGCAGTGGAATGGAATAGTTCGATTGGCCGCCGGCGTCTCATGGGGTATCGCCTACGACTTCCCGCCTGCCGCTTCTACTAGCTCCTGAGTTTGAAAAGTTTGCTCAGTTTGCTCCGCCGAGGCGGAAGGCCATAGGTGACATCGAGCTATGCTCACGACTTTCCGTCGGTGGATGTAGGAGGAAGAAGACTTGGACATCCAAGAATTTAAACGTAATTTTATTTTTGAGCATATGTGTGTTTGTAACGTCTACACATATATAGTAGTAGGATTTTAGTAATTCCTTGGTCGCGAGTTAGTTGACTGAGTTTTTTCTACGTACATCCGTATCCATATGTAGACACGTTTTAGTGTTAGATACATCAATTCATATCTTGACAAATCTAAGAGAACTAATTTGGACCCGTTTTGTATACTCTGGTTTTATTCTGATTATGCGTAGGTACAGAAAAGAAGAAAGAATCTGATGAATGGAATCTGGGAGGGATTGATCTTATTCTAGAAAGAATCTGATGAATGAAAGACGTTTCTTGTTCCGGGTGAGTCGGGCCAGCTGGCAGCCCCGGGTAGGTGGGTACTCCTAGGTGGGTAGTGAAGGAAATATGCCCTAGAGGCAATAATAAAGTTATTATTTATTTCCTTATATCATGATAAATGTTTATTATTCATGCTAGAATTGTATTAACCGGAAACATAATACATGTGTGAATACATAGACAAACAGAGTGTCACTAGTATGCCTCTACTTGACTAGCTCGTTAATCAAAGATGGTTATGTTTCCTAACCATGAACAAGGAGTTGTTATTTGATTAACAGGATCACATCATTAGTTGAATGATCTGATTGACATGACCAATTCCATTAGCTTAGCACCCGATCGTTTAGTATGTTGCTATTGCTTTCTTCATGACTTATACATGTTCCTATGACTATGAGATTATGCAACTCTCGTTTGCCGGAGGAACACTTTGGGTGCTACCAAACGTCACAACGTAATTGGGTGATTATAAAGGAGCATTATAGGTGTCTCCAAAGGTAGATGTTGGGTTGGCGTATTTCGAGATTAGGATTTGTCACTCCAATTGTCGGAGAGGTATCTCTGGGCCCTCTCGGTAATGCACATCACATAAGCCTTGCAAGCATTGCAACTAATGAGTTAGTTGCGGGATGATGTATTACAGAACGAGTAAAGAGACTTGCCGGTAACGAGAATTGAACTAGGTATTGGATACCGACGATCGAATCTCGGGCAAGTAACATACCGATGACAAAGGGAACAACGTATGTTGTTATGCGGTCTGACCGATAAAGATCTTCGTAGAATATGTAGGAGCCAATATGGGCATCCAGGTCCCGCTATTGGTTATTGACCAGAGACGTGTCTCGGTCATGTCTACATTGTTCTTGAACCGTAGGGTCCGCACGCTTAACGTTACGATGATAGTTTTTATGAGTTTATGCATTTTGATGTACCGAAGGTTGTTCGGAGTCCCGGATGTGATCACGGACATGACGAGGAG
The DNA here is from genome assembly GCF_003073215.2 of Triticum urartu. Lineage (NCBI taxonomy): Eukaryota > Viridiplantae > Streptophyta > Magnoliopsida > Poales > Poaceae > Triticum > Triticum urartu. Next base: position 659,571,958 of record NC_053026.1, read on the forward strand.
TCTCGAAATGGTCGAGACATAAAGATTGATATATTGGAAGCCTATATTTGGATATCGGAAGTGTTCCGGGTGAAATAAGGATTTTACCGGAGTATCGGGAGGTTACCGGAACCCCCCGGCAGCTAAATGGGCCTGAGTGGGCTTTAGTGGAAAGGAGAAAGGGGCAGCCCAAGGTGGCCGCGCGCTTCCCCCCTCCCCTAGTCCTATTAGGACTAGGAGAGGTGGCCGGCCCCCCCTCTCTCTTTCCCCCCCTTGAGGATTCCTATTCCAATTAGGATTGGGGGGGGGGGGAGTCCTACTCTCGGTAGGAGTAGGACTCCTCCTGGCGCGCCCCAAGGCTGGCCGCACCTCTCCCCCCTTGCTCCTTTATATACAGGGGCAGGGGGCACCTCTAGACACAAGTTGATCCTTGAGATCGTTCCTTAGCCGTGTGCGGTGCCCCCTGCCACCATATTCCACCTCGATCATATTGTAGCAGTGCTTAGGCGAAGCCCTGCGACGGTAGAACATCAAGATCGTCACCACGCCGTCGTGCTGACGGAACTCTTCCCCGATGCTTTGCTGGATCAGAGCCCGGGGATCGTCATCGAGCTGTACGTGTGCTAAGAACTCGGAGGTGCCGGAGTAACGGTGCTTGGATCGGTCGGATCGGGAAAACGTACGACTACTTCCTCTATGTTGTGTGATCGCTTCCGCAGTCGGTCTGCCTGGGTACGTAGACAACACTCTCCCCTTCGTTGCTATGCATCACCATGATCTTGCGTGTGCGTAGGAATTTTTTTGAAATTACTACGTTCCCCAACAGTGGCATCCGGGCCTAGGTTTTATGGTTTGATGTTATTTGCACGAGTAGAACACAAGTGAGTTGTGGGCGATATAAGTCATACTGCCTACTAGCATGTCATACTTTGGTTCAGCGGTATTGTTGGACGAGACTACCCGGACCAACATTACGCGTACGCTTACGCGAGACCGGTTTCCCCGACGTGCTTTGCACACAGGTGGCTTGCGGGCGACTGTCTCTCCAACTTTAGTTGAACCGAGTGTGGCTACGCCCGGTCCTTGAGAAGGTTAAAACGGAGTCTATTTGACAAACTATCGTTGTGGTTTTGATGTGTAGGTGAGATTGGTTCTTGCTTAAGCCCGTAGCAGCCACGTAAAACTTGCAACAACAAAGTAGAGGATGTCTAACTTGTTTTTGCAGGGCATGTTGTGGTGTGATATGGTCAAGGCATGATGCTGAATTTTATTGTATGAGATGATCATGTTTTGTAACCGAGTTATCGGCAACTGGCACGAGCCATATGGTTGTCGCTTTATTGTATGCAATGCAATCGTGATGTAATGCTTTACTTTATTACTAAACGGTAGTGATAGACGTGGAAGCATAAGATTGGCGAGACGACAACGATGCTACGATGGAGATCAAGGTGTCGCACCGGTGACGATGGTGATCATGACGGTGCTTCGGAGATGGAGATCACAAGCACAAGATGATGATGGCCATATCATATCACTTATATTGATTGCATGTGATGTTTATCCTTTTATGCATCTTATCTTGCTTTGATTGACGGTAGCATTATAAGATGATCTCTCACTAAATTATCAAGAAGTGTTCTCCCTGAGTATGCACCGTTGCCAATGTTCGTCGTGCCCAGACACCACGTGATGATCGGGTGTGATAAGCTCTACATCCATCTACAATGGGTGCAAGCCAGTTTTTGCACACGCAGAATACTCAGGTTAAACTTGACGAGCCTAGCATATGCAGATATGGCCTCGGAACACAGAGACCGAAAGGTCGAGCGTGAATCATATAGTAGATATGATCAACATAACGATGTTCACCATTGAAAATTACTCCATCTCACGTGATGATCGGTTATGGTTTAGTTGATTTGGATCACATGATCACTTAGAAGATTAGAGGGATGTCTATCTAAGTGGGAGTTCTTAAGTAATATGATTAATTGAACTTTAATTTATCATGAACTTAGTCCTGGTAGTATTAGCATATCTATGTTGTAGATCAATAGCTCGCGTTGTTGCTTTCATATGTTTATTTTGATATGTTCCTAGAGAAAATTGTGTTGAAAGATGTTAGTAGCAATGATGCGGATTGGATCCGTGATATGAGGTTTATCCTCATTGCTGCACAGAAGAATTATGTCCTTGATGCACCGCTAGGTAACAGACCTATTGCAGGAGCAGATGCAGACGTTATGAACGTTTGGCTAGCTCAATATGAAGACTACTTGATAGTTTAGTGCACCATGCTTAACGGCTTAGAATCGGGACTTCAAGGACGGTTTGAACGTCATGGACCATATGAGATGTTCCAGAAGTTGAAGTTAATATTTCAAGCAAATACCCGAGTTGAGAGATATGAAGTCTCCAACAAGTTCTATAGCTAAAAGATGGAGGAGAATCGCTCAACTAGTGAGCATGTGCTCAGATTGTCTGGGTACTACAATCGCTTGAATCAAGTGGGAGTTAATCTTCCAGATAAGATAGTTATTGACAGAATTCTCTAGTCACCATCACCAAGTTAGTAGAACTTCGTGATGAACTATAATATGCAAGGGATAACAGAAACAACTCCCAAGCTCTTCGTGATGCTGAAATCAAACGAAGGTAGAAATCAAAGAAAACATCAAGTGTTGATGGTTGACAAGATCACTAGTTTCAAGAAAAGGGCAGAGGGAAGAAGGAGAACTTCAAGAAGAACAGCAAGCAAGTTGCTGCTCAAGTGAAGAAGCCCAAATCTGATCCTAAGCCTGAGACTAAGTGCTTCTACTGCAAAGGGATTGGTCACTGGAAGCGGAACTACCCCAAGTGATTGGCGGATAAGAAGGATGGCAAAGTGAACACAAGTATATTTGATATACATGTTATTGATGTGTACTTTACTAGTGTTTATGGCAAACCCTCAGTATTTGATACTAGTTCAGTTGCTAAAGATTAGTAACTCGAAACGGGAGTTGCAGAATAAACAGAGACTAGTTAAGGGTGAAGTGACGATGTGTGTTGGAAGTGGTTCCAAGATTGATATGATCATCATCGCACACTCCCTATACTTTTGGGATTAGTGTTGAACCTGAATAAGTGTTATTTGGTGTTTGCGTTAAGCATGAATATGATTTGATCATGTTTATTGTAATACGGTTATTCATTTAAGTAAGAGAATAAATTGTTGTTCTGTTTACATGAATAAAACCTTATATGGTTACACACCCAATGAAAATAGTTCGTTGGATCTCGATCGTAGTGATACACATAATCATAATATTGGAACCAAAAGATGCAAAGTTAATAATGATAAGTGCAACTTATTTGTAGCACTGCCGTTTAGGTCATATTGGTGTAAAGCGCATGAAGAAACTCCATACTGATGGGATTTTGGAATCACTTGACTATGAATCACTTGATGCTTGCGTACCATACCTTTTGGGCAAGATGACTAAAACGCCGTTCTCCGGAACAATGAAGCAAGCAACATATTTGTTGGAGATCATACATACTGATGTATATGGTCCGATGAATATTAAGGCTTGCAGCAGGTATCATTATTTTCTGACCTTCACAGATGATTTGAGCAGATATGGGGATATCTACTTGATGAAACATAAGTCTGAAACATTTGAACAGTTCAAAGAATTTCAGAGTGAAGTGGAAAATCATTGTGACAAGAAAATAAAAGTTTCTACGATATGATCGCAGAGGTAAAATATTTGAGTTACGAGTTTGGTCTTCAATTAAAACAATGTGGAATAGTTTCACAAACTCATGCCACATGGAACACCACAGCATAATGGTGTGTCCGAACGTCATAACCGTACTTTATTGGATATAGTGCGATCTATGATGTCTCTTACCGATCTACCACTATCGTTTTGGAGTTATGCATTAAAGACAGCTGCATTCACGTTTAAAAGGGCACCATCTAAGTCCGTTGAGACGACACAATCTGAACTGTGGTTTGGCAAGAAACCAAAGTTGTCGTTTCTTAAAGTTTGGGACTGCGATGCTTATGTGAAAAAGTTTCAACATGATAAGCTCGAATACAAATCGGAGAAATATGTCTTCATAGGATACCCAAAGGAGACTGTTGGGTACACCTTCTATCACAAATCCGAAGGCAAGACTTTTGTTGCTAAATTCGGAGTTTTTCTAGAGAAGGAGTTTCTCTCGAAAGAAGTGAGTGGGAGGAAAGTAGAACTTGATGAGGTAACTGTACCTGCTCCCTTATTGGAAAGTAGTTCATCATAGAAATCTGTTCCTATGACTACTACACCAATTAGTGAGGAAGCTAATGATGATGATCATGTAACTTCAGATCAAGTTACTACCAAATCTCATAGGTAAACCAGAGTGAGATCCGCACCAGAATGGTACAGTAATCCTGTTCTGGAAGTCATGTTACTAGACCATGACGAACTTGCGAACTATGAGGAAGCGATGATGAGCCCAGATTCCGCGAAATGGTTTGAGACCATGAAATCTGAGATATGATCCATGTATGAGAACAAAGTATGGACTTTGGTTGACTTGCCCGATGATCGGCAAGCCATAGAAAATAAATGGATCTTCAAGAGGAAGACGGACGCTGATATTAGTGTTACTATCTACAAAGCTAGAATTGCCGCAAAAGGTTTTCGACAAAGTTCAAGGTGTTGACTACGATGAGATTTTCTCACTCGTATCTATGCTTAAGTCTGTCCGAATCATGTTAGCAATTGCCGCATTTTATGAAATCTGGCAAATGGATAAACAAAACTGCATTCCTTAATGGATTTACTAAAGAAGAGTTGTATACGATGCAACTAGAAGGTTTTGTCGATCCTAAAGGTGTTAACTAAATATGCAAGCTCCAGCGATCCATCTATGGACTGGTGCAAGAATCTCGGAGTCGGAATATATGCTTTGATAAGTTGATCAAAGCATATAGTTTTATACAGACTTGCGGTGAAGCCTGTATTTACAAGAAAGTGAGTGGGAGCAATACAACATTTCTAATAAGTATATGTGAATGACATATTGTTGATCGGAAATAATGTAGAATTATTCTGTAAAGCATAAAGGAGTGTTTGAAAGGAGTTTTTCAAAGAAAGACTTCGGTGAAGCTGCTTACATATTGAGCTCCAAGATCTATAGAGATAGATCAAAACGCTTGATAAGGTTTTTCAATAAGTACATACCTTGACAAGATTTTGAAGTAGTTCAAAATGGAGCAGTCAAAGAAAGAGTGCTTGCCTGTATTACAAGGTGTAAAGTTGAGTAAGACTCAAAGCCCGACCTCGGCAGAAGATAGAAAGAGAATGAAAGTCATTCCCTATGCCTTGGCCATAGGTTCTATAAAGTATGTCATGCTGTATACCAGATCTATTGTATACCCTGCACTGATTAAGCAAGGGATTAGATCACTGGACAGCGGTCAGAATTATCCTTAGTGAAATAAGGATATGTTTCTCGATTATGGACATGACAAAAAGGTTCGTCGTAAAAGGTTACGTCGATGCAAGTTTTGACACAGATCTGGATGACTCTAAGTCTCGATCTAGATACATATTGAAAGTGGGAGCAATTAGCTAGAGTAGCTCCATGCAGAGCATTGTAGACATAGAATTCGCAAAATACTTACGGATCTGTATGTGACAGACCCGTTGACTAATATTCTCTCACAAGCAAAACATGATCACACCTTAGTACTCTTTGGGTGTTAATCACATAGCGATGTGAACTAGATTACTGAATCTAGTAAACCCTTTGGGTGTTGGTCACATGGCGATGTGAACTATGGGTGTTAATCACATGATGATGTGAACTATCGATGTTAATCACATGGTGATGTGATCTAGATTATTGACTCTAGTGCAAGTGGGAGACTGAATGAAGGAAATATGCCCTAGAGGCAATAATAAAGTTATTATTTATTTCCTTATCATGATAAATGTTTATTATTCATGCTAGAATTGTATTAACCGGAAACATAATACATGTGTGAATACATAGACAAACAGAGTGTCACTAGTATGCCTCTACTTGACTAGCTCGTTAATCAAAGATGGTTATGTTTCCTAACCAAACAAAGAGTTGTTATTTGATTAACGGGATCACATCATTAGTTGAATGATCTGATTGACATGACCCGACCAATTCCATTAGCTTAGCACCCGATCGTTTAGTATGTTGCTATTGCTTTCTTCATGACTTATACATGTTCCTATGACTATGAGATTATGCAACTCTCGTTTGCCGGAGGAACACTTTGGGTGCTACCAAACGTCACAACGTAATTGGGTGATTATAAAGGAGCATTATAGGTGTCTCCAAAGGTAGATGTTGGGTTGGCGTATTTCGAGATTAGGATTTGTCACTCCAATTGTCGGAGAGGTATCTCTGGGCCCTCTCGATAATGCACATCACATAAGCCTTGCAAGCATTGCAACTAATGAGTTAGTTGCGGGATGATGTATTACAGAACGAGTAAAGAGACTTGCCGGTAACGAAATTGAACTAGGTATTGGATACCGACGATCGAATCTCGGGCAAGTAACATACCGATGACAAAGGGAACAACGTATGTTGTTATGCGGTCTGACCGATAAAGATCTTCGTAGAATATGTAGGAGCCAATATGGGCATCCAGGTCCCGCTATTGGTTATTGACCAGAGACGTGTCTCGGTCATGTGTACATTGTTCTCGAACCGTAGGGTCCGCACGCTTAACGTTACGATGATAGTTTTTATGAGTTTATGCATTTTGATGTACCGAAGGTTGTTCGGAGTCCCGGATGTGATCACGGACATGACGAGGAGTCTCGAAATGGTCGAGACATAAAGATTGATATATTGGAAGCCTATATTTGGATATCGGAAGTGTTCCGGGTGAAATCGGGATTTTACCGGAGTACCGGGAGGTTACCGGAACCCCCCGGGAGCTAAATGGGCCTTAGTGGGCTTTAGTGGAAAGGAGAAAGGGGCAGCCCAAGGTGGCCGCGCGCATCCCCCCTCCCCTAGTCCTATTAGGACTAGGAGAGGTGGCCGGCCCCCCTCTCTCTCTTTCCCCCCCTTGAGGATTCCTATTCCAATTAGGATTGGGGGGGGGGAGTCCTACTCCCGGTAGGAGTAGGACTCCTCCTGGCGCGCCCCAAGGCTGGACGCACCTCTCCCCCCTTGCTCCTTTACATACAGGGGCAGGGGGCACCTCTAGACACAAGTTGATCCTTGAGATTGTTCCTTAGCCGTGTGCGGTGCCCCCTGCCACCATATTCCACCTCGATCATGTTGTAGCAGTGCTTAGGCGAAGCCCTGCGACGGTAGAACATCAAGATCGTCACCACGCCGTCGTGCTGACGGAACTCTTCCCCGATGCTTTGCTGGATCAGAGCCCGGGGATCGTCATCGAGCTGTACGTGTGCTAAGAACTCGGAGGTGCCGGAGTAACGGTGCTTGGATCGGTCGGATCGGGAAAACGTACGACTACTTCCTCTATGTTGTGTGATCGCTTCCGTAGTGGGTCTGCGTGGGTACGTAGACAACACTCTCCCCTTTGTTGCTATGCATCACCATGATCTTGCGTGTGCGTAGGAATTTTTTTGAAATTACTACGTTCCCCAACAGGTAGGTAGGTATACTAGTAGAATATCCGGTCAAGGGTGTGTGGATCTGTCTCCGGCGGGTCTTCCGGGGGCCGATTCACGTTTCCAGTGGACCAGTATATATTCGGCTGGCTTTCGTGATCTTGGTAGTTTATACAGCCCCCCTGTCGGTGTCAAAACCCGCGGATCTCGGGTAGGGGGTCCCGAACTGTTCGTCTAGGCCGGATGGTAACAGGAGGCAGGGGACACGATGTTTTACCCAGGTTCGGGCCCTCTTGATGAGGGTAAAACCCTATGTACTGCTTGATTAATATTGATGATATGAGTGTTACAAGAGTAGATCTACCACGAGATCAGAGAGGCTAAACCCTAGAAGCTAGCCTATGGTATGATTGTATGTTGTGATTGTTGTCCTACAGACTAAAACCCTTCGGTTTATATAGACACCGGAGAGGGTTAGGGTTACACAAGGTTGGTTACAAAGGAGGAGTTATCCATATCCGTATTGCCTAGCTTGCCTTCCACGCCAAGTAGAGTCCCATACGGACACGAGACGAAGTCTTCAATCTTGTATCTTCATAGTCTAATTAACATTCCGGCCAATGGAGATAGTCTGGCTGTCCGGAGACCCCCTAATCTAGGATTCCCTCAGTAGCCCCTGAACCAGGCTTCAATGATGATGAGTCCAGCGCGTAGTATTGTCTTCGGCATTGCAAGGCGGGTTCCTTCTCTGAATATATCACAGAAGAATTTGAATACGAGGATAGTGTCCGACCCTGCAAAATAAGTTCCACATTCCACCGTAGAGAGAATAATATTTTTGCAGATCTAATTTGCTGGCTTGTCTTGGAAGCATGACGTTACGTCATGGCCCGGTGATTATTCGAACCGTTTCTTTTAACCAGCCCCGCACATAACGCGAGGCAGTTTTTCGACACGTCTTGTCAAAGCAGAGATCGTGTCCCCTTATTACGGGATTCTCATCAATACGGGCGTGGGTAACCCAACCGCGCCATCAATTGCGGCACTTGGGGAATAAGGGAGTTTTACTAGGCAAGTGGGGGCGCTTAATTTCGTCCGCCCATATAAAGGGATAAGGATTCACCTTTCTATCCACGCCTTCTTCCTCCTTTGCTCATCCGTTTCCGCACACTCGAGCCCTAGCGCCCAAGTCCTCACTTCCACCTCAACCTTCTCCAACCATGTCCGGAGCGGGGGGCAAGTGGATGGTCTCCTCCGTCACAGAGGGAGACATCAAAAAACTAAGGAGAGCCGGATACCTGCCCGACGACATCGCGCACCGGCTCCCAGATGAGGGGCAGCTCATCCCCACACCCAGGCCCCATGAGAGGGTGGTATTCCTCACCCATTTCCTCCGCGGACTGGGATTCCCTCTCCATCCCTTCGTCCGGGGCCTCATGTTTTATTACGGCCTGGATTTCCCCGATCTGGCCCCGAACTTCGTCCTGAACATCTCGGCGTTCATCGTCGTGTGCGAGGCCTTCCTCCGCATCAAGCCCCACTTAGGCTTATGCCTGAAGACCTTCAATGTCAAGCCGAAGGTGGTGGGCGGCCGCCAGGCGGAGTGCGGAGGTGCCATGGTGGGCAAGATGCCCAACATAACATGGCTCGAGGGCTCCTTTGTGGAAACCATAAAGGGGTGGCAATCAGGGTGGTTCTATATCACCGAGCCGCGCGATCCCGCATGGGTAGCGGTCCCCGAGTTCCGATCTGGCTTCCCCATGCGGCTCACCTCCTGGAAAGAGAAGGGCCTGTCCTGGGGTAATTCGAAAGAGCTGACCGGACTCCAAACATGTATTCAAAACATGGTGGACAAGAAGCTCAAGCTTGTCAACATAGTCCAGCTTATGCTCATCTGCCGGATACTCCCATGCCAACAACGGGAGTTCACCTTGTGGGAGTTTAATCCGGCGCAACACCGAACTCTGAACAGGCTCTTCGACACGACTCATGAAGACGCCTGGAGGGTGCTGTTCAAAAGTGCCGAGGTCCCTCCCCCTATTACTGAGGATCGCGGATTCAGCGTGAAGCGCCAAGCCAGTGCGGTAAGCTGCTTTGCCTTTCACAAGATATTCATTTTTTATATAGATTGACTCTATGCGGGATCTAAACTCCCGTGCCTTTGACAGGACTGGCAGAAGATGGCCGGACAGATCGACTATCCGGCTCCTTTGCCCGAAGGCCCCGCAGACGCTCTTCTGGCGAGGATGTTGACTCCGGCCCCTTATAAGGTGCCGAAGAAGACCAAGAAGGCCAAGGGAGCTCGAAAGAGTTCCCGACGCCAGGCGTCGTCGGACTCACCGTCCGATGACTCTGCGGCGCATTCTTCCCCTGAAGATGAGGAGGAAGAATAAGAAGATGCTCCCCCACCGACTGGGGGAGACAGAAAAAGGAAGGCCGCCCCAACTGGGGGGGCGAAGGGTCCAAGAAGGGAAGGACTCTCCTTCCGGACAGCTCCACCGCCGCTGATGAAGGCGAAGACGAGTGGTTGCACAGGGCCAAGCCCCTGGGGAGATCGTAAGTATTCGGATACCAAAGTAACCCATAGGATTCCTTTGTCACACTGCTTTCCCTAATCGCCGAACATAGTTACACAGGCCTCCATGAGCCAATATCGAGGTATCCTCGGACGGCTCCCTGGGCTCGTCGGACATGGATAGCGATCCAGTCCCGACCGCCACCTGCCCTCATCCTGCCGACGACGCCGAGGTGTTGTCTCAAGAAGTACCCGATCGAGGGGAGACAATCCCGGAGGCTCCTCAAGGCGACCTTCCGGACTCCGGAAGCCGAGGGGACGGGGCCCCCGAGAGCTCCGAGTTCGGCCCTCAGCCGAACACCGCGCCGGACCCTCTAGGGGTTCCGGGCTCGGGCAGGCGGTCCCCTTCTAAGAGGGGCAAAACGCCTGTGCCGGTGACCTCTGCCCATCCAGAGGCACCGGACAACCTGCTGGAAGCGCTTCGCAGCGCTTCCATCGACGAGGAGCACCGCACCATCATGAGTGCGGTGATCCAGAAGGTTCAGTCCGCCAAGAGCAGATTGACTGAAGCCTGTGCCAGCCTTCTAACAGGCTTTGAGGTAAGTGTTTTAAAATGTAGTAGAAATATTACCGCATAGACAGTAGCCCCTGATGCTTTGTTCGGTGTTCACAAAGAAAAGCCGAACAGAGGATCAAATAATATCGCAGGAGTCTAATATAAGTATGTCAATATGCATATGCAGGCTTCTGTGCTGGCGTCCGCTGCACTAACTGCGGAGGTCCCCGTACTGAAGCAGGACCTCGATGGGTCCAAGAAAGAGCTCGGCCTTGCCAAGAGGCAGCTCAAGGAGAACGAGGGTAAGTAATACCTCGTCTATAGATATGTATATATAAAAAAGGGCACGATTGAAAAAATGATAGGATCATTGTATGTTTTCCAGGGGCCACGACCGAGGTGGCAACCCTGAAGCAAGCGCTGACCAGGGCCGAAGATAAATTGGCCAAGGAGCGCACCGAGCGAGAGAAGCAGGAGGCTCGGGTGGGCGAGGTGCAGCAAGAGCTCTAGGCTCTTGTGGCGAAGCACGAGGCGTTGGAGCTTGACTCCAAGACGCGGGAGTCTGAGCTTGACGCGGCCCTCGAGAGTGTGAAAAGTGCCAAGGGCGAGGCCCAAAAGTCCCTCCAAGAGATCGACGCGATGAAGAAGATAGCGGCGGGTAAGGATTTCTATATGCAAAGCAAGCATGTAAAAGTAAATTACCGATTACTTAACCGGATCCGGAGCTCCTTAGGAGCATTCGAAGATTTGCCCCGTAGTGTGTCCGATGCCGCACAATTTTACCTGGCTGAGGACGGAAGCTCGACGGAGAAGCTGTTCTGGTCTCAGTATGCTGAGGCCGAACATCCAGTGCCGATGAGCGACCAGCTGAAGCAGATGGTCGAGCTACATAAGGCGGCCGATCAGGCCATGAGGGGCTTTATAGTCCGGCTGTGGCCTGGCGACACCCTTCCGAACAGCTTCTTCGGCCTGGTGAGGCGGCTTGTGGATGCCTGCCCACGGCTGGAGGTCATCAAGCGATCCGTCTGCATTGAAGGTGCACGCCGGGCTTTCGCCCGTGTGAAAATGCAGTGGGTCAAGCTAGACGCCGTGAAGCTGATCAAGGAGGGGCCGCCAGAGGGCAAGGAGCACCGCCACCCCGAGATGTACTACGAGGGTGTTCTAGCGGGTGCCCGTCTTATCGCGGATGAGTGCTCGAAAGATGTAATATTTGAATGAGACTTGCTCGTTTTGTCCTGTATGTATGAAAACTTGTTTCATATGCGCTATGCAACGCTTGTTTGAATTTAAAATATTACCTTCTGTTTGGCTGTTTATCCAATCTGAGAGATGGCTAGTCCTCGGCTTCTGCCCCCATGCCACGAGTGCTGGGGTGTTCGGGATAAACCTGAGCACTCTTGTTCCCATGTTTGGGTCCTTCGAGGGAGGTGCTCAGCACAACGAACAAGGCAACCGGACTAATAATGCTTTATCACTCTCACCTAGCCATAGAATTCTATAATTTTAAATTTCGGTGAAGCCCCTGGTATTCGGAAGGCCAAATTCGGGGCACGATACACGCTTGTAAGCCGGACAGAGCCGGCCCCTCGCCCTAAGTGGCATAAGTCTTTAAGGACTCGAAAAACCTCGCCGAACAGCGACCAGTCTCTCACCTTATCATGACAGTCAATTTTAGCTTTCTCTACTAAGGTGCTCAGCCCGGCAGAACCGGGGCACAATCGCAGTAGTTCTCCTAGCGCTACCTTAGCCAATAGAGCGGAATGTAAGGTACCAAAACATAGGAGCCGGGAAAACCCAACATTTGACGAAAGACATGATTCGGAGCTGATGCATATAATGCTATAAGTTCGGGGTGCCGCACTTGTGAAAGTGTTCGGACTTTTCACACCGCATTGTGGGGTACGTAAGCCCTTGGTGTATTGGCCGTACCAGAGTGTACGGTTGCAAGGCGTCATTAATGAACACATAGATATATATATATCAAGAATGCAAAAATAGTCGTAATGTCATGCATTGTTTATTGAAAAATTGCGTTAAAGCGTAGTGATACAGAAGTGCGATAAGCAAAGAGTAGGACTATGTCCCTTCCAAGGGCAAGCTGAGGAATGATATGAAATCGAATATTTTGCTCGTTACTGTAATCAACCTGGGAATTCCGTGGTATAACGTAGCTGTCTGCCTCCTTGGTTGCTGCATCAAGTCTTGAAAAAAAAGAAAAATAACCAAACAGGAAGCCCCTAGTGCGGTTTAGGCCGCGTTTTGGGGCGTGCCGCAGTTGTGCCCCCCTCCCCACCTGTGCCCATGGTATTTTTAATGCGTAATTATGTACGCGCGGCACGAATATCGCCGTTGGGTTGGGATTGGGGTGGCCGCCGTATTGCTACGCGAGCTCAGATCGCGCCAGGCGGTCTATTTGCCGATTGCCCCGAGCGCGCTTGAAGGTGTCCGGGCTTTGAAATGCCGAACTGGTAGATTGCCTTGAGAGGCTGCTTTGCGCTTTTGCTGCGAGGGCCGCGGTGTGCTCCTCTGTTCGGAGAGAGCACTCTGTGTTTCCATTGACTGTAATAACTCCGTGAGGTCCTGGCATCTTGAGCTTGAGATATGCATAATGCGGTACCGCATTGAATCTAGCAAATGCGGTTCGCCCGAGCAGCGTGTGATAACCACTGCGGAACGGGACTATATCGAAGATTAACTCTTCGCTTCGGAAGTTATACGGTGATCCGAAGACCACTTCCAGTGTAATTGAGCCTGTGCAACGGGTCTCTACGCCTGGAATGACGCCCTTAAAGGTCGTTTATGTGGGTTTGATCCTTGAGGGGTCTATACCCATTTTGCGCATTGTGTCCTGATAAAGCAGGTTCAGGCTGCTGCCGCCGTCCATAAGGACTCGAGTGAGGTGAAATCTATCGATGATTGGGTCTAGGACCAGTGCGGTGAATCCGCCATGACGGATACTAGTGGGGTGGTCCCTGCGATCGAAAGTGATCGGACAGGAGGACTGTCGGTGTCAAAACCGACGGATCTTGGGTAGGGGGTCCTGAACTGTGCGTCTAGGCCGGATGGTAATAGGAGGCAAGGGACACGAAGTTTTACCCAGGTTCGGGCCCTCTTGATGGAGGTAAAACCCTACGTCCTGCTTGATTAATATTGATGATATGGGTAGTACAAGAGTAGATCTACCACAAGATCGGAGAGGCTAAACCCTAGAAGCTAGCCTATGGTATGATTGTTGTTTTGTATGTTGTCCTACGGACTAAAACCCTCCGGTTTATATAGACACCGGAGAGGGCTAGGGTTACACAAAGTCGGTTACAATGGTAGGAGATCTACATATCCGTATCGCCAAGCTTGCCTTCCACGCCAAGGAAAGTCCCTTCCAGACACGGGATGAAGTCTTCAATCTTGTATCTTCATAGTCCAGGAGTCCGGCTGAAGGTATAGTCCAGCCATCCAGACACCCCCTAATCCAGGACTCAGTAGCCCCTGAACCAGGCTTCAATGAGGACGAGTCCGGCGCGCAGATTGTCTTCGGCATTGCAAGGCGGGTTCCTCCTCCAAGTACTTCATAGAAGATTTTGAACACAAAGATAGTGTCCAGCTCTGCAAAATAAGTTTCCACATATTGCCATAGAGAGAATAATATTTACACAAATCTAATCTGTTGACGTATTCCATAGTGTGACATCGCACCACGGCCAAGCCTTTATTCGAATCGTTTTATTGTCCCACCTCAGCGTGTCATGCGAGGCAGTTTCCTTGGCACGTCTCATTGAAGCAGAGATCGTGTTCCCTTATTCCGGGATTCTCATCAATACGGGCGTGGGTAACCCAACCGCTTCTAGGACTCCTAGACTATAGGCAAGTCCAAACGGCCACGGAGAGGACGCGTGATATTCACCCTCTTTATAAAGGGACAAGGCTTTTATTTTTTCCCTCCCGTGCTCAATCGAATCCTCCCCCCACCTCAAGCTCAAACACCCAAAGTTCAGGTCAGGTGCTCCGAACCTTCAATCATGTCACGGAAGAAGACATCAAAGAGTTGAGGGAGGCCAGATATCTGACCGCCGAGGTTTTGCATCGGGTGCCTACCCGAGGGCAGGCCGTCTCCTCCCCCGAACCCAACGAGAACGTCGTGTTCGTCTCCCACTTCCTCCGAGGTCTAGGCTTGCTCTGGATCCTTTCGTCAGGGGTTTGATGTTTTATTACGGGCTAGATTTCCATGATCTAGCTCCGGACTCCTTTCTTCATATCACGATATTTATTGTCGTGTGTGAGGCCTTCCTCCGGGTTACCCCTCACTTTGGCCTATGGCTCAAGACCTTTGAAGTAAAGCCGAAGATGATCGAGGGGCAACATGCAGCGTGTGGAGGTGCCTCAATATGCAAGATGACAGGAGCTCCATGGCCCAAAGGTTCCCTTCCAGAGGTGTATGAATTGTGGCAACAAGAGTGGTTCTACATCATGGCTCCTAGAAGTGCCAAGTGGGCGGCCGCCCCTGTTTTCCACTCGGGCCCTCCACCACAACTGATGTCATGGATCAGCAGAGGTCTGAGCTGGGGTCCAGCCAAGGACGTGCCTATACTGCAAAGCCGCATTCGAGATCTCTTCAATGGAGATTTTAGTTTGGTTGCGGTAATACAAGTTATGTTGGTTCATCAAGTCCAGCCTTGCAAACGCCAGCCCCTTCGCTTGTGGGAGTTCAATCCCGAGGGACCGCGTGTCATTCAAAATTTCCTCGGCCTGACGCACGAGGAGATGTACAAGTCATTCTTTGGACCTCAGGTAGAGTGTCCGGAAATCACCGAGGACATGGGCCTGAGCAGTAACCGCGCCGCCGAACAGGTAAGGAATCTTCCGGCCGAACATACTATCTCTCATTTGTTACGAAGTTATTTCTGAGAGTTTGCTTTTTGACTAGGACTGGCTAACAAAGGTGAAGTTGATTTGGTGTTCGGCCCCCCTCCCTGAGGGTTTGGACAATCCGGTATTGGAAAAGATGCTCTAGGTCGCACCTTGCCTAGAGCCCTTGAAGGAAGTTACTGGGGAGGATAATACGGGCGGACGTGGGCCCCCAACGCTGCCCATTCTAACTGAGGGAGCGAGCGTCTCCATGAAGGAAGACGACCGGAGGAGGAAAAGGACTGCGCCCGGGGATTCGGAAGCCAAAGCTTCCAAACGGGAGAAGTCTCCCACAGAGGGTCCTACCTTGGGGGGTGCTTTTGCCGCACAAAGTCCACATGGGGATCAATTCTCCAGCGAGTCGTAAGTGACCCGAAATACTTTAATAGTATAGGTATGCCATCTTTTTCTTCCGAGAAAATAACCACCGCATATATCTTTGCAATTCGGGCCTTAGCCCCTCTCAAATGAGCTCGTCTTCGGGGGATCTTCTTCCAGAGATGATGGAGAGCGAAACGCCTCCTCCGGACTCCTCCGCTCCGGAAGTGGACGACCCCGAAGTGTCGTCACGCATGGCCTCTCTGGTGAGGCCAGAAGATAATCCCATTGACCCCCGAAGCTCCCAGTGTCCGGCTCCCGAAGAGAGCGGACAAAAGAGTCCGACACCGTCTGGTGTGCGATCGGATGTTCTGAGGGAGTTGGTGGGGCGAGCGGCCATCTCAGATGAAAACCGTGTGCTGATGAATATGGTGATGGAGAGAATCTCGTCCGCCGAAAGCGGATTGCATGAGGCTTTTATGAGTCTACTGACATGCTTTGAGGTACGTAAAATAATGTATGATAGTCCTGCACATGCTAGGTGTGCCCTGTGTAGATAGTAGCCCCTGAGACTCTGGTTTTCATTGGAAACGACGACGAACAGAGGATCATATTCCCAGGTAATAACCATACTGCCTCTATGTGCAGGTGATGGAAGCTCCAGTGGCTAGCTGGACTAGCGAGTTTGCCCATTTAAAACGGCAGTTGGATGCGGCAGACGCCGACATCGAGCTTGTTAACAAAAGGCTTGACGAGGCACAGGGTAAGTGTCATTATCTGGTAAACGCCACACAGTAAGAGCAGCATGATGCCAGTATCTTTAATATGTTGTGACTGCATATGGAGCTGCTACTGTTGAAGCCTTGCGGGCAGAACTTGCCCGAGCCAAGGAACAAGCGAGGTTTGGTAATGCGGCTGCTTTGAAGGCGGCCGAAGAGTTGAAAGCCGAGAAGGCCGCGCATGGCGAGAGCCGAGATAAGATGGCCAAGATGGCCATAGAATTAAAAGCCGCCACCGACAGTTGCCGGGTTCTTGAAAAGGAAAACCTAGCGAAGGCATCGGACCTTGAGAAGGCTGCTGCGACAAGAAAAGACATCCGCTCTGCTATGAGGGCAAAGAAGGAGGAGCTACGGGAAGCCAGGGATATTGTAGCTGGGAAATCCTTTATGTTGCGGAGGAAGTTCGGAGATCCACGGTATGCCTCTCTGGATTGGCTGTGGAGTTCGGAGGATGTGTATATGGATTTCGCGGCGAGCGCTGCCGATGCGGCCAAGTACTTCCAGGGTCAGACGGACCGTGAAGTGGACCAGCTGTTTTGGACACAATTCCATTCTCCCGAGCATCTGCTTTCATTGACTGACCAATTAGCCGAATGGGTCGAACTGAATAGGTTGTCCGGGCTCGCCATGAGGTCTGTTGTGGATCAGCTATGGCCGGAAAGGCCAAAACCGAACAGCTATTTCAGCTCGGTGCAGCAGTTCCTTGGCGTGGTGCCGCGCATTAATGCGATGAAGAGGTCGGCGTGCATAGAGGGCTCACGGATGGCCTTTGCCCGTGTTAAAGCATACTGGGCGGAGATGGATGCTACCACTATTGTAGCGCGGGATTCGGCCATAGGTTGAATGGCTGCTGAGCACTACTTTGAAGAAGTTCTTGAGGGTGCTCGTTTGATAGAGACCTAGTGCTCAAAAGATATTATGTTTGAGTGATATGTAATCTCATTGTAAGCGAAATGCTTTTATAAATTTTTATAAGGCTATTTTTATACTTTTGCCTGAAAGTAATATGATGAATCCTGGGCGGCCGTTTATGTATACATGTGTATAACCTGAAAGATTGCAGCCGTCGGCTTCAACCCCCACGCATATAATGCGGAGGTGCTCGCAAAAAACACGAGTTCACACTTAACCCAGCGTCTTGTTCCTATTAAGGAGGTGATAGCGGAGTGAGCGAGGCAACTGGACTATAATGCTTTAGCACTTTCACTTAGCCATAGGATTTTGACAGTGGGGCTACTAGATAGCCCCTGGTGGCTCCGCACTCTCCCGATCCCGGGGTGCGTACATGCCTGGCCGGAAAACGGCCCTTCGTTAAGGTGGAGGAATTCTAACATTCCAACAGGTCATCGAGTGGTTGACCAGTCTCACGCTATATCATGACAGTCAGTTTTTGGCTTTCTCTACTGAGGTGCTCGTTCGGATGAACCAGGGCACAATCGCAGTAGTTCTCCTGGTGCTACCTTAGCCGGTAAAGCGGAACGTAAGGCACCAAAACACAGGAGCCAGGCAAACCCAACATTTGACCAAAGACAATGATTCGGAGCTGATGCATATAGGGCCAAACTCGCGACGCCGAACACTCCCTAAGGTATTCGGTCTTTGTGGTATAAACTGGGCCTAAATAATGGCCTTTGTAAGAAGCCCCTTGTGTCCAGGTACGTGCATTGTTCTGGCGTAGCCACATGCCAAGACGTAGCATCCTTCTCAACGGTGGATATGTATCAACAAGAGACAGTAAAAAAGGTTTACGCAGGGTCTTAATCTAAAAAGAATCCTTGGAGCGGGTCCCTGCTGCACGTCTGCGCCTGTGTCTCCGTTGTGCCGTATCCTGGACGGGTGTAGCACGATGATCGTCTGTCAAAGAGAGGAATTTAGGTGAAAAAGTTATCGTGCAAAAAGATAGTTTTTAAAGAAACCATGTATAATGAGAAGAAATTGCCACTTGTCTGCACGCGTTGAGCCCCTTGTATTGACAAATAGGGGTGTGACCATTTATTCGGTATAAATAGCGGCGCCGGACTTGATTAGTTGTGTCTGAGGTCTTGACGACCTATTGGATGCTTTCGCTGGTCCGGGCGCCTTTATTGTGCGGCTGCCAAGGCAGCTGCACTCTCTTCGGCACGCAGAGATCGCTTGCTATTTCCATTCACTGAAATGATGCCACGTGGACCGGGCATCTTGAGCGTGAGGGAGGCATAGTGTGGTATTGCATTAAAGCGAGCGAAAGCTTCGCGTCCGAGCAGTGCTTGATAGCCACTTTGGAACGGAGCGATGTGGAAGGTTAAATGCTCGCGACGGAAGTTATCGGGGGAGCCGAATATAACTTGTAGTAGGAGGGAGCCCGTACAACGAGCCCCTGGGCCTGGCGTTACTCCTTTAAAGGTAGTATTACTATGGCGAATTTTTGTTGGGTCTAACCCCATCCCGCGGATTGTATCCCGATATATTAGGTTTAGATTGCTGCCACCGTCCATCAAGACTCGTGTGAAGTGATATCCGCCAATTACTGGGTCTAATACCAGGGCAGCCCATCCTGCGCGTCGGATACTTGCTGAGTAATCGCGATGGTCGAAAGTGATCGGTTGAGACGACCAGTGGCAGGACTTCGTGGTGAGAGGCACTTGGGTATATTTTCCTGGGAGTGACGCGTTGTTCTTTCCCTTGATCACGTGTAACACGTTTACTGTTTTGACTTCTGGTGGAAATTTCTTTTGTTCCCTAGTGTCTTGCTTGGGAGGCTCGTCCTCGTCTTCACTTGGTGTATCCTCCCCCTTGTGTACGGCGTTGAGCTTGCCGGACTGCTTGAAGACCCAACATTCTCTGTGGGTATGATTAGCGGGTTTACCAGGGGTACTATGGATCTGACATACTTGGTCCAGAATTTTGTTGAGGCTGGACAATTCATCCTTGGTGCCTTTAGAGGGCGGCTTTTGACCTGGTCGAGAGCTTTTGAATCCGGCGTTTACTGCCGTGCCCTTCGTGCTGTCTTCTTTATTCCAGCGTTTGTTATTGCTGTTGCGCCGTGATTTCCCGTTTCCATCTCTAACTTCAGATGTACTGGGGTCGCTGGTGCTGCATCTAGCTAGCCAGCTGTCCTCACCCGCGCAAAAGCGGGTCATGAGGCTTGTTAATGCGGCCATCGTTCTCGGCTTATTTTGGCCGAGGTGTCTGGCGAGCCATTCGTCACGGACGCTATGCTTAAAAGCTGCCAAGGCTTCGGCGTCTGGACAGTCGACAATCTGGTTCTTTTTAGTAAGAAACCTGTTCCAAAGCTTTCGGGCTGACTCTCTGGGCTGTTGAGTTATATGACTCAAATCGTCTGCATCCGGAGGTCGGACATAAGTCCCTTGAAAATTTGCCCGAAAGGCGTCTTCGAGCTCTTCCCAACTTCCAATGGAGCTTTCGGGGAGGCCTTTAAGCCAGTGACAAGCTGGCCCTTTGAGCTTGAGGGGTAAGTACTTGATGGCGTGGAGATCATCTCCTCGAGCCATATGGATATGAAGGATGTAGTCCTCAATCCAGACCCCATGGTCTGTTGTTCCGTCGTATGTCTCTATGTTTACGGGTTTGAATCCCTCTGGAAATTCATGGTCCAGCACCTCATCGGTGAAACATAGGGGGTGTGCGGCACCCCTGTAGCTGGGTGTACCGCGTTGTTCGGATGTTTGTTGTGTTGCATTGTATGCTGGGGCGCGCTTGCGTGGTCCATACATGGATCTTGTTGCGCCGTCCTTTGGGTGCGAGCCCTCGCATGGGTCGCGTGTTGTATTGTGAGTGGCGTTGTATGCCGCTCTGTGTTGGTAGAGTGGTCGTCTATCCGGCCAGGTGGATGCTTTGATATCTGGTTGTGGGGGGTCTGAGGCCTCCTCATCGAATTCAGGTAGCAGCTTCCGCTTTGGGTAGCTCTTGGAGGGGCGACTGTCGCCGTACCTCGCTGCTGTGTTGAGTATTTTACTCCATCTGATTTGGAGTGTGTCTTGCGCAGCCTTGAGCCTTTGATTCTGCTTTTTAAGACTCCTCGCGGTGGCAACAAACCTTTTACGGGCATTCTGCTGCTCCGGGTGCCTGTCCGGCGTTATGTCGTCCGGACCATTATCCTTGATAGAATTTGTTTGTTCGGTTTGATTATCCGGATTGCCGTTGTCCGGCAGCGGTTCACCCTACTCCAGTGCTGGGTCTGTTTGATCGTTATTTCTGTCGAGGCGGGATTTGGGGCGGCGCTTGCGTCGCCGCTTTGACTGATTTTCGAGGGAACAAGCCTTCGGTGCGTCCTTCCGCTCCTCGTTGTCATCTTTTGGTGCGTCCACCATGTATACGTCATATGACAAGGTGGCTTTCCAGGGCCCAATAGGCGCTGGTTCTTCATCGTCTCCTTCATCGGCGTCCATACCGTCGATGTCTTCGGAGTCGAAGTCGAACATGTCGGTTAAATCGTCGACAGTGGCTACAAAGTGGGTGGTGGGTGGGCTTTGAATTTCTTCATCGTCCGTATCCCAACCTTGCTGACCGTAGTCCGGCCAGGGCTCTCCTGATAAAGAGAGAGACTTTAGTGTCTTCAGAATATCGCCGAAAGGCGAGTGTTGAAAGATGTCCGCGGCAGTAAACTCCATGATCGGCGCCCAATCGGATTCGATCGGTAGGGGCGCGGAGGGTTCGGAGTCCGGAGAGGAGTCCGGCTCCTTGGAGTCACGAGTCTCGCGGAGTGCGGGGCTGGTGTTCGGCTCGATCGCCGTTGGGATCGCAGCCCTCGAGGCGGCGTCCAACCACCCATCCTCGATCGGCGCAGTTGGCTCCGAATTAAGGGTCGAAGCCAATGCGGCTGCAGCCTCCAGGGCACTGCTCGGCGGCAGAGCTAGATCATGCTCGTCGTGACAGTGCGGCGCGCTCGGCAGTTGCTCGAATCTGTCGAAGATCAAGTCCCCGCGGATGTCATTCGTGTAGTTCAAACTTCCAAATCTGACCTGACGGCCAGGGGCATAGCTTTCGATCTGCTCCAAATGGCCAAGTGAATTGGCCCGCAGTGCAAAGCCGCCGAAGACGAAGATCTGTCCGGGGAGGAAGGTGTCTCCCTGGACTGCATCGCTATTGATGATCGTAGGAGCCATCAAGCCTAACGGCGACGACACAGAGGAACTCTCAATGAAAGCACCAATGTCGGTGTCAAAACCGGCGGATCTCGGGTAGGGGGTCCCGAACTGTGCGTCTAGGCCGGATGGTAACAGGAGGCAAGGGAAACGAAGTTTTATCAAGGTTCGGGCCCTCTTGATGGAGGTAAAACCCTACGTCCTGCTTGATTAATATTGATGATATGGGTAGTACAAGAGTAGATCTACCATGAGATTGGAGAGGCTAAACCCTAGAAGCTAGCCTATGGTATGATTGTTGTTCTGTATGTTGTCCTACGGACTAAAACCCTCCGGTTTATATAGACACCGGAGAGGGTTAGGGTTACACAAAGTCAGTTACGATGGTAGGAGATCTACATATCTGTATCACCAAGCTTGCCTTCCACGCCAAGGAAAGTCCCTTCCGGACACGGGACGAAGTCTTCAATCTTGTATCTTCATAGTCTAGGAGTCCGGCTGAAGGTATAGTCCGGCCATCCTGACACCCCCTAATCCAGGACTCCCTCAAGGACCAAGGGTTGAACTTTGGGGCAACTGGCTCCAATGCATATACGTCCCTGAGCGCACGCTTCCGCTCCCTCTTGGGGATGTGGGTTGCGTATATCATGTTCACTGTCCGCACTTGCGGGGAAACCTCTTATGTCCTCTAGTGTGCGCCTGCCGGGGTTCCACCTCATCATCGCTATGCGGCCCCTTGTCCTTGTTTTCGGCAATTAACTTGCCGGCCTGCTTGAACACCCAACAATCCCTGTTGGTGTGATTGGCTGGCTTGTCTAGGGTGCCGTGTATTTGACACGAGCGATCGAGTATACGGTCCAAGCTGGACGGACCCGGCGTACTTTGTCTGAATGGCTTTTTCCGCTGACCGGGTTTAGAGCCTTTGAATCCGGCATTAACTGCCGTATCCTCAGTATTTTCGCTGTTAATGCGGCGCTTATGCTTGTTGCGACATGACCTGCTATTGCCGTCCTTGGTATCTGAGGTACCATGGTTCTTTGATATGTTATTGTTGGGGAACGTAGTAGAATTTTAAAAAATTTCTACACATCACCAAGATCAATCTATGGAGTCATCTAGCAACGAGGGAGAGGGGAGTGCATCTACATACCCTTGTAGATCGTGAGTGGAAGCGTTCAAGAGAACGAGGTTGATGGAGTTGTACTCGTCGTGATCCAAATCATCGATGACCTAGCGCCGAACAGACGGCACCTCCACGTTCAACACACGTACGGTTGGGAAGACGTCTCCTCCAACTTGATCCAGCAAGGGGGAAGGAGAGGTTGATGGAGATCCAGCAGCACGACGGCGTGGTGGTGGAAGCAACGGCGATCTCGGCAGGGCTTCGCCAAGCTTAGGGAGAGGGAGAGGTGTCACGGGAGGGAGAGGGAGGCACCAGGGGCTAGGGTTCGGCTGCCCTCCCTCCCCCCACTATATATAGGACCCCTAGGGGGGGCTCCGGTCCTAGGAGATGCAATCTCCAAGGGGGGCGGCGGTCAAGGGGGTGGAGTGCCCCGCAAGCCAAGTGGGGCGCCCCCCACCCCTAGGGTTTCCAACCCTAGGCACAGGGGAGACCCATGGGGGGCGCACCAGCCCACTAGGGGCTGGTTCCCCTCCCACTTCAGCCCATGGGGCCCTCCGGGATAGGTGGCCCCACCCGATGGACCCCCGGGACCCTTCTGGTGGTCCCTGTACAATACCAATTACCCCCAAAACTTTCCCGATGGCCGAAACTTGACTTCCTATATATATAAATCTTCATCTCCGGACCATTCCGGAACTCCTCGTGACGTCTGGGATCTCATTCGGGACTCCGAACAACTTTCGGGTTACCGTATACTAATATCTCAACAACCCTAGCGTCACCGAACCTTAAGTGTGTAGACCCTACGGGTTCGGGAGACACACAGACATGACCGAGACGACTCTCCGGTCAATAACCAACAGCGGGATCAGGATACCCATGTTGGCTCCCACATGCTCCTCGATGATCTCATCGGATGAACCATGATGTCGAGGATTCAATCAATCCCGTATACAATTCCCTTTGTCAATCGGTACGTTACTTGCCCGAGACTCGATCGTCGGTATCCCAATACCTCGTTCAATCTCGTTACCAGCAAGTCACTTTACTCGTACCGTAATGCATGATCCCATGATCAACCTCTTGGTCACATTGAGCTCATTATGATGATGCATTACCGAGTGGGCCCAGAGATACCTCTCCGTCATACAGAGTGACAAATCCCAGTCTTGATTTGTGCCAACCCAACAGACACTTTCGGAGATACCTGTAGTGCACCCTTATAGTCACCCAGTTACGTTCTGACGTTTGGTACACCCAAAGCACTCCTACGGTATCCGGGAGTTGCACAATCTCATGGTCTAAGGAAATGATACTTGACATTTGGAAAAGCTATAGCAAACGAACTACACGGTCTTTAAGCTATGCTTAGGATTGGGTCTTGTCCATCACATCATTCTCCTAATGATGTGATCCCGTTATCAATGACATCCAATGTCCATAGTCAGGAAACTATGACTATCTTTTGATCAACGAGCTAGTCAACTAGAGGCTCACTAGGGACGTGTTGTGGTCTATGTATTCACACATGTATTACGATTTCATGATAACACAATTATAGCATGAAAAATAGACAATTATCATGAACAAGGAAATATAATAATAACCATTTCATTATTGCCTCTAGGGCATATTTCCAACAGTCTCCCACTTGCACTAGAGTCAATAACCTAGTTACATTGTGATGAATCAAACACCCATGCAGTTTTGGTGTTGATCATGTTTTGCTCTAGGGAGAGGTTTAGTCAATGGATCTGTCACATTCAGGTCCGTATGTACTTTACAAATATCTATGTCTCCATTTTGAACACTTTCACGAATGGAGTTGAAGCGACAGTTGATATGCCTGGTCTTCCTATGAAACCTGGGTCCTTGGCAAGGGCAATAGCTCCAGTGTTGTCACAGAAGAGAGTCATCCGGCCTGACGCATTGGGTGTGACTCCTAGGTCGGTAATGAACTCCTTCACCCAGATTGCTTCTTGTGCTGCCTCCGAGGCTGCCATGTACTCCGCTTCACATGTCGGTCCCGCCACAACGCTTTGCTTGCAACTGCACCAGCTGACTACCCCACCATTCAAAATATACACGTATCCGGTTTGTGAGTTAGAGTCATCCAGATCTGTGTCGGAGCTAGCATCGACGTAACCCTT
This sequence comes from Triticum urartu, assembly GCF_003073215.2. NCBI lineage: Eukaryota > Viridiplantae > Streptophyta > Magnoliopsida > Poales > Poaceae > Triticum > Triticum urartu. Next base: position 659,596,971 of record NC_053026.1, read on the forward strand.
TCTGACGAGCTCTTCGCCACCTCCATAAACGAGAAACATATCCTTAGTCCTCTTTAGGTACTTCAGGATATTCTTGACCGCTGTCCAGTGTTCCATGTCGGGATTACTTTGGTACCTTCCTACCAAACTTACGGCAAGGTTTACATCAGGTCTGGTACACAGCATAGCATACATGGCAGACCCTATGGCCGAGGCATAGGGGACGACACTCATCTTTTTTCTATCTTCTACCGTGGTCGGGCATTGAGCCGTGCTCAATCTCGTACCTTGCAATACAGGCAAGAACCCCTTCTTTGATTGATCCATATTGAACTTCTTCAATATCTTGTCAAGGTACGTACTCTGTGAAAGACCAATGAGGGGTCTCGATCTATATCTATAGATCTTGATGCCTAATATGTAAGCAGCTTCTCCAAGATCCTTCATTGAAAAACACTTGTTCAAATAGGCCTTTATGCTTTCCAAGAATTCTATATCATTTCCCATCAACAGTATGTCATCCACATACAATATGAGAAATGCTACAGAGCTCCCACTCACTTTCTTGTAAATGCAGGCTTCTCCATAAGTCTGCGTAAACCCAAATGCTTTGATCATCTCATCAAAACGAATGTTCCAACTCCGAGATGCTTGCACCAGCCCATAGATCGAGCGTTGGAGCTTGCACACCTTGTCAGCATTCTTAGGAATTACAAAACCTTCCGGCTGCATCATATACAATTCTTCCTTAAGGAAACCATTAAGGAATGCCGTTTTGATGTCCATTTGCCATATCTCATAATCATAGAATGCGGCAATTGCTAACATGATTCAAATGGACTTCAGCTTTGCTACGGGTGATAAAGTCTCATTGTAGTCAACCCCTTAAACTTTTTGATAACCCTTAGCGACAAGCCGAGCTTTATAGATGGTTACATTACCATCCGCGTCTGTCTTCTTCTTAAAGATCCATTTATTTTCTATGGCTCGCCGATCATCGGGCAAGTCAGTCAAAGTTCATACTTCGTTTTAATACATGGATCCTATCTCGGATTTCATGGCTTCCAGCCATTTGTCGAAATCCGGGCCCGCCATCGCTTCTTCATAGTTCAAAGGTTCACCGTTGTCCAACAACATGATTTCCAAGACATGGTTGCCATACCACTCTGGTGCGGAACGTGTCCTTGTGGACCTTCGAAGTTCAGTAGCAACTTGATCTAAAGTTTCATGATTATCATCATTAACTTCCTCTCTAGTCGGTGCAGGCACCTCAGGAATATTTTCTTGAGTTGCACCACTTTCCGGTTCAAGAGGTAATACTTCATCAAGTTCTACTTTCCTCCCACTTATTTCTTTCAAGAGAAACTCTTTCTATAGAAAGGATCCATTCTTGGCAACAAAGATCTTGCCTTCGGATCTGAGGTGGAAGGTATACCCAATAGTTTCTTTAGGGTATCCTATGAAGACGCATTTTTCCGATTTGGGTTCGAGCTTTTCAGGTTGAAGTTTCCTGACATAAGCATCGCATCCCCAAACTTTTAGAAACGATAGCTTAGGTTTCTTCCCAAACCATAATTCAAACGGTGTCGTCTCAACGGATTTCGACGGAGCCCTATTTAAAGTGAATGCGGCAGTCTCTAAAGCATAGCCCCAAAATGACAGCGGTAAATCGGTAAGAGACATCATAGATCGCACCATATCTAATAGAGTGCGATTACGACGTTCGGACACACCATTACGCTGAGGTGTTCCAGGCGGCGTGAGTTGTGAAACTATTCCATATTTTCTTAAGTGTGTGCCAAATTCGTGACTCAAGTATTCTCCTCCACGATCTGATCGTAGAAACTTGATTTTCCTGTCACGTTGATTCTCAACTTCACTCTGCAATTCCTTGAACTTTTCAAAGGTCTCAGACTTGTGTTTCATTAAGTAGACATACCCATATCTACTCAAGTCATCAGTGAGGATGAGAACATAACGATAGCCACCGCGAGCCTCAACACTCATTGGACCGCACACATCAGTATGTATGATTTCCAATAAGTTGGTTGCTCGCTCCATTGTTCCTGAGAATGGAGTCTTGGTCATTTTACCCACGAGGCATGGTTCGCACGTGTCAAATGATTCGTAATCAAGAGACTCCAAAAGTCCATCTGCATGGAGCTTCTTCATGCGTTTGACACCTATGTGACCAAGCCGGTAGTGCCACAAGTATGTGGGACTATTATTATCAACCTTATATCTTTTGGTATTCACACTATGAATATGTGTAACATTACGCTCGAGATTCATTAAGAATAAACCATTCACCAGCGGAGCATGACCATAAAACATATCTCTCATATAAATAGAACAACCATTATTCTCAGATTTAAATGAGTAGCCATCTCGAATTAAACGAGATCCAGATACAATGTTCATGCTCAAAGCTGGCACTAAATAACAATTATTGGGGTTTAACACTAATCCCGTAGGTAAATGTAGAGGCAGCGTGCCGATGGCGATCACATCGACCTTGGAACCATTCCCGACGCGCATCGTCACCTCGTCCTTCGCCAGTCTCCGCTTATTCCGCAGCTCCTGCTTTGAGTTACAAATGTGAGCAACCGCACCGGTATCAAATACCCAGGAGCTACTACGAGTACTGGTAAGGTACACATCAATTACATGTATATCACATATACCTTTAGTGTTGCCGGCCTTCTTGTCCGCTAAGTATTTCGGGCAGTTCCGCTTCCAGTGACCACTTCCCTTGCAATAAAAACACTCAGTCTCGGGCTTGGGTCCATTCTTTGGCTTCTTCCTGGCATCTTGCTTACCGGGCGCGGCAACTCCCTTGCCGTCCTTCTTTAAGTTCTTTTTACCCTTGCCTTTCTTGACCTTAGTGGTTTTATCCACCATCAACACTTGATGTTCCTTTTTGATTTCTACCTCCGCTGATTTCAGCATTGAATATACCTCAGGAATGGTCTTTTCCATCCCTTGCATATTAAAGTTCATCACAAAGCTCTTGTAGCTCGGTGGAAGCGACTGAAGGATTCTTTCAATGACCGCGTCATCAGGGAGATTAATCCTAGCTGAGTCAAGCGGTTATGCAACCCAGACATTTTGAGTATGTGCTCACTGACAGAACTATTTTCCTCCATCTTACAACTGAAGAACTTGTCGGAGACTTCATATCTCTCGACCCGGGCATGAGCTTGGAAAACCATTTTCAGCTCTTCGAGCATCTCATATGCTCTGTGTCGCTGAAAACGCTTTTGGAGCCCCGGTTCTAAGCTGTAAAGCATGGCGCACTAAACGAGGGAGTAATCATCAACACGTGACTGCCAAGCGTTCATAATGTCTTGGTTCTCTGGGATGGGTGCATCACCTAGCAGTGCTTCTAGGACATAATCTTTCTTGGCAGCTATGAGGATGATCCTCAGGTTCCGGACCCAGTCCGTATAGTTGCTGCCATCATCTTTTAGCTTGGTTTTCTCTAGGAACACGTTGAAGTTGAGGGCAACATTAGCGTGGGCCATTTGATCTACAAGACATATTGTAAAGATTTTAGACTAAGTTCATGATAATTAAGTTCATCTAATCAAATTATTCAATGAACTCCCACTCAGTTAGACATCCTTCTAGTCATCTAAGTGAAACATGATCCGAGTCAACTAGGCCGTGTCCGATCATCACGTGAGACGGACTAGTCAACATCGGTGAACATCTTCATGTTGATCGTATCTTCTATACGACTCATGCTCGACCTTTCGGTCTTCCGTGTTCCGAGGCCATGTCTATACATGCTAGGCTCGTCAAGTCAACCTAAGTGTATTGCGTGTGTAAATCTGGCTTACACCCGTTGTATTCGAACGTTAGAATCTATCACACCGATCATCATGTGGTGCTTCGAAACAACGAACCTTCGCAACGGTGCACAGTTAGGGGGAACACTTTCTTGAAATTATTACAAGGGATCATCTTATTTAAGCTACCGTCATTCTAAGAAAATAAGATGTAAAACATGATAAACATCACATGCAATCAAATAGTGACATGATATGGCCAATATCATTTGCTCCTTTTGATCTCCATCTTCAGGGCTCCATGATCATCGTTGTCACCGGCATGACACCATGATCTCCATCATCATGATCTCCATCATCGAGTCTTCTTGAAGTTGTCTCGTCATCTATTACTTCTACTACTATGGCTAATGCTTTAGCAATAAAGTAAAGTAATTACATGACATTTATGTTGACAAGCAGATCATAAATAAATTAAGACAACTCCTATGGCTCCTGCCGGTTGTCATACTCATCGACATGCAAGTCATGATTCCTATTACAAGAACATGATAAATCTCATACATCACATATATCATTCATCACATCCTTTTGGCCATATCACATCACATAGCACATGCTGCAAAAACAAGTTAGACGTCCTCTAATTGTTATTGCAAGTTTTTACGTGGCTGCTATAGGTTTCTAGCAAGAACGTTTCTTACCTACGCCAAAACCACAATGTGATATGCCAATTTCTATTTACCCTTCATAAGGACCCTTTTCATCGAATCCGATCTGACTAAAGTGGGAGAGACAGACACCCGCCAGTCACCTTATGCAACTAGTGCATGTCAGTCGGTGGAACAGTTCTCACATAAGCGTGCGTGTACAGTTGGTCTGGGACGCTTCATCCCACGATTCTGCCGAATCAAGATAAGACTAGTAACGGCAAGCAAATTGACAATATCGACGCCCACAACTGCTTTGTGTTCTACTCGTGCATAGTAACTACACATAGACCTAGCTCATGATGCCACTGTTGGGTAACGTAGCAGAATTTTAAAATTTTCTACGCATCACCAAGATCAATCTATGGAGTCATCTAGCAACGAGGGAGAGGGGAGTGCATCTACATGCCCTAGTAGATCGCGAGCGGAAGCGTTCAAGAGAACGGGGATGATGGAGTCATACTCGTCGTGATCCAAATCACCGATGACCTAGCGCTGAACAGACGACACCTCCGCGTTCAACACACGTACGGGTGGGAAGACGTCTCCTCCAACTTGATCCAGCAAGGGGGAAGGAGAGGTTGATGGAGATCTAGCAGCACGACGGCGCGGTGGTGGAAGCAACGGCGATCTCGGCAGGGCTTTGCCAAGCTCAGGGAGAGGGAGAGGTGTCACGCGAGGGAGAGGGGGGCGCCAGGGGCTAGGGTGCGGCTGACCTCCCTCCCCCCACTATATATAGGACACCTAGGGGGGCGCCGGCCCTAGACGATGCAATCTCCAAGGGGGGCGGCGGCCAAGCACTAGTAGAAAAGGGGGCTTTGGTCTAGGCCGGGTAACCCCATTAGTCCCGGTTCAGTCCAGAACCGGGACCAATGGGGGCATTGGTCCCGGTTCGTGAGCCCAGGGGGCCGGCCGGGCCACGTGGGCCATTGGTCCCGGTTCATCTAGACCTTTTGGTCCCGGTTGGTGGGATGAACCGGGACCAATGGGCCTCACTCTTGGCCCACAACCATTGGTCCCGGTTCGTGCCACAAACTAGGACTAAAGATTAGACCTTTAGTCCCGGTTTGAGGCACGAACCGGGACCAATGGGGATGAGACCTTTAGTCCCGGTTCGTGCCACGAACCGGTACTAAAGGTCCCATTTTCAAACTATACCCCCCAAGTGGATCGCCTTTTCTGTTTTAAAAATAAAATAAAAGAAAATGATGGAAATGTCAAAAAAATAAAAGAAAATAAGTTTCCCATGTGATATATGGTCTAGTTGTTGGGAAAATTTGCAAATGTGAATTTTGACTTTATTTGCAAAATCTCTCTGAAATTTGTAAAAATGGGCATAACTTTTGCATACTAACTCATATGAAAAAGTTTTTTATATGAAAAATCATCTACTCGAAAAGTTACATCCAAATTTAACGGGGGCAACCCCGTTAAACATTTTCAAAATCCTCAAAAACCTAATAGAAAAAAAGTTACGGGGCTTTTAAGATCTAGAGTGAAAAAAATCGAAAAAAATTCAAACAGTGGGCAAACTGTGGTCAAACAATGGTCAAACTAATTATTCTAGAATATTAGTGTTCCTAAATAATTATTTCAGTTATTTCAATTTTGGTCAAATCTGGTCAAACTGTGGTCAAACAATGGTCAAACTAATTATTCAAGAAATATTAGTGTTACTAAATAATTATTGTTTTTTAAAACAATAGTTTCAAAATAAAACTATGAAATGTGTCACTTCATGCTCAAGCAATATTCCTGAAGGTTAATAGGATTGACATCTTAGTATTGTCAGGAAAACAACAAGTGCAGACTTGGAACGAGGGAGAATAGAACCCGGAAGTTAAGCGTGCTCAGGCTTGGGGAGTGGGAGGATGGGTGACCGTTCGGGAAGTTAGATGATTTGGAATGATGAGGGGTGATTAGAGGATAAATTGAGAAGTGATGAGGGGTGGTGATTACAGACTAGAGGTTAAAATAATTCAGAAATTTGAAAATAAAAAAAATTCAAAAAAAATTTCAACAACTAGACCACATTCAGTAATGGAATGTTATAGTTCGATTGGCCGGCGGCGTCTCATGGTCTGTATCGACTACGACTTCTCGGCTGCCGCTTCTACAAGCTCCTGAGTTTGAAAAGTTTGCTCAGTTTGCTCCGCCGAGGCGGAAGGCCATACGTGACATCGAGCTATGCTTACGACTTGCCATTGGTGGATGTAGGAGGAAGAAAACTTGGACATCCAAGAATTTAAACGTAATTTTATTTTTGACCATGTGTGTGTTTGTAACGTCTACACATATATAGCAGTAGGATTTTAGTAATTCCTTGGTCCCGAGTTAGTTGACTGAGATTTGTCTAGGTACATCCGTATCCGTATGTAGACACGTTTTAGTGTTAGATACGTCCATTCGTATCTAGCCAAATCTAAGAGAACTAATTTGGACCCGTTTTGTATACTCTGGTTTTATTCCGATTATGCGTACGCACAGAAAAGAAGAAAGAATCTGATAAATGGAATCCGGGAGGCATTGATCTTCTTCTAGAAAGAATCTGATGAATGAAAGCCGTTTGTTGTTCCGGGTGAGTCGGGCCAGCTAGCAGCCCCGGGTAGGTGGGTACTCCTACGTGGGTAGGTAGGTATACTAGTAGAATATCCGGCCAAGGGTGTGTGGATCTATCTCCGGCGGGTCCTCCGAGGGCCGGTTCACGTTTCCAGTGGACTAGTATATATTCATCTGGATTTCGTGGTCTTGGGAGTTTATACAGCCCCCTAACGGTGTTATCTTCTTCGGGTAGCGATTTGCTCTTGTTTTCGAGTGGGGAAGGAAAATAAGCACAAAACCAAACAACCATCTAACCGTCAGTCTGAACTCCCAAGATCAGTCCATCGGTAAGAAAAAGCTTTTGTTTCCGTCATTCAGTAGTGGGATGGAATAGTTCGATTGGTCGGCGGAGTCTCATGGTCTGTATTGACTACGACTTCTCGGCTGCCGCTTCTACAAGCCCCTGAGTTTGAAAAGTTTGCTCAGTTTGCTCCGCCGAGGCGGAAGGCCATAGGTGACATCGAGCTATGCTCACGACTTGCCATCGGTGGATGTAGGAGGAAGAAAACTTGGACATCCAAGAATTTAAACATAATTTTATTTTTGACCATGTGTGTGTTTGTAACGTCTACACATATATAGTAGTAGGATTTTAGTAATTCCTTGGTCCCAAGTTAGTTGACTGAGATTTGTCTAGGTACATCTATATCCGTATGTAGACACGTTTTAGTGTTAGATACGTCAATTCGTATCTAGAAAAATCAAAGAAAACTAATTTGGTCCCGTTTTGTATACTAAAATTTTTGCATACTAACTCATATGAAAAAGTTTTTTATATGAAAAATCATCTACTCGAAAAGTTACATCAAAAACCTAATAGAAAAAAAGTTACGGGGCTTTTAAGATCTAGAGTGAAAAAAATCGAAAAAAATTCAAACAGTGGGCAAACTGTGGTCAAACAATGGTCAAACTAATTATTCTAGAATATTAGTGTTCCTAAATAATTATTTCAGTTATTTCAATTTTGGTCAAATCTGGTCAAACTGTGGTCAAACTGTGGTCAAACTATGGTCAAACTAATTATTCAAGAAATATTAGTGTTACTAAATAATTATTGTTTTTTAAAACAATAGTTTCAAAATAAAACTATGAAATGTGTCACTTCATGCTCAAGCAAAATTCCTGAAGGTTAATAGGATTGACATCTTAGTATTGTCAAGAAAACAACAAGTGCAGACTTGGAACGAGGGAGAATAGAACCCGGAAGTTAAGCGTGCTCAGGCTGGGGGAGTGGGAGGATGGGTGACCGTTCGGGAAGTTAGATGATTTGGAATGATGAGGGGTGATTAGAGGATAAATTGAGAAGTGATGAGGGGTGGTGATTACAGACTAGAGGTTAAAATAATTCAGAAATTTGAAAATAAAAAAAATTCAAAAAAAAATTTCAATTTTTTTTTTCAAAATAAATTTTTAAAAAAAAAATCATAAAATTTCCTTTGGTCCCGGTTGGTGTTACCAACCGGGACTAAAGGTGGAGCTCCACGTGGCCGCGCCCTTTAGTCCCGGTTCTGAATTGAACCGGGACTAAAGGGAGAGGCATTAGTACCGACAGTTTAGTCCCGGTTTCAGAACCGGGACTAAAGGCCCTTATGAACCGGGACTAAAGGCCCTTTTTCTACTAGTGAAGGGGGTGGAGTGCCCCCCAAGCCAAGTGGGGCGCCCCCCACCCCTAGGGTTTCCAACCCACTAGGGGATGGTTCCCCTCCCACTTCAGCCCATGGGGACCTCCGGGATAGGAGGCCCCACCCGGTGGACCCCCGGGAACCTTCCCGTGGTCCCGATACAATACCGATTACCCTCAAAACTTTCCCGATGGCCGAAACTTGACTTCCTATATATAAATCTTCACCTCCGGACCATTCCGGAACTCCTCGTGACATCTAGGATCTCATCGGGACTCCGAACAACTTTTGGGTTACCGTATACTAATATCTCAAGAACCCTAGCGTCACTGAACCTTAAGTGTGTAGACCCTACGGGTTCGGGAGACACACAGACATGACTGAGACGACTCTCCGGTCAATAACCAACAGCGGTATCTGGATACCCATGTTGGCTCCCACATGCTCCTCGATGATCTCATCGGATGAACCACAATGTCGAGGATTCAATCAATCCCGTATACAATTCCCTTTGTCAATCGGTACTTTACTTGCCCGAGACTCGATCGTCGGTATCCCAATACCTCGTTCAATCTTGTTACCGGCAAGTTACTTTACTTGTACCATAATGCATGATCCCGTGATCAACCACTTGGTCACATTGAGCTCATTATGATGATGCATTACCAAGTGGGCCTAGAGATACATCTCCATCATACGGAGTGACAAATCCCAGTCTTGATTCATGCCAACCCAACAGACACTTTCGGAGATACCCGTAGTGCACCTTTATAGTCACCCAGTTATGTTGTGACGTTTGGTACACCCAAAGCACTCCTACGGTATCCGGGAGTTGCACAATCTCATGGTCTAAGGAAATGATACTTGACATTTGGAAAAGCTATAGCAAACGAACTACACGATCTTTAAGCTATGCTTAGGATTGGGTCTTGTCCATCACATCATTCTCCTAATGATGTGATCCCGTTATCAATGACATCTAATGTCCATTGTCAGGAAACCATGACTATCTTTTGATCAACGAGCTAGTCAACTAGAGGCTCACTAGGGACGTGTTGTGGTCTATGTATTCACACATGTATTATGATTTCCGGATAACACAATTATAGCATGAATAATACACAATTATCATGAACAAGGAAATATAATAATAACCATTTTATTATTGCCTCTAGGGCATATTTCCAATAGTTATTACTGCGAGCCATCCAGCTGTCTTCTCCCGCACAAAAGCGGGTCATGAGCGTCGTGAGGGCTGCCATAGATTTTGGCTTTTCCTGACCAAGGTGCCGGGCTAGCCACTCGTCTCGGATGTTGTGCTTGAAAGCTGCTAAGGCCTCCGCATCCGGATTAGTCGACGATTTGATTTTTCTTTGTATGGAACCGAGTCCAGAATTGCCTGGCCGATTCTTCTGGCTGCTGAATTATGTGTTTCAAGTCATCGGCGTCTGGTGGTCGCACATAAGTGCCCTGAAAGTTGTCAAGGAATGCGGCTTCCAGATCTTCCCAACAGCTAATGGAGTCCGCTGGCAAGCTGTTAAGCCAATGCCACGCTGGTCCTTTGAGCTTTAGTGGGAGGTATTTGATGGCGTGTATGTCATCGCTGCGGGCCATGTGGATGTGGAGGAGGAAGTCCTCAATCCATACCGCGGGATCTGTTGTGCTGTCGTATGATTCAATATTTACAGGTTTAAAACCTTCTGGGAATTGATGTTCCATTACTTCGTCTGTGAAGCATAAGGGGTGTGTGGCGCCTCTGTATTGGGCTATATCGCGACGCAGCTCGAATGGGACTTGCCCGCTGTGTTTGGCCTGGTCGGATTTTCTTTTACTATATCTGGCGTGACGTTTATCGTCTCGCAGAGTGGTGCGCCCTCGTGATCCGTAGATCGATCTTGAATGCTTTGCCTTGTCCTCCAGTATATCTCGCAGGTCTGGCGTATCTCCCAATGCCTTTTTATTTGAATGGCGTTGGGGTGGAGGCTGAGCTTTTGGCTGGAATGCCTCTCTATCGCGGCCACGAGGTGGCCGATCAGCCGTATCATGCGTTTCTTCCTCCAGTCGAGGTAGTAACCTGCGCCTTGGGTAACTCTTGGAGGGGCGCTCGAGTTTATATTCCTCGGCTGCGAGGACTTCAGTCCGTTGCCATAAGCCGGCGCTTGAAGCGCTCTTGTTCGACGGGATCCTCTGGGACGGCGAATTCATCATCGCCGAGGCTTGCCTCATCTTCAGAGGGGGGATGTAATTGTCATGCTCCTCCTCTCCATGTGCCGCTCTCTCAGGAGAGCTGGCTCCTTCATCCTCCTGCTCTAAATCTTGCTGGAGGGGATTGTTGTTGTCCTCGGCACTGTTCGGAGTATTATTATCTCCTGTGCCAGTATCACCACTTTTGCTTTGGCAGGACTTAGAGCGGCGCCGCTGACGTCGGCGCTTGGGTTGCTTCTTGGAGGGGTCATCCTCCGCTATCTTGTCGCCATTGCCTTCATTGGGTGTATCCACCATGTATATGTCATATGACGAGGTGGCTTTCCAGTGCCCTATAGGCGCTGGTTCGTGTTCGTCTCCTACATCGTCGTCCATACCATCGATGTCTTCAGAGCCGAAGTCGGGCATGTCGGTTAAATCATCGAGAGTGGCTACTAAGTGGGTGGTGGGTGGGCGTCGAATTTCTTCATCTTCCGCATCCCAATCCCGTTGGCCATAATCCGGCCAGGGCTCTCCTGACAAAGAGAGAGTCCTTAGTGAATTCAGAATGTCGCCGAAGGGCGAGTGCTGAAAGATATCCATGGCAGTGAATTCCATGATCGGCGCCCAATCGGATTCGATTGGTAGGGGCGTGGATGGTTCGGAGTCCGGGAAAGAGTCCGGCACCTTGGAGTCATGGGCTGCGCAGAGGATTATGCTGGTGTTTGGCTCGATCGCCTTGGAGTCACCTTGGAGTCAGGCCTCTGGGGTACTGTTCGGCGGCAGAGCTAGGTCATACCCATCGCGACAGTGCGGCGCGCCCGGCTGTGGCTCGAATCCATCGAAGATCAAGTCTCCGCAGATGTCAGCCGTGTAGTTCAAACTTCCAAATCTGACTTGATGGCCAGGGGCGTAGCTTTCAATCTGCTCCATATGGCCAAGCGAATTAGCTGCAGTGCAAAGCCGCCGAATATGAAGGTCTGTCCGGGGAGAAAAGTCTCACCCTGGACCGCATCGCCATCGATGATAGTAGGAGCCATCAAGCCTAACGGCGACGAGACAGAGGAACTCTCAATGAAAGCACCAATGTCGGTGTCAAAACCGGCGGATCTCGGGTAGGGGGTCCCGAACTGTGCGTCTAGGCCGGATGGTAACAGGAGGCAGGGGACACGATGTTTTACCCAAGTTCGGGCCCTCTTGATGGAGGTAAAACCCTACGTCCTGCTTGATTAATATTGATGATATGGGTGTTACAAGAGTAGATCTACCACGAGATCAGAGAGGCTAAACCCTAGAAGCTAGCCTATGGTATGATTGTATGTTGTGATTGTTGTCCTACGGACTAAAACCCTTCGGTTTATATAGACACCGGAGAGGGTTAGGGTTACACAAGGTCGGTTACAAAGCAGGAGATATCCATATCCGTATTTCCTAGCAAGCCTTCCACGCAAAGTAGAGTCCCATCCGGACACGAGACGAAGTCTTCAATCTTGTATCTTCATAGTCTAACAGTGCGACCAATGGAGATAGTCTGGCTGTCCAGAGACCCCCTAATCCAGGACTCCCTCACCCCTTATCGGTGTTATCTTCTCCGGGGTGGCGATTTGCTCTTGTTTTTGAGTGAGGAAAGAAAATAAGCACACATATCGGTGTTATCTTCTCCGGGGTGGCGATTTGCTCTTGTTTTTGAGTGAGGAAAGAAAATAAGCACACAACCGGACAACCATGTAACCGTCAGTCTGAACTCCCAGGATCAGTCCATCGGTAAGAAAAAGCTTTTGTTTCCGTCATTTAGCAGTGGAATGGAATAGTTCGATTGGCCAGTGGTGTCTCATGGTCTGTATGGACTACGACTTCTCGGCTTCCGCTTCTACAAGCTCCCGAGTTTGAAAAGTTTGCTCAGTTTGCTCCGCCGAGGCGGAAGGCCATAGGTGACATCGAGCTATGCTCACGACTTGCCGTCGGTGGATGTAGGAGCAAGAAGACTTGGACATCCAAGGATTTAAACGTAATTTTATTTTTGAGCATGTGTGTGTTTGTAACGTCTACACATATATAGTAGTAGGATTTTAGTAATTCCTTGGTCCCGAGTTAGTTGACTGAGATTTTTCTAGGTAGATCCGTATCCGTATGTAGACATGTTTTAGTGTTAGATACGTCAATTCGTATCTAGACAAATCTAAGAGAACTAATTTGGACCCGATTTGTATACTCTGGTTTTATTCTGATTATGCGTACGTACAAAAAAGAAGAAAGAATCTGATGAATGGAAAACGGGAGGCATTGATCTTCTTCTAGAAAGAATCTGATGAATGAAAGCCGTTTGTTGTTCCGGGTGAGTCGGGCTAGCTGGCAGCCCCGGGTAGGTGGGTACTCCTAGGTGGGTAGGTAGGTATACTAGTAGAATATCCGGGCAAGGGTGTGTGGATCTGTCTCTGGCGGGTCTTCCGGAGGCCGATTCCAGTTTCCAGTGGACCAGTATATATTCGGCTGGCTTTCGTGGTCTTGGGTGTTTATACAGCCCCCCTATCGGTGTTATCTTCTCCGGGGTGGCGATTTGCTCTTGTTTTTGAGTGGGGAAGGAAAATACGCACACAACCGAACAACCATGTAACCGTCAGTCTGAACTCCCACGATCAGTCCATCGGTAAGAAAAAGCTTTTATTTCCGTCATTTAGCAGTGGAATGGAATAGTTCGATTGGACGACGGCGTCTCATGGTATGTATCGAGTATGATTTCTTGGCTGCCGCTTCTACAAGCTCCTGAGTTTGAAAAGTTTGCTCCGCCGAGGCGGACGGTCATAGGTGACATCGAGCAATGCTCATGACTTGCCGTCGGTGGATGTAGAAGGAGTTAGACTTGGACATCCAAGAATTTAAACGTAATTTTATTTCTGAGCATGTGTGTATTTGTAACGTCTACACATATATAGTAGTATGATTTTAGTAATTCCTTGGTCCCCGAGTTAGTTGACAGAGATTTGTCTAGGTACATCTGTATCCGTATCTAGACACATTTTAGTGTTAGATACGTCAACTTTATCTAGACAAATCTAAGAGAACTAATTTGGACCCGTTTTGTATACTCTGGTTTTATTTCCGATTATGCGTACATACAGAAAAGAAGAAAGAATCTGATGAATGGAATCCGGGAGGCATTGATCTTCTTCTAGAAAGAATCTGATGAATGAAAGTCCGTTTCTTGTTCCGGGTGAGTCGGGCCAGCTGGCAGCCCCGGGTAGGTGGGTACTCCTAGGTGGGTAGGTAGGTATTACTAGTAGAATATCCGGCCAAGGGTGTGTGGATCTATCTCCGGCGGGTCCTCCGGGGCCGGTTCACGTTTCCAGTGGACAGTATATATTCATCTGGATTTCGTGGTCTTGGGAGTTTATACAGCCCCCTAACGGTGTTATCTTCTTCGGGTAGCGATTTGCTCTTGTTTTCGAGTGGGGAAGGAAAATAAGCACAAAACCAAACAACCATCAACCGTCTGTCTGAACTCCCAAGATCAGTCCATCGGATAAGAAAAAGCTTTTGTTTCCGTCGTTCAGCAGTGGATAGGAATAGTTCGATTGGCGGCGAGTCTCATGGTCTGTATGACTACGACTTCTCGGCTCCGCTTCTACAAGCCCCTGAGTTTGAAAAGTTTGCTCAGTTTGCTCCGCCGAGGCGGAAGGCCATAGGTGACATCGAGCTATGCTCATGACTTTCCATGGGTGGATGTAGGAGGAAGAAAACTTGGACATCCAAGAATTTAAACATAATTTTATTTTTGACCATGTGTGTGTTTGTAACGTCTACACATATATAGTAGTAGGATTTTAGTAATTCCTTGGTCCCGAGTTAGTGGACTGAGATTTGTCTAGGTACATCTGTATCCGTATGTAGACACGTTTTAGTGTTAGATACGTCAATTCGTATCTAGAAAAATCAATGAAAACTAATTTCGTCCCGTTTTGTATACTCTTTTTGCATACTAACTCATATGAAAAAGTTTTTTATATGAAAGAATATGATGAATGGAATCCGGGAGGCATTGATCTTCTTCTAGAAAGAATCTGATGGGTGAAAGCCGTTTCTTGTTCCGGGTGAGTCGGCCAGTGGGCCCCGGTAGGTGGGTACTCCAAGGTGGGTAGAGGTATACTTAGTAGAATATCCGAGGTGTGTGGATCTATCTACGCGTCTTCCGGGGGCCGATTCAGTTTCCAGTGGACCATATATATTCCTGGCTTTCGTGGTCAAACTTGGTGAGTTTATACAGGTCCCCCCTAATTATTCGATATTATGTTACTCCGGGGTGGCGATTTGCCTTGTTTTTGATGGAAGGAACAATAGTTTCACACAATCGAACAACCATGAACCGCTAGTGTCAGGATCAGTCATTGGTAAGAAAAAGCTTTTGTTTCCGTCATTAAGTAGTGCAATGACATAGTTATTGGCTGGCAACGTCTCATGGTCTGTACCGACTGATTTCTCGGCTGAGCTTCTACAAGCTCCTGAGTTAAGTTTGCTCCGCCGAGGTGGAAGGACCATAGGTGACCTCGGGAAGTATGCTCATGACTTCGTCGGTGATGTAGGAGGAAGAATGGACATCCAAGAATTTAAAGTATTGAGCATGTGTGTGATTTGTAACGTCTACACATATAATAGTAGTATGATTTAGTAATTCTTTCCGTTAGTTGACTGAGATTTGTCTAGGTACATCCGTTCCTTATGTAGACATGTTTTAGGTGTTAGATACGTCAATTCGTATAGACAAATCTAAGAGAACGTAATTTGGACCGGTTTGTATACTATGGTTCTTATGGATGCGGACGTACAGAAAAGAGAGCAAGAATCTGATGAATGGAATCCGGGAACCGGTGATCTTCTTCTAGAAAGACTGATGAATGAAAGTCGTTTCTTATGGGTGGAGTCGGGCCAGCTGGCAGCCCCTAGGTTTACCCTAGGTGGGTAGTGGTATACTAGTCAGAATCCCCGATGGGGTGTGGATTGTCTCCGGCAGGTCTTCCGTGGGCGGTCAAGTTTCCAGTGGACCAGTATATATTCGGCTAGCTTTCGTGGTCGGGGTATACAGCCCCCTATCACTGTTATTTCCTCGGATGGCGATTTGACTTCCTTGTTTTTGAGTGGAAAATAGCACACAACTCCGGAACAACCATCCAACTGTGAGTCTGAACTCCCAGGATCAGCCTCATCGGTAAGAAAAACTTTTGTTTACCGTCATTCAGTAGCGTCATGGAATAGTTCGATGTAGCCGCGGGTCTCATGGTCTGTATCGACTACGACTTCTCGGCTGCCGCTACACAAGCCTGGTATTGATAAGTGTTGGCTCAGTTTGCTCCGCCATCGCGGAAGGCCATAGGTCGACATCGAGCTATGCTATACGCTTGCCGTCGGTGATTGTAGGAGGTGAACTTTACTTGGACATCCAAGAATCGTTAAACGTAATTTTATTTTTGACCTGTGTGTGTTTGTACGTCTACACATATATAGCAGTAGGATTGAAACGTAATTTTATTTTTGAGCATGTGTGTGCTTGTAACGTCTACACATATATAGTAGTATGATTTTAGTAATTCCTTGGTCCCAAGTTAGTTGACTGAGATTTGTCTAGGTACATCCGTATCCGTATGTTGACACATTTTCGTGTTAGATACATCAATTCGTATCTAGACAAATCTAAAAGAAATAATTTGGACCCGTTTTGTATAATCTGGTTTTATTCTGATTATGCGTACGTATAGAAAAGAAGAAAGAATCTGATGAATGGAATCCGGGAGGCATTGATCTTCTTCTAGAAAGAATCTGATGAATGAAAGTCATTTCTTGTGCCGAGTGAGTTGGGCCAACTGGCAGCCCCGGGTAGGTGGGTACTCCTAGGTGGGAGGTAGGTATACTAGTAGAATATCCGGCCGAGGGTGTGTGGATCTGTCTCCGGCGGGTCTTCCGGGAGCCGGTTCACGTTTCCAGTGGACCAGTATATATTCGGTTTGCTTTCGTGGTCTTGGGAGTTTATACAGCCCCCCTATCGGTGTTATCTTCTCCGGAGTGGCGATTTGCTCTTGTTTTTGAGTGGGGAAGGAAAATAAGCACACAACCGAACAACCATGTAATCGTCAATCTGAACTCCCAGGATCATTCCATCGGTAAGAAAAATCTTTTGTTTCCGTCATTCAGCAGTGGAATGGAATAGTTCGATTGGCCGGCGACGTCTCATGGTCTGTATCGACTAGGATTTCTCGGCTGCCCCTTCTACAAGCTCCTGAGTTTTAAAAGTTTGCTGCGCCGAGGCGGAAGGCCATAGGTGACATCGAGTTAAGCTCATGACTTGCCGTCGGTGGATGTAGGAGGAAGAAGACTTGGACATCCAAGAATTTAAACGTAATTTTATTTTTGAGCATGTGTGTGCTTGTAACGTCTACACATATATAGTAGTATGATTTTAGTAATTCCTTGGTCCCAAGTTAGTTGACTGAGATTTGTCTAGGTACATCCGTATCCGTATGTTGACACATTTTCGTGTTAGATACATCAATTCGTATCTAGACAAATCTAAAAGAAATAATTTGGACCCGTTTTGTATAATCTGGTTTTATTCTGATTATGCGTACGTATAGAAAAGAAGAAAGAATCTGATGAATGGAATCCGGGAGGCATTGATCTTCTTCTAGAAAGAATCTGATGAATTAAAGCCGTTTCTTGTTCCGGGTGAGTCGGGCCAGCTAGCAGCCCCGAGTAGGTGGGTACTCCTACGTGGGTAGGTAGGTATACTAGTAGAATATCCGGCCAAGGGTGTGTGGATCTATCTCCGGCGGGTCCTCCCAGGGCCGGTTCACGTTTCCAGTGGACCAATATATATTCGGCTGGCTTTCGTGGTCTTGGGAGTTTATACAGCCCCCCTTTCGGTGTTATCTTCTTCGGGGTTGCCATTTGCTCTTGTTTTTGAGTGGGGAAGGAAAATAAGCACACAACCGAACAACCATCTAACCGTCAATCTGAACTCCCAGGATCAGTCCATCGGTAAGAAAAAGCTTTTGTTTCCGTCATCCAGTAGTGGGATGGAATAGTTCGATTGGCCGGCGGAGTCTCATGGTCTGTATCGACTATGACTTCTCGGCTGCCGCTTCTACAAGCCCCTGAGTTTGAAAAGTTTGCTCAGTTTGCTCCACCGAGGCGGAAGGCCATAGGTGACATCGAGCTATGCTCACGACTTGCCATCGGTGGATGTAGGAGGAAGAAAACTTGGACATCCAAGAACTTAAACGTAATTTTATTTTTGACCATGTGTGTGTTTGTAACGTCTACACATATATAGCAGTAGGATTTTAGTAATTCCTTGGTCCCGAGTTAGTTGACTGAGATTTGTCTAGGTACATCCGTATCCGTATGTAGCCACGTTTTAGTGTTAGATACGTCAATTCGTATCTAGACGAATCTAAAAGAACTAATTTGGACCCATTTTATATAATTTGGTTTTATTCTGATTATGCATACGTACAGAAAAGAAGAAAGAATCTGATGAATGGAATCCGGGAGGCATTGATATTCTTCTAGAAAGAATCTGATGGATGAAAGCCGTTTCTTGTTCCGGGTGAGTTGGACCAGCTGGCAGCCCCGGGTAGGTGGGTACTCCTAGGTGGGTAGGTAGGTATACTAGTAGAATATCCGGCCAAGGGTCTGTGGATCTGTCTCCGGCGGGTCTTCCGGGGCCGATTCACGTTTCCAGTGGACCTATATATATTCGGCTGGTTTTCGTGGTCTTGGGAGCTTATACAGCCCCCCTATCGGTGTTATCTTCTCCGGGGTGGCGATTTGCTCTTGTTTTTGAGTGGGGAAGGAAAATAAGCACACAACCGAACAACCATGTAACCGTCAGTCTGAACTCCTAGGATCAGTCCATCGGTAAGAAAAAGCTTTTGTTTCCGTCATTCAGCAGTGGAATGGAATAGTTTGATTGGCCGGCGGCGTCTCATGGTCCGTATCGACTACGATTTCTCGGCTGCCCCTTCTACAAGCTCTTGAGTTTGAAAAGTTTGCTCCGCCGAGGCGGAAGGCCATAGGTGACATCGAGCTATGCTCATGACTTGCCGTCGGTGGATGTAGGAGGAACAAGACTTGGACATCCATGAATTTAAACGTAATTTTATTTTTGAGCATGTGTGTGTTTGTAACGTGTACACATATACAGTAGTATGATTTTAGTAATTCCTTGGTCCCGAGTTAGTTGACTGAGATTTGTCTAGGTACATCCGTATCCGTATGTAGAGACATTTTTGTGTTAGATACGGCAATTCGTATCTAGACAAATCTAAGAGAACTAATTTGGACCGGTTTTGTATACTCTTGTTTTATTCTGATTATGCGTACGTACAGAAAAGAAGAAAGAATCTGATGAATGGAATCCGGGAGGCATTGATCTTCTTCTAGAAAGAATCTGATGAATGAAATCCGTTTGTTGTTCCGGGTGAGTCGGGCCAGCTGGCAGCCCCGGGTAGGTGGGTACTCCTAGGTGGGTAGGTAGGTATACTAGTAGAATATCCGGCCGAGGGTGTGTGGATCTGTCTCCGGCGGGTCTTCCGGGGGCCGGTTCACGTTTCCAGTGGACCAGTATATATTCGGTTTGCTTTCATGGTCTTGGGAGTTTATACAGCCCCCCTATCGGTGTTATCTTCTCCGGAGTGGCGATTTGCTCTTGTTTTTGAGTGGGGAAGGAAAATAAGCACACAACCGAACAACCATGTAATCGTCAATCTGAACTCCCAGGATCATTCCATCGGTAAGAAAAATCTTTTGTTTCCGTCATTCAGCAGTGGAATGGAATAGTTCGATTGGCCGGCGACGTCTCATGGTCTGTATCGACTACGATTTCTCGGCTGCCCCTTCTACAAGCTCCTGAGTTTTAAAAGTTTGCTGCGCCGAGGCGGAAGGCCATAGGTGACATCGAGTTAAGCTCATGGCTTGCCGTCGGTGGATGTAGGAGGAAGAAGACTTGGACATCCAAGAATTTAAAGGTAATTTTATTTTTGAGCATGTGTGTGCTTGTAACGTCTACACATATATAGTAGTATGATTTTAGTAATTCCTTGGTCCCAAGTTAGTTGACTGAGATTTGTCTAGGTACATCCGTATCCGTATGTTGACACATTTTCGTGTTAGATACATCAATTCGTATCTAGACAAATCTAAAAGAAATAATTTGGACCCGTTTTGTATAATCTGGTTTTATTCTGATTATGCGTACGTATAGAAAAGAAGAAAGAATCTGATGAATGGAATCCGGGAGGCATTGATCTTCTTCTAGAAAGAATCTGATGAATGAAAGTCGTTTCTTGTGCCGAGTGAGTTGGGCCAACTGGCAGCCCCGGGTAGGTGGGTACTCCTAGGTGGGTAGGTAGGTATACTAGTAGAATATCCGGCCAAGGGTGTGTGGATCTGTCTCCGGCGGGTCTTCCGGGGCCGATTCACGTTTCCAGTGGACCTATATATATTCGGCTGGTTTTCGTGGTCTTGGGAGCTTATACAGCCTCCCTATCAGTGTTATCTTCTCCGGGGTGGCAGTTTGCTCTTGTTTTTGAGTGGGGAAGGAAAATAAGCACACAACCGAACAACCATGTAACCATCAGTCTAAACTCCCAGGATCAGTCCATTGGTAACAAAAAGATTTTGTTTCCGTCATTCAGCAGTGGAATGGAATAGTTCGATTGGCGGGCGGCGTCTCATGGTCTATATCGACTACGATTTCTCGGCAGCCCCTTCTACAAGCTCCTGAGTTTGAAAAGTTTTCTCTGCCGAGGCGGAAGGCCATAGGTGACATCGAGCTATGCTCATGACTTGCCGTCGGTGGATGTAGGAGGAAGAAGACTTGCACATCCAAGAATTTAAACGTAATTTTATTTTTGAGCATGTGTGTGTTTGTAACGTGTACACATATATAGTAGTATGATTTTAGTAATTCCTTGGTCCCGAGTTAGTTGACTGAGATTTGTCTAGGTACATCCGTATCCGTATGTAGACACATTTTTGTGTTAGATACGGCAATTCGTATCTAGACAAATCTAAGAGAACTAATTTGGACCGGTTTTGTATAATCTGGTTTTATTCTGATTATGCGTACGTACAGAAAAGAAGAAAGAATCTGATGAATGGAATCCGTGAGGCATTGATCTTATTCTAGAAAGAATCTCATGAATGAAAGTCGTTTCTTGTTCCGAGTGAGTCGGGCCAGCTGGCAGCCCCAGGTAGGTGGGTACTCCTAGGTGGGTAGGTAGGTATACTAGTAGAATATCCGGCCAAGGGTGTGTGGATCTGTCTCCGGCGGGTCTTCCGGGGGCCGGTTCACGTTTCCAGTGGACCAGTATATATTTGGTTGGCTGTCGTGGTCTTGGGAGTTTATACAGCCCCCTATCAGTGTTATCTTCTCCGGGGTGGCGATTTGCTCTTGTTTCTGAGTGGGGAAGGAAAATAAGCACACAACCGAACAACCATCCAACCGTCAGTCTGAACTCCCAGGATCAGTCCATCAGTAAGAAAAAGCTTTTGTTTCCGTCATTCAGCAGTGGAAGGGAATAGTTCGATTGGCCGGCGGCGTCTCATGGTCTGTATGGACTACGACTTCTCGGCTTCCGCTTCTACAAGCTCCTGAGTTTGAAAAGTTTGCTCAGTTTGCTCCGCTGAGGCGGAAGGCCATAGGTGACATCGAGCTATGCTCACGACTTGCCGTCGGTGGATGTAGGAGCAAGAAGACTTGGATATCCAAGAATTTAAACGTAATTTTATTTTTGAGCATGTGTGTGTTTGTAACGTCTACACATATATAGTAGTAGGATTTTAGTAATTCCTTGGTCCCAAGTTAGTTGACTGAGATTTTTCTAGGTACATCTGTATCCGTATGTATACACGTTTTAGTGTTAGATACATCCATTCGTATCTAGCCAAATCTAAGAGAACTCATTTGGACCCGTTTTGTATACTCTGGTTTTATTCTGATTATGCGTACGTACAGAAAACAAGAAAGAATCTGATAAATGGAATCCGGGAGGCATTGATCTTCTTCTAGAAAGAATCTGATGGGTGAAAGCCGTTTCTTGTTCCGGGTCAGTTGGGCCAGCTGGCAGCCCCGGGTAGGTGGGTACTCCTAGGTGGGTAGGTAGGTATACTAGTAGAATATCCGGCCAAGGGTGTGTGGATCTATCTCCGACAGGTCTTCCGGGGGCCGATTCACGTTTCCAGTGGACCAATATATATTCGGCTGGCTTTCGTGGTCTTGGGAGTTTATACAGCCCCCCTATCGGTGTTATCTTCTCCGGGGTTGCCATTTGCTCTTGATTTTGAGTGGGGAAGGAAAATAAGCACACAACCGAACAACCATCTAAACGTCAATCTGAACTCCCAGGATCAGTCCATCAGTAAGAAAAAGCTTTTGTTTCCGTCATTCAGTAGTGGGATGGAATAGTTCGATTGGCTGGCGGAGTCTCATGGTCTGTATCGACTACGACTTCTCGGTTGCCGCTTCTACAAGCCCCTGAGTTTGAAAAGTTTGCTCAGTTTGCTCCGCCGAGGCGGAAGGCCATAGGTGACATCGAGCTATGCTCACGACTTGCCATCGGTGGATGTAGGAGGAAGAAAACTTGGACATCCAAGAACTTAAACGTAATTTTATTTTTGACCATGTGTGTGTTTGTAACATCTACACATATATAGCAGTAGGATTTTAGTAATTCCTTGGTCCCGAGTTAGTTGACTGAGATTTGTCTAGGTACATCTGTATCCGTATGTAGCCACATTTTAGTGTTAGATACGTCAATTCGTATCTAGACGAATCTAAAAGAACTAATTTGGACCCATTTTATATAATTTGGTTTTATTCTGATTATGCATACGTACAGAAAAGAAGAAAGAATCTGATGAATGGAATCCGGGAGGCATTGATATTCTTCTAGAAAGAATCTGATGGATGAAAGCCGTTTCTTGTTCCGGGTGAGTTGGACCAGCTAGCAGCCCCGGGTAGGTGGGTACTCCTAGCTGGGTAGGTAGGTATACTAGTAGAATATCCGGCCAAGGGTCTGTGGATCTGTCTCCGGCGGGTCTTCCAGGGCCGATTCACGTTTCCAGTGGACCAGTATATATTCGGTTTGCTTTCGTGGTCTTGGGAGTTTATACAGCCCCCCTATCGGTGTTATCTTCTCCGGAGTGGCGATTTGCTCTTGTTTTTGAGTGGGGAAGGAAAATAAGCACACAACCGAACAACCATGTAACCGTCAGTCTGAACTCCCAGGATCAGTCCATCGGTAAGAAAAAGCTTTTGTTTCCGTCATTCAGCAGTGGAATGGAATAGTTCGATTGGCCGGCGACGTCTCATGGTCTGTATCGACTACGATTTCTCGGCTGCCCCTTCTACAAGCTCCTGAGTTTTAAAAGTTTGTTGCGCCGAGGTGGAAGGCCATAGGTGACATCGAGTTAAGCTCATGACTTGCCGTCGGTGGATGTAGGAGGAAGAAGACTTGGACATCCAAGAATTTAAACGTAATTTTATTTTTGAGCATGTGTGTGCTTGTAACGTCTACACATATATAGTAGTTTGATTTTAGTAATTCCTTGGTCCCAAGTTAGTTGACTGAGATTTGTCTAGGTACATCCGTATCCGTATGTTGACACATTTTCGTGTTAGATACATCAATTCGTATCTAGACAAATCTAAAAGAAATAATTTGGACCCGTTTTGTATAATCTGGTTTTATTCTGATTATGCGTACGTATAGAAAAGAAGAAAGAATCTGATGAATGGAATCCGGGAGGCATTGATCTTCTTCTAGAAAGAATCTGATGAATGAAAGTCATTTCTTGTGCCGAGTGAGTTGGGCCAACTGGCAGCCCCGGGTAGGTGGGTACTCCTAGGTGGGTAGGTAGGTATACTAGTAGAATATCGGGCCAAGGGTGTGTGGATCTGTCTCCGGCGGGTCTTCCGGGGCCGATTCACGTTTCCAGTGGACCTATATATATTCGGCTTGTTTTCGTGGTCTTGGGAGCTTATACAGCCCCCCTATCGGTGTTATCTTCTCCGGGGTGGCAGTTTGCTCTTGTTTTTGAGTGGGGAAGGAAAATAAGCACACAACCGAACAACCATGTAACCATCAGTCTGAACTCCCAGGATCAGTCCATCGGTAACAAAAAGATTTTGTTTCCGTCATTCAGCAGTGGAATGGAATAGTTCGATTGGCCGGCGGCGTCTCATGGTCTATATCGACTACAATTTCTCGGCAGCCCCTTCTACAAGCTCCTGAGTTTGAAAAGTTTTCTCCGCCGAGGCGGAAGGCCATAGGTGACATCGAGCTATGCTCATGACTTGCCGTCGGTGGATGTAGGAGGAAGAAGACTTGGACATCCAAGAATTTAAACGTAATTTTATTTTTGAGCATGTGTGTGTTTGTAACGTGTACACATATATAGTAGTATGATTTTAGTAATTCCTTGGTCCCGAGTTAGTTGACTGAGATTTGTCTAGGTACATCCGTATCCGTATGTAGACACATTTTTGTGTTAGATACGGCAATTCGTATCTAGAAAAATCTAAGAGAACTAATTTGGACCGGTTTTGTATAATCTGGTTTTATTCTGATTATGCGTACGTACAGAAAAGAAGAAAGAATCTGATGAATGGAATCCGTGAGGCATTGATCTTATTCTAGAAAGAATCTGATGAATGAAAGTCGTTTCTTATTCCGAGTGAGTCGGGCCAGCTGGCAGCCCCAGGTAGGTGGGTACTCCTAGGTGGGTAGGTAGGTATACTAGTAGAATATCCGGCCAAGGGTGTGTGGATCTGTCTCCGGCGGGTCTTCCGGGGGCCGGTTCACGTTTCCAGCGGACCAGTATATATTCAGTTGGCTTTCGTGGTCTTGGGAGTTTATACAGCCCCCTATCAGTGTTATCTTCTCCGGGGTGGCGATTTGCTCTTGTTTCTGAGTGGGGAAGGAAAATAAGCACACAACCGAACAACCATCCAACCGTCAGTCTGAACTCCCAGGATCAGTCCATCGGTAAGAAAAAGCTTTTGTTTCCGTCATTCAGCAGTGGAAGGGAATAGTTCGATTGGCCGGCGGCGTCTCATGGTCTGTATGGACAACGACTTCTCGGCTTCCGCTTCTACAAGCTCCTGAGTTTGAAAAGTTTGCTCAGTTTGCTCCGCTGAGGCGGAAGGCCATAGGTGACATCGAGCTATGCTCACGACTTGCCGTCGGTGGATGTAGGAGCAAGAAGACTTGGATATCCAAGAATTTAAACGTAATTTTATTTTTGAGCATGTGTGTGTTTGTAACGTCTACACATATATAGTAGTAGGATTTTAATAATTCCTTGGTCCCAAGTTAGTTGACTGAGATTTTTCTAGGTACATCTGTATCCGTATGTATACACGTTTTAGTGTTAGATACATCCATTCGTATCTAGCCAAATCTAAGAGAACTCATTTGGACCCATTTTGTATACTCTGGTTTTATTCTGATTATGCGTACGTACAGAAAAGAAGAAAGAATCTGATAAATGGAATCCGGGAGGCATTGATCTTCTTCTAGAAAGAATCTGATGGGTGAAAGCCGTTTCTTGTTCCGGGTGAGTTGGGCCAGCTGGCAGCCCCGGGTAGGTGGGTACTCCTAGGTGGGTAGGTAGGTATACTAGTAGAATATCCGGCCAAGGGTGTGTGGATCTGTCTCCGACGGGTCTTCCGGGGGCCGATTCACGTTTCCAGTGGACCAATATATATTCGGCTGGCTTTCGTGGTCTTGGGAGTTTATACAGCCCCCCTATCGGTGTTATCTTCTCCGGGGTTGCCATTTGCTCTTGATTTTGAGTGGGGAAGGAAAATAAGCACACAACCGAACAACCATCTAACCGTCAATCTGAACTCCCAGGATCAGTCCATCGGTAAGAAAAAGCTTTTGTTTCCGTCATTCAGTAGTGGGATGGAATAGTTCGATTGGCCGGCGGAGTCTCATGGTCTGTATCGACTACGACTTCTCGGTTGCCGCTTCTACAAGCCCCTGAGTTTGAAAAGTTTGCTCAGTTTGCTCCGCCGAGGCGGAAGGCCATAGGTGACATTGAGCTATGCTCACGACTTGCCATCGGTGGATGTAGGAGGAAGAAAACTTGGACATCCAAGAATTTAAACATAATTTTATTTTTGACCATGTGTGTGTTTGTAACATCTAGACATATATAGCAGTAGGATTTTAGTAATTCCTTGGTCCCGAGTTAGTTGACTGAGATTTGTCTAGGTACATCTGTATCCGTATGTAGACACATTTTAGTGTTAGATACATCAATTCGTATCTAGACAAATCTAAAAGAACTAATTTGGACCCATTTTATATAATCTGGTTTTATTCTAATTATGCGTACGTACAGAAAAGAACAAAGAATTTGATGAATGGAATCCGGGAGGCATTGATCTTCTTCTAGAAAGAATCTGATGGACGAAAGCCGTTTCTTGTTCCGGGTGAGTTGGGCCAGCTGGCAGCCCCGGGTAGGTGGGTACTCCTAGGTGGGTAGGTAGGTATACTAGTAGAATATCCGGCCAAGGGTGTGTGGATCTGTCTCCGACGGGTCTTCTGGGGGGCCGATTCACATTTCCAGTGGACCTGTATATATTCGGCTGGCTTTCGTGGTCTTGGGAGTTTATACAGCCCCCCTATCGGTGTTATCTTCTCCGGGGTGGCGATTTGCTCTTGTTTTTTAGTGGGGAAGGAAAATAAGCACACAACCGAACAACCATGTAATCGTCAGTCTGAACTCCCAGGATCATTCCATCGGTAAGAAAAAGCTTTTGTTTCCGTCATTCAGCAATGGAATGGAATAGTTCGATTAGCCGGCGACGTCTCATGGTCTGTATCGACTATGATTTCTCGGCTGCCCCTTCTACAAGCTCCTGAATTTGAAAACTTTTCTCGCCGAGGCGGAAGGCCATAGGTGACATCGAGTTAAGCTCATGACTTGCCGTCGGTGGATGTAGGAGGAAGAAGACTTGGACATCCAAGAATTTAAACGTAATTTTATTTTTGAGCATGTGTGTGCTTGTAACGTCTACACATATATAGTAGTATGATTTTAGTAATTCCTTGGTCCCAAGTTAGTTGACTGATATTTGTCTAGGTACATCCGTATCCGTATGTTGACACATTTTTGTGTTAGATACGGCAATTCGTATCTAGACAAATCTAAGAGAACCAATTTGGACCCGTTTTGTATACTCTGGTTTTATTCTGATTATGCGTACGTACAGAAAAGAAGAAAGAATCTGATGAATGGAATCCGGGAGGCATTGATCTTCTTCTAGAAAGAATCTGATGAATGAAAGCCGTTTCTTGTTTCGGGTGAGTCGGGCCAGCTGGCAGCCCCGGGTAGGTGGGTACTCCTAGGTGGGTAGGTAGGTATACTAGTAGAATATCCGGCCAAGGTTGTGTGGATCTGTCTCCGGTGGGTCTTCCGGGGGCCGATTCACGTTTCCAGTGGACCAGTATATATTTGGCTGGTTTTCGTGGTCTTGGGAGCTTATACAGCCCCCCTATCGGTGTTATCTTCTCCGGGGTGGCGATTTGCTCTTGTTTTTGAGTGGGGAAGGAAAATAAGCACACAACCGAACATCCATGTAACCGTCAGTCTGAACTCCCAGGATCAGTCCATCGGTAAGAAAATGCTTTTGTTTGCGTCATTCAGTAGTGGAATGGAATAGTTTGATTGGCCGGCGGCGTCTCCTGGACTGTATTGACTACGATTTCTCGGCTGCCCGTTCTACAAGCTCCTGAGATTGTAAAGTTTGCTCCGCCGAGGCGGAAGGCCATAGGTGACATCGAGCTATGCTCATGACTTGCCGTCGGTGGATGTTGGAGGAAGAAGACTTGGACATCCAAGAATTTAATCGTAATTTTATTTTTGAGCATGTGTGTGTTTGTAACGTCTACACATATATAGTAGTATGATTTTAGTAATTCCTTCGTCCCGAGTTAGTTGACTGAGATTTGTCTAGGTACATCCGTATCCGTATGTAGACACATTTTTGTGTTTGGTACGTCAATTCGTATCTAGACAAATCTAAGAGAACTAATTTGGACCGGTTTTGTATACTCTGGTTTTATTCTGATTATGCGTACGTACAGAAAAGAAGAAAGAATCTGATGAATGGAATCCGGGAGGCATTGATCTTCTTCTGGAAAGAATCTAATGAATGAAAGTCGTTTCTTGTTCCGTGTGAGTCGGGCCAGCTGGCAGCCCCGGGTAGGTGGGTATTCCTAGGTGGGTAGGTAGGTATACTAGTAGACTATCCGGCCGAGGGTGTGTGGATCTGTCTCCGGCGGGTCTTCCGGGGGCCGGTTCACGTTTCCTGTAGACGAGTATATATTCGGCTGGCTTTCGTGGTCTTGGCATTTTATACAGCCCCCTATCGGTGTTATCTTCTCCGAGTTGGCGATTTGCTCTGGTTTTTGAGTGGGGAAGGAAAATAAGCACAGAATCGAACAACCATCTAACCGTTAGTCTGAACTCCCAGGATCAGTCCGTCGGACAAAAAAGGCTTTTGTTTCCGTCATTCAGCAGTGGAATGGAATAGTTCGATTGCCCGGCGGCATCTCATGGTCTGTATCGACTACGACTTCTCGGCTGCCGCTTCTACATGCTCCTGAGTTTGAAAAGTTTGCTCAGTTTGCTCCGCCGAGGCAGAAGGCCATAGGTGACATCGAGCAATGCCCACGACTTGCCGTCGGTGGATGTAGCAGGAAGAAGACTTGGACATCCAAGAATTTAAACGTAATTTTATTTTTGAGCATGTGTGTGTTTGTAACGTCTACACATATATAGTAGTAGGATTCTAGTAATTCCTTGGTCTCGAGTTAGTTGACTGAGATTTGTCTAGGTACATCTATATTCGTATATAGACACGTTTTACTGTTAGATACGTCAATTCGTATCTAGACAAATCTAAGAGAACTAATTTGGAACCGTTTTGTATACTCTGGTTTTATTCTGATTATGCGTACGTACTTAAAAAAAGAAAGAATCTGATGAATGGAATCCGGGAGGCATTGATCTTCTTCTAGAAAGAATCTGATGAATGAAAGTCGTTTCTTGTTCCGGGTGAGTCGGGCCAGCTGGCAGCCCCGGGTAGGTGTGTACTCCTAGGTGGGTAGGTAGGTATACTAGTAGAATATCCGGCCAAGGGTGTGTGGATCTATCTCCGGCAGGTCTTCCGGGGCCGATTCACGTTTCCAGTGGACCGGTATATATTCGGCTGGCTTTTGTGGTCTTGGGAGTTTATACAGCCCCCCTATCGGTGTTAACTTCTCCGGGGTGGCGATTTGCTCTTGTTTTTGAGTGGGAAAGGAAAATAAGCACACAACCGAACAACCATGTAACCATCAGTCTGAACTCCCAGGATCAGTCCATCGGTAAGAAAAAGCTTTTGTTTGCGTCATTCAGGAGTGGAATGGAATAGTTCGATTGGCCGGCAGCGTCTCATGGTCTGTATCGACTACGATTTGTTGGCTGCCCCTTCTACAAGCTCCTGAGTTTGAAAAGTTTGCTCCGCCGAGGTGGAAGGCCATAGGTGATATCGAGCTATGCTCATGACTTGCCGTCGGTGGATGTAGGAGGAAGAACACTTGGACATCCAAGAGTTTAAACGTAATTTTATTTTTGAGCATGTGTGTGTTTGTAACGTCTACACATATATAGTAGTAGGATTCTAGTAATTCCTTGGTCTCGAGTTAGTTGACTGAGATTTGTCTAGGTACATCTATATTCGTATATAGACACGTTTTACTGTTAGATACGTCAATTCGTATCTAGACAAATCTAAGAGAACTAATTTGGAACCGTTTTGTATACTCTGGTTTTATTCTGATTATGCGTACGTACAGAAAAAAAGAAAGAATCTGATGAATGGAATCCGGGAGGCATTGATCTTCTTCTAGAAAGAATCTGATGAATGAAAGTCGTTTCTTGTTCCGGGTGAGTCGGGCCAGCTGGCAGCCCCGGGTAGGTGTGTACTCCTAGGTGGGTAGGTAGGTATACTTGTAGAATATCCGGCCAAGGGTGTGTGGATCTATCTCCGGCAGGTCTTCCGGGGGCCGATTCACGTTTCCAGTGGACCGGTATATATTCGGCTGGCTTTTGTGGTCTTGGGAGTTTATACAGCCCCCCTATCGGTGTTAACTTCTCCGGGGAGGCGATTTGCTCTTGTTTTTGAGTGGGGAAGGAAAATAAGCACACAACCGAACAACCATCTAACCGTCAGTCTGAACTCCCAGGATCAGTCCATCGGTAAGAAAAGGCTTTTGTTTCCGTCGGCGGCGTCTCATGGTCTGTATCGACTACGACTTCTCGGCTACCGCTTCTACATGCCCCTGAGTTTGAAAAGTTTGCTCTGTTTACTCCGCCGAGGCGGAAGGCCATAGGTGACATCAAGCTATGCTCACGACTTGCCATCAGTGGATGTAGGAGGAAGAAAACTTGGACATCCAAGAATTTAAAAGTAATTTTATTTTTGAGCATGAGTGTGTTTGTAACGTCTACACATATATAGTAGTAGGATTTTAGTAATTCCTTGGTCCCGAGTTAGTTGACTGAGATTTTTCTAGGTACATCCATATCCGTATGTAGACACGTTTTAGTGTTAGATACGTCAATTCGTATCTAGACAAATCTAAGAGAACTAATTTGGAACCGTTTTGTATACTCTGGTTTTATTATGATTATGCGTACGTACAGAAAAGAAGAAAGAATCTGATGAATGGAATCCGGGAGGCATTGATCTTCTTCTAGAAAGAATCTGATGAATGAAAGCCATTTCTTGTTCTGGTTGAGTTGGGCCAGCTGGCAGCCCCAGGTAGGTGGGTACTCCTAGGTGGGTAGGTAGGTATACTAGTAGAATATCCGGCCGATGGTGTGTGGATCTGTTTCCGGCGGGTCCTCCGGGGGCCGGTTCATGTTTCCAGTGTTCCACTATATATTCGGCTGGCTTTCGTGGTCTTGGGAGTTTATACAGCCCCCTATCGGGGTTATCTTCTCCGGGGTGGCCATTTGCTCTTGTTTTTGAGTGGGCAAGGAAAATAAGCACACAACCGAACAACCATCTAACCGTAAGTCTGAACTCCCAGGATCAGTCCATTGGTAAGAAAAAGCTTTTGTTTCCGTCATTCAGTAGTGGAATGGAATAGTTCGATTGGCCGGCGGCGTCTCATGGTTTGTATCCACTACGACTTCTCGTCTACCGCTTCTACAAGCTCCTGAGTTTGAAAAGTTTGCTCAGTTTGCTCCGCCGAGGCGGAAGGCCATCGGTGACATCAAGCTATATGCTCACGACTTGTCGTCGGTGGATGTAGGAGGAAGAAGACTTGGACATCCAAGAATTTAAACGTAATTTTATTTTTGAGCATGTGTGTGTTTGTAACGTCTACACATATATAGTAGTATGATTTTAGTAATTCCTTGGTCCCGAGTTAGTTGACTGAGATTTGTCTAGGTACATCTGTATCCGTATGTAGACACGATTTAGTGTTAGATACGTCAATTTGTATCTAGACAAATCTAAGAGAACTAATTTGGACCCGTTTTGTATACTCTGGTTTTATTTTGATTATGCGTACGTACAGAAAATAAGAAAGAATCTGATGAATGGAATCCGGGAGGCATTGATCTTCTTCTAGAAACAATCTGATGAATGAAAGCCGTTTGTTGTTCCGGGTGAGTCGGGCCAGCTGGCAGCCCCGGGTAGGTGGGTACTCCTAGGTGGGTAGGTAGGTATACTAGTAGAATATCCGGCCGAGGGTGTGTGGATCTGTCACCGTCGGGTCCTCCGGGGACCGGTTCACGTTTCTAGTGGACCAGTATATATTCGGCTGGCTTTCGTGGTATTGGGAGTTTATACAGCCCCCCTATCGGTGTTATCTGATAACCCACAAGTATAGGGGATCGCAACAGTTTTTGATAAGTAAGAGTGTCGAACCCAATGAGGAGCTAAAGGCAGAACAAATATTCCCTCAAGTTCTATCGACCACCGATACAACTCTACGCACGCTTGATGTTCGCTTTACCTAGAACAAGTATAAATCTAGAAGTACTTTGTACGTGTTGTTGGATAGGTTTGCAAGATAATAAAGATTGCGTAAATAAAAAGTAGGGGCTGTTTAGATAAAGATACAACTAAGTTAGTTTTAGTAAAGGGCTTTTTGTTACGAGAAAGTTATTTGTCCCTAGGCAATCGATAACTAGACCGGTAATCATTACTGCAATTTTATATGAGGGAGAGGCATAAGCTAACATACTTTCTCTACTTGGACCATATGCACTTATGATTGGAACTCTAGCAAGCATCCGCAACTACTAAAGATCATTAAGGTAAAACCCAACCATAGCATTAAAGTATCAAGTCCTCTTTGTCCCATACGCAACAACCCCCTTACTCGGGTTTGTGTTTCAGTCACTCACGCAACCCACTATAAGCGAATCATGAACGTATTGCAACACCCTACAGCAGGGATCCCACATGCTTGCGCGACACAAAGAGCACCATAGGACAGCACCAATCATAAAACATGCAACTCAAACCAATCTTGATCATCAAATAGCCCATAGGACAAAACGGATCTACTCAAACATCATAGGATAGCCATACATCATTGGGAAATAATATATAGCGTTGAGCACCATGTTTAAATAGAGATTACAGCGGGTAAAAGAGAGGTTACACCGCTGCATAGAGGGGGGAAGAGTTGGTGATGATGGCGGTGAAGTTGTTGGTGAAGATTGCGGTGATGATGATGGCCCTCGGTGGCACTCCGGCGCCATCGGAAGCGAGGGGGAGAGAGCCCCCCTCCTTATTCTTCTTCCTTGGCCTCCTCCCTGGATGGGAGAAGGGTTTCCCCTCTGGTCCTTGGCCTCCATGGTGTGGGAGGGGCGAGAGCCCCTCCGAGATTGGATCTATCTCTCTTTCTCTCTCTGTTTCCGCGTTCTCAGATTCTACCCTTTCACCGTTTCTCATATTCCCAGAGATCCATAACTCTGATTGGGCTGAAATTTTGACACGATCTCTATCCGGATATTAGATTTCTTGCGGCGAAAGAAGGGCACTAACTGCCTTATGGGGTGGCCACGAGGGTCAGGGCGCGGTTGCCCCCCTGTGGCGCGCCCCCTGCCTCGTGGCCCCCTCGGGCACCGTCTCGCGTGGATTTTTCTTCCCAAAAAATCATATATATTCCAAAAAAAATCTCCTTCAGTTTTTATCCCGTTTGGACTCCGTTTGATATGGATATTCTGCGAAACAAAAAACATGCAACAAACAGGAACTGGCACTGGGCACTGGATCAATATGTTAGTCCCAAAAATAGTATAAAAAGTTGCCAAAAGTATATGAAAGTTGTCGAATATTGGCATGGAACAATCAAAAATTATAGATACGACGGAGATGTCTCGGCATCCCCAAGCTTAATTCCTGCTCGTCCTTGAGTAGGTAAATGATAAAAAAGATAATTTTTGATGTGGAATGCTACCGAGCATAATCTTGATCACATATCTAATCATGGCATGAATATTAAGATACGAGTGATTCAAAGCAATAGTCTATCATTTGACATAAAAAAATAATTCAAGCCCACTAATAAAGCGATCATGTCTTTTCAAAATAACAAGGCCAAAGAAAGTTATCCCTACAAAATCATATAGTCTGGCTATGCTCCATCTTCACCACACAAAATATTCACATCATGCACAACCCCGATGACAAGCCGAGCAATTGGTTCATACTTTTTAACGCGCTTCAGCATTTTCAACCCTCACGCAGTACATGAAAAGTTTGCTCAGTTTGCTCAGTTTGCTCCACCGAGGCGGAAGGCCATAGGTGACATCGAGCTATGCCCACGACTTGTGGTCGGTGGATGTAGGAGGAAGAAGACTTGGACATCCAAGAATTTAAACGTAATTTTATTTTTGAGCATGTGTGTGTTTGTAACGTCTACACATATATAGTAGTAGGATTTTAGTAATTCCTTGGTCCCGAGTTAGTTGACCGAGATTTGTCTAGGTACATCTGTATCCGTATGTAGACATATTTTAGTGTTAGATACGTCAATTCGTATCTAGACAAATCTAAGAGAACTAATTTGGACCCGTTTTGTATACTCTGGTTTTATTCTGATTATGCATACATACAGAAAAGAAGAAAGAATCTGATGAATGGAATCTCGGAGGCATTGATCTTATTCGAGAAAGAATCTGATGAATGAAAGACGTTTCTTGTTCCGGGTGAGTCGGGCCAGCCGGCATCCCTGGGTAGGTGGGTACTCCTAGGTGGGTAGGTAGGTATACTAGTAGAATATCCGGCCGAGGGTGTGTGGATCTGTCTCCGGCGGGTCCTCCAGGGGCCGGTTCACGGTTCCAGTGCACCAGTACATATTCTGCTGGCTTTCGTGGTCTTGGGAGTTTATACAGCCCCCTATCAGTGTTATCTTCTCGAGGGTGGCCATTCGCTCTTGTTTTTGAGTGGGGAAGGAAAATAAGCACAAAACCGAACAACCATCTAACCGTCAGTCTGTACTCCCAAGATCAGTCCATCGGTAAGAAAAAGCTTTTGTTTCTGTCATTCAGCAGTGGAATGGAATAGTTCGATTGGCCGCCGGCGTCTCATGGTCTGTATCGACTATGACTTCTCGGCTGCCGCTTCTACAAGCTCCTGAGTTTGAAAAGTTTGCTCAGTTTGCTCCGCCGAGGCAGAAGGCCATAGGTGACATCGAGCAATGCCCACGACTTGCCGTCGGTGGATGTAGGAGGAAGAAGACTTGGACATCCAAGAATTTAAACGTAATTTTATTTTTGAGCATGTGTGTGTTTGTAACGTCTACACATATATAGTAGTAGGATTCTAGTAATTCCTTGGTCTCGAGTTAGTTGACTGAGATTTGTCTAGGTACATCCGTATCCATATGTAGACACGTTTTGGTGTTAGATACGTCAATTCGTATCTAGACAAATCTAAGCGAACTAATTTGGACCCGTTTTGTATACTCTGGTTTTATTCTGATTATGCGTACGTACAGAAAAGAAGAAAAAATCTGACGAATGGAGTCCGGGAGGCATTGATCTTCTTCTAGAAAGAATCTGATGAATGAAAGTCGTTTGTTGTTCCGGGTGAGTCGGGCCAGCTGGCAGCCCCTGGTAGGTGGGTACTCCTAGGTGGGTAGGTAGGTATACTAGTAGAATATCCGGCCGAGGGTGTGTGGATCTGTCTCTGGCGGGTCCTCCGTGGGCCGGTTCACGTTTCCAGTGGACCAGTATATATTCGGCTGGCTTTCGTGGTCATAGGAGTTTATCCAGCCCCCCTATCGGTGTTATCTTCTCCGGGGTGGCAATTTGCTCTTGTTTTTGAGTGGGGAAGTAAAATAAGAACACAACCGAACAACCATCTAACCATCAGTCTGAACTCCCAGGATCAGTCCATCAGTAAGAAAAAGCTTTTGTTTCCGTCATTCAGCAGTGGAATGGAATAGTTCGATTGGCCAGCGGCGTCTCATGGTCTGTATCGACTACGACTTCTCGGCTGCCGCTTCTACAAGCTCCTGGGTTTGAAAAGTTTGCTCAGTTTGCTCTGCTGAGGCGGAAGGCCATAGGTGACATCGAGCTATGCTCACGACTTGCCGTCGGTGGATGTAGGAGGAAGAAGACTTGGATACGTCTACACATATATAGTAGTAGGATTTTAGTAATTCCCTCATCCCGAGTTAGTTGACTGAGATTTGTCTAGGTACATCTGTATCCGTATGTAGACACATTTTACTGTTAGATACGTCAATTCGTATCTAGACAAATCTAAGCGAACTAATTTGGACCCGTTTTGTATACTCTGGTTTTATTCTGATTATGCGTATGTACAGAAAAGAAGAAAGAATCTGACGAATGGAGTCCGGGAGGCATTGATCTTCTTCTAGAAAGAATCTGATGAATGAAAGCCGTTTGTTGTTCCGGGTGAGTCGGGCCAGCTGGCAGCCCCGGGTAGGTGGGTACTCCTAGGTGGGTAGGTAGGTATACTAGTAGAATATCCGGCCGAGGGTGTGTGGATCTGTCTCTGGCGGGTCCTCCGTGAGCCGGTTCACGTTTCAAGTGGACCAGTATATATTCGGTTGGCTTTCGTGGTCGTAGGAGTTTATACAGCCCCCCTATCGGTGTTATCTTCTCCGGGGTGGCCATTTGCTCTTGTTTTTGAGTGCGGAAGGAAAATAAGCACACAACCGAACAACCATCTAACCGTCAGTCTGAACTCCCAGAATCAGTCCATCGGTAAGAAAAAGCTTTTGTTTCCGTCATTCGGTAGTGGAATTGAATAGTTCGATTGGCCCGCGGCGTCTCATGGTCTGTATCGACTATAACTTCTCGGCTGCCGCTTCTACAAGCTCCTGAGTTTGAAAAGTTTGCTCAGTTTGCTCCGCCGAGGCGGAAGGCCATAGGTGACATCGAGCTATGCCCACGACTTGTCGTCGGTGGATGTAGGAGGAAGAAAACTTGGACATCCAAGAATTTAAACGTAATTTTATTTTTGAGCATGTGTGTGTTTGTAACGTCTACACATATATAGTAGTAGAATTTTAGTAATTCCTTGGTCCCAGTTAGTTGACCGAGATTTGTCTAGGTACATCTGTATCCGTATGTAGACATATTTTAGTGTTAGATACGTCAATTCGTATCTAGACAAATCTAAGAGAACTAATTTGGACTCGTTTTGTATACTCTAGTTTTATTCTGATTATGCATACATACAGAAAAGAAGAAAGAATCTGATGAATGGAATCCCGGAGGCATTGATCTTATTCGAGAAAGAATCTGATGAATGAAAGCCGTTTCTTGTTCCGGGTGAGTCGGGCCAGCCGGCAGCCCCGGGTAGGTGGGTACTCCTAGGTGGGTAGGTAGGTATACTAGTAGAATATCCGGCCGAGGGTGTGTGGATCTGTCTCCGGCGGGTCCTCCAGGGGCCGGTTCACGGTTCCAGTGGACCAGTACATATTCTGCTGGCTTTCGTGGTCTTGGGAGTTTATACAGCCCCCTATCAGTGTTATCTTCTCGAGGGTGGCCATTCGCTCTTGTTTTTGAGTGGGGAAGGAAAATAAGCACAAAACCGAACAACCATCTAACCATCGGTCTGAACTCCCAAGACCAGTCCATCGGTAAGAAAAAGCTTTTGTTTCTGTCATTCAGCAGTGGAATGGAATAGTTCGATTGGCCGCCGGCGTCTCATGGTCTGTATCGACTACAACTTCTCGGCTGCCGCTTCTACAATCTCCTGAGTTTGAAAAGTTTGCTCAGTTTGCTCCGCCGAGGCAGAAGGCCATAGGTGACATCGAGCAATGCCCACGACTTGCCGTCGGTGGATGTAGGAGGAAGAAGACTTGGACATCCAAGAATTTAAACGTAATTTTATTTTTGAGCATGTGTGTGTTTGTAACGTCTACACATATATAGTAGTAGGATTCTAGTAATTCCTTGGTCTCGAGTTAGTTGACTGAGATTTGTCTAGGTACATCCGTATCCGTATGTAGACACGTTTTGGTGTTAGATACGTCAATTCGTATCTAGAAAAATCTAAGAGAACTAATTTGGACCCGTTTTGTATACTCTGGTTTTATTCTGATTATGCGTACGTATAGAAAAGAAGAAAGAATCTGATGAATGGAATCCGGGAGGCATTGATCTTCTTCTAGAAAGAATCTGATGAATGAAAGTCGTTTATTGTTCCGGGTGAGTCGGGCCAGCTGGCAGCCCCATGTAGGTGGGTACTTCTAGGTGGGTAGGTAGGTATACTAGTAGAATATCCGGCCGAGGGTGTGTGGATCTGTCTCCGGCGGGTCTTTCGAGGGCCGGTTCCCGTTTCCAGTGGACCAGTATATATTCCGCTGGCTTTCGTGGTCTTGGGAGTTTATAAAGCCCCCCTATCGGTGTTATCTTCTCTGGGGTGGCGATCTTCTCTTGTTTTTGAGTGGGGAAGTAAAATAAGAACACAACCGAACAACCATCTAACCGTCAGTCTGAACTCCCAGGATCAGTCCATCGGTAAGAAAAAGCTTTTGTTTCCGCCGTTCAGCAGTGGAATGAAATAGTTCGATTGGTCGGCGGCGTCTCATGGTCTGTATCGACTACGACTTCTCGGCTGCCGCTTCTACAAGCTCCTGAGTTTGAAAAGTTTGCTCAATTTACTCCGCCGAGGCGGAAGGCCATAGGTGACATCGAGCTATGCTCATGACTTGTCGTCAGTGGATGTAGGAGGAAGAAGACTTGGACATCCAAGAATTTAAACGTAATTTTATTTTTGAGCATGTGTGTGTTTGTAACGTCTACACATATATAGTAGTGGGATTTTAGTAATTCCTTGGTCTCGAGTTAGTTGACTGAGATTTGTCTAGGTACATCCGTATCCGTATGTAGACACGTTTTAATGATAGATACGTCAATTTGTATCTAGACAAATCTAAGAGAACTAATTTGGACCCGTTTTGTATACTCTGGTTTTATTCTGATTATGCATACATACAGAAAAGAAGAAAGAATCTGATGAATGGAATCCCGGAGGCATTGATCTTATTCGAGAAAGAATCTGATGAATGAAAGCCGTTTCTTGTTCCGGGTGAGTCGGGCCAGCTGGCAGCCCCGGGTAGGTGGTTACTCCTAGGTGGGTAGGTAGGTATACTAGTAGAATATCCGGCCGAGGGTGTGTGGATCTGTCTCCGGCGGGTCTTCCGAGGGCCGGTTCTTGTTTCCAGTGGACCAGCATATATTCGGCTAGCTTTCGTGGTGTTGGGAGTTTATACAGCCCCTATCGGTGTTATCTTCTCCGGGATGGCGATTTGCTCTTGTTTTTGAGTGGGGAAGGAAAATAAGCACATAACCGAACAACCATCTAACCATCAGTCTGAACTCCCAGGATCAGTCCATCGGTAAGAAAAAGCTTTTGTTTCCGTCATTCAGCAGTGGGATGGAAAAGTTCGATTGGTCGGCGGCGTCTCATGGTTTGTATCGACTACGACTTCTCGGCTGCCGCTTCTACAAGCTCCTGAGGTTGAAAAGTTTGCTCAATTTGCTCCGCTGAGGCGGAAGGCCATAGGTGACATCGAGCTATACTCACGACTTGCCGTCGGTGGATGTAGGAGGAAGAAGACTTGGACATCCAAGAATTTAAACGTAATTTTATTTTTGAGCATGTGTGTGTTTGTAACGTCTACACATATATAGTAGTACGATTTTAGTAATTCCTTGGTCCCAAGTTAGTTGACTGAGTTTTGTCTAGGTACATCCGTATCCGTATGTAGACACATTTTGGTGTTAGATACGTCAATTCGTATCTAGACAAATCTAAGAGAACTAATTTGGACCCATTTTGTATACTCTGATTTTATTCTGATTATGCGTACGTACAGAAAAGAAGAAAGAATTTGATGAATGGAATCCGGGAGGCATTGATCTTCTTCTAGAAAGAATCTAATGAATGAAAGTCGTTTCTTGTTCCGGGTGAGTCGGGCCAGCTGGCAGCCCCGGGTAGGTGGGTACTCCTTGGTGGGTAGGTAGGTATACTAGTAGAATATCCGACCGAGGGTGTGTGGATCTGTCTCCAGCGGGTCCTCCGGGGGCCGGTTCACGTTTCGAGTGGACCAGTATATATTCGACTGGCTTTCGTGGTCCTGGGAGTTTATACAGCCCCCCTATCGGTGTTATCTTCTCCGGGGTGGCGATTTGCTCTTGTTTTTGAGTGGGAAGGAAAATAAGCACACAACCGAACAACCATCTAGCCGTCAGTCTGAACTCCCAGGATCAGTCCGTCGGTAAGAAAAAGCTTTTGTTTTCGTCATTCGGCAGTGGAATGGAATAGTTCGATTGGCTGTCTGCGTCTCATGGTCTGTATCGACTACGACTTCTCGGCTGCCGCTTCTACAAGCTCCTTAGTTTGAAAAGTTTGCTCAGTTTGCTCCGCCAAGGCGGAAGGCCATATGTGACATCGAGCTATGCTCACGACTTGCCGTTGGTGGATGTAGGAGGGAGAAGACTTGGACATCCAAGAATTTAAACGTAATTTTATTTTTGAGCATGTGTGTGTTTGTAACGTCTACACATATATAGTAGTAGGATTTTAGTAATTCCTTGGTCCCGAGTTAGTTGACTGAGATTTGTTTAGGTACATCCGTATTCGTATGTAGACACGTTTTAGTGTTAGATACGTCAATTCGTATCTAGACAAATCTAAGAGAACTAATTTGAACCCGTTTTGCATACTCTGTTTTTATTCTGATTATGCGTACGTACAGAAAAGAAGAAAGAATCTGATGAATGGAATCCGGGAGGCATTGATCTTCTTCTAGAAAGAATATGATGAATGAAAGCCGTTTCTTGTTCCGGGTGAGTCGGGCCAGCTGGCAGCCCCGGGTAGGTGGGTACTCCTTGGTGGGTAGGTGGGTATACTAGTAGAATATCTGGCCGAGGGTGTGTGGATCTGTCTCAGGCGGGTCCTCCGAGGGCCGGATCATGT
The DNA here is from genome assembly GCF_003073215.2 of Triticum urartu. NCBI lineage: Eukaryota > Viridiplantae > Streptophyta > Magnoliopsida > Poales > Poaceae > Triticum > Triticum urartu. The sequence continues at coordinate 659,637,397 of NC_053026.1, forward strand.
TTCCAGTGGACCAGTATATATTCGGCTGGCTTTCGTGGTCTTGGGAGTTTATAAAGCCCCCCTATCGGTGTTATCTTCTCCGGGGTGGCCATTTGCTCTTGTTTTTGAGTGGGGAAGGAAAATAAGCACACAACCGAACAACCATCTAACCGTAAGTCTGAACTCGTAGGATCAGTCCATCGGTAAGAAAAAGCTTTTGTTTCCGTCATTCAGCAGTGGAATGGAATTGTTCGATTGGCCAGCGCCGTCTCATGGTCTGTATCAACTATGACTTCTCGGCTGCCGCTTCTACAAGCTCCTGAGTTTGAAAAGTTTGCTCAGCTTGCTCCGCCGAGGCGGAAGGCCATAAGTGACATCGAGCTATGCTCACGACTTGGACTCGTTTTGTATACTCTGGTTTTAGTCTGACTATGCGTACGTACAGAAAAGAAGAAAGAATCTGATGAATGGAATCCGGGAGGCATTGATCTTATTCGAGAAAGAATCTGATGAATGAAAGTCGTTTCTTGTTCCGGGTGAGTCGGGCCAGCTGGCAGCCCAGGGTAGGTGGGTACCCCTAGGTGGGTAGGTAGGTATGGGTTCGGCTCTCCTGCCGGGAGCCCTGCATGCGCTATTATGCAGGGCCAATAGTTGAGCAACACATGTACCTGTGGACCCCACCACTTAATAAACAAATTTTATTTTGTTTGGTTTCTGAAAAGTCTTTTCCCTTGCCTTATCCGCCGCGGACGCTTCAAGCTAGTACCATTATTCCACTAAGCTGAGCTTGGTGAGGGAGAGGATTCGAGAAAGTGAGGTCCGCCGTCCGGCGGTCCAGGCTTGTGGTCGTGGCCAGCGACAGAGGGAGCAGCCGCTGCTGCCGTTGCCTGACTCCGGCGCGCCCAAGCCCCGGCCGAGGCTGGAGTTGCTGCTCTGGCATGCCACCGTTCCCCTTCTGGACTGAGCAGATCCGTTGAAGGTGGGGACCTGCAGGGCGTGTGGTCGGCTGGGTGCAGCGCTGCTTCACCGGGATGCCGCAGGAGGTCGTGCAGGCACACATCAAGACGGGAGGCCTATGCACACTCGTCAGACAGAGGTTAGTGGTAGCTGATTTCTTCATCTATATCCTGTACTAGTAGCTAGCTTTCGATGGCTTCAGACTAGTACAGGGGCCATCCAATTAATTACTACATAGTATATTGCTAGGATAACAATTAATTTGAGATTGAACTAGCTTTCAATGATTTCAAACTAGGCAGCCTCATGTGGACATGTTCTCTGTTTTAAGTCACACAACATTCATAGAAATCTCAAATTGGTGAAAGATCCTTGTGGATTGAACCATATAGAAATAACCAGCAACTAATCAGTACACTTTTATGTCTCCATTTATAATAGATCAGTTATACATCTCACACCAAAAGGAATAGTAAGATAAACTATTGCATCAGGACGTTATTGTTTTGTAGCGAAATTCTGAGAAGCAATATTTATACAGAGCTATTTAAAAGTGCTATCTTGTCCATGGCTTGATTGGCTACCCAAGTCCTCAAATAAGGAAGGAACGATTTTGTGTGAGAAATAAACTTGCATTTGAGAGTCTGTGTCGGTGTCAAAACCGGCGGATCTCGGGTAGGGGTCCCGAACTGTGCGTCTAGGCGGATGATAACAGGAGACAAGGGACACGATGTTTTTACCCAGGTTCGGGCCCTCTCGATGGAGGTAAAACCCTATTCCTGCTTGATTAATATTGATGATATGGGTAGTACAAGAGTAGATCTACCACGAGATCAAGGAGGCTAAACCCTAGAAGCTAGCCTATGGTATGATTGTATGTTGTGATTGTTGTCCTACGGACTAAAACCCTTCGGTTTATATAGACCCCGGAGAGGGTTAGGATTACACAGAGTCGGTTACAATGGTAGGAGATCTACATATCCGTATCGCCAAGCTTGCCTTCCACGCCAAGGAAAGTCCCTTCCGGACACGGGACGAAGTCTTCAATCTTGTATCTTCATAGTCCAGGAGTCCGGCCGAAGGTATAGTCCGGCTATCCGGACACCCCCTAATCCAGGACTCCCTCAGTAGCCCCTGAACCAGGCTTCAATAACTACGAGTCCGGCGCGCAGATTGTCTTCGGCATTGCAAGGCGGGTTCCCCCTCCAAGTACTTCATAGAAGATTTTGAACACAAAGGTAGTGTCCGGCTCTGCAAAATAATTTTCCACATATTGCCATAGAGAGAATAATATTTACACAAAGCTAATCTGCTGACGTATTCCGTAGCGTGACATCACACCACGGCCAAGTCTTTATTCGAATCGTTTTACTGTCCTACCTCAGCGCGTTTAGCGAGGCTGTTTCCTTGGCATGTCTTGTCAAAGCAGAGATCGTGTCCCCTTATTCTGGGATTCTCATCAATACGGGCGTGGGTAACCCCACCATACCCGTTGGTATGTTTTCTCGATCAAAGGCGAGTCCCAAACGGTCACTGGGAGGGCCCTTGGTATTCAACCTCTTATAAAGAGACCAAGGCCTTACTCCTTTCTTTCAATCTCAAACGAGTTCGCCCTTCGCCTCGATTTCCAACACACAAGGCTCCATATTTCAGGCGCTTCGGACCTTCGACAATGTCCGGTTCCGACCTTCGAGGCCGATGGATGCCCTCCTCCATCACGGAGGAGGACGTGCTGAAGTTGAGAGAGGCCAGGTTCTTGATCGGCGAAATCTGGCATAAGCTGCCTGCTCAAGGGCAGGTCATTCCCACTCCCAAGCCTGGTGAGAGTGTGGTGTTCATGTCTCACTTCCTTCGGGGGTTAGGCTTCCCGAAGGATCCCTTCGTGAGGGGGCTCATGTTTTATTATGGGCTGGAATTTCACGAGTTAGCTCTGGAGTCCATCCTCCATATTTCCTCATTCATCGTCGTGTGTGAAGCCTTCCTCCGTATTACTCCTCACTTCGGACTATGGCTCAACACCTTCAAAGTAGAGCCAAAGATGATCGAGGGATGGCACGCGGAGTGCGGAGGTGCTTTTATAAGCAAGAATGCTGGTGCTCCATGGCTCAAGGGCTCTTTTCAAGAGGAGTCCAGCTTATGGGAACGAGAGTGGTTTTATATTACCGCTCCCAGGGGCACCAAGTGGGTGGCGCCACCTGCCTTTGCTCGGGTCCCCCACCATAGCTAGCGTCATGGGTCAATAAAGAACTGGACTGGGGACCGTCCAAGGACATGCCCTTGTTGCAGGGCCGCATTCGAGATCTCCTAGAAAGAGATATCAATCTGGTCGTGGTGACACAGGTCATGCTAATTCGCCGAGCTCTGCCCTGCAAACGTCGCCCCCTCCGCCTGTGGGAGTTCAGTCCGGAGGGACCACGAGCTCTCCAACATTTTATGGGCGCGACGCCCGTGGAGATGTACAAATTGTTCTTGGGATCACAAGCAATGTGTCCGGACTTGACCGAGGACGCAGGTCTGAACTGCAACCGCCCAGATACTCAAGTAAGTAGCCCTGTGCCCGGACTCGCAATCCGCATATTTATCATAAAATTGCCCTCAAAAGAGTTGTGCTTTAAACAGGAGTGGATAGCGAAAGCAAAGCTAATCAGGTGTCCGGCCCCCCTCCCCGAGACCACGCCGGGTCCCGTGCTAGTCAGGATGTTGGAGGTTGTTCCTTCGGAGGAAAGAGAGGGAGGGGACAAGGAAGCTATGACCTCCTCGAAGGAGGCTGTTTGGAAGGGAGGAATCGAAAATTCCTCTCCTCAGGGGAAGAAGAGGACCGCCTCTGAAGACCCGGAGACCATGGCCTCAAAGCGAGGGAAGAAATCTTCGCTAGAGGGTCCTGTGCTGGGGGATACTTCGGCCGAATTATGCCCTCAAGGGGATCAGCCCTCCACCGAGCCGTAAGTAGAGAGGAGTTTTCTTTTTAAGAAATGAGAGAAATCCTTGCTTTATATCTAAGAAAAGTAATCGAAAATTTACCTTGTAGCTCGGACCTTAGCCCTTCTCAACAGAGCTCGTCTTCGGGGGATGTTCTTCCGGAGATGATGGAGAGCAGAACGCCTCCCCCTGCCATACCGCCTTGCGAGGCGAGCGACCCTGAGGTATCATATGGCCCCCCAAAGGTAGTCATATGGCAGGGCCGGAAGGTAGTCATATGGCCCCCCAAAGCCCTCCGAATCCGGCAGGGCCGGAAGGTAGTCATATGGCCCCCGAAAGCCCTCCGCGTCCGGCCTTCGAAAAGGGCCATCGGACGAGTCCGGCGCCGTCTGGTGCGCGGTCGGAGGAGCTGAAGGATCTGCTAGGGCGAGCATCTATCTCAGAGGAGCACCGTGCATTGATGGGTACGGTGATTGAGAGGATTTCATCCGCGGAGAGCGGATTGCATGAGGCCGTCAGGAGTTTACTGACAGGTTTTGAGGTACGCGAAATACTGTACCCTTTTTGGACAGTTGCACATAAATAAGATGCGCCCTGTGTAGGTAGTAGCCCTTGAGACTCTGTGCGTTGTCAAAAGCGACGGCGCGCAGAGGATCATAATCCCAGGTCTAATATGCCGCCTTCATACGTAGGTGACGAAGTGTCGGGTGGCCAGCCGGACTGATAAATTTGCCGAGCTAAAGCGGCAACTTGATGTGGCAGATGCCGACATCGCGCTTGTCAACAAGCGGCTTGACGAGGCACAAGGTATGTAATTACTCCGGCGGCACCTGGTAAGAGGAGCTTTATGCCAGTATCTTACAATGTGTGCACTTGATGCAGATGGTGCTGCTGCCATGGAGAATCTTTGGGCGGAACTTGCCCGAGCCAAGGAGCAAGCCAGGAAAAGTGATGCGGCTGCCGGAAAGGCAATTGAAGAGCTGAAAGCCGAACAGGCAGCTCACTGCCGAAGCAAGAAGGAAATGGCCGAGATGGCTGTGAAGCTGAAGAGCGCTGCTGACCGTTGCAAGCTTCTTGAAAAAGAAGATCGGGCAGAACAGACAGACCTGGAGAAGGTTGTTGCCGATGCCAAGGATGCTCGCTCTACGATGAGAGCTATGAAGGAGGAGCTGCGTCAGGCCAGAGAGATCGCAGCTGGAAAGCCCTTTATGCTGCGGAGGAAGTTCTGTGATCCTAAACATGCTCCGTTAGACCGGATGTGGAGTACGGCGGACACCTATCTGGATTTGGCAGCGAGTGCCGCAGATGCGGCCGAACACTTCCGAGATCAAGAAGATCGCGAAGTGGAAAAGCTCTTTTGGTCGCAGTTCCACAATCCGGAGCGTCCACTGTCATTAGCCGATCGTTTGGCCGAATGGGCCGAGCTAAATAGGTTGTCCGGACTCGCCATGAAGTATTTCATGAGTCATCTGTGGCCAGAGTGGCTAGAGCCAAAAAGTTATTTCAACTTGGTGCAGCAGTTCCTTGGTGCGGCGACGCATATCAATGCGATGAAGAGGTCAGCGTGCAGAGAGGGTGCGCGGATGGCTCTTGCCCGTGTCAAGACATACTGGGCGGAAATGGAGGCCACCGCTGTTGCATCCCCAGACTCAGATGGAAGCCGAGTACCTGCCGAGCACTATTTTCAGGAAGTTCTGCAAGGCGCTCGTTTAATAGAGATACAGTGCTCGAAGGATACTATATTCGAATAGCATATATTATTGTAAAACTATATTTTGATAAATTGTAGAAGCTTTTTATACTTGTGCCTGCAAGTATTATAACACCTCATGTGCGGCCGTTTAACATATATGTATATATAATCTGAAAGATGGCAGTCGTCGGCTTCAGCCCCCACGCACATAATGTGGGGGTGTTCGCAGAAGGAGCTTTTTCACACTTGATCCAATGTCTTGGTCCTACAAAGGAGGTGATAGCGCAGCGAACTAGGCAATCGGACTATGATGCTTTATCACTTTCACTTAGCCATAGGAGTTTGACAGTGAGGCTACTTATATAGCCCCTGGTGGCGCCTGCGCTCGCCCGAACTCGGGGCGCGTATGTGCCTGGCCGGGAAGCGGCCCTTCGTTAATGCGGAGGAATCCTAAAGATTCCTGTAAGTCATCGAGTGGTTGACCAGTCTCACGCTATATCATGACAGTCAGTTTTCGACTTTCTCTACTGAGGTGCTCGCCTGGCCGAACCGGGGCACAATCGCAATAGTTCTCCTGGTGCCGCCTTAGCCAATAGAGCGGAACGTAAGGTAGCAAAACACAGGAGCCGGGCAAACCCAACATTTGACCAAAGACATGATTCGGAGCTGATGCATATAAGGCCAAACTCGCGACGCCGAACACTCCCTAAGGTATTCGGTCTTTATGAGGGCGGGTGGGATAACGCCCTTAGTAATAAGCCCCTAGTGTCCAGGTACGCGCAAAACTCTGACGTGGCCACATGCCAAAACGCCAGCCTCCTCCTTGGTTATACCAAGAAACTAGGGGATGTGTATCAACAAGAGACAGTAAAAAAGGTTTACGCAGGGTCTTAATCTGAAAAGAATCCTTGGAACGGGTCCCTGCTGCACGTCTGCGCCTGTGTCTCCATTGTGCCGTATCCTGGACGGGCGTAGCACGGTGTTCATCTGTAAAAGAGAGGAACTTAGTTTAGGAAAGATCGTGCCGAACATGAGTTATACTAAATAAACGAAGTATAAACCGAAATGGGTAAAATTGAGCTTTATTGTCTCTTGTTTTATATGCGCGGAGCCCCTAGTACAGGGGTATACGGCTATTAAGCCTTTATCAATTGTATGTTTATGCCGGACTCGTCTAGCCGTGTCCGTGGTCTTGACGATCTATTTAGGTGCTTTGGTTGGTGAAGCCGCTTTATTGTGGGGCTGTCAAGGCAGCCGCACTGTCTTTCGCGCGGGAGGAACACTCAATGTTTTCCCTTTAATGAGATGATGCCTCGTGGACCGGGCATCTTAAGCGTAAGAGATGCATAATGCGGTATTGCGTTAAAGCGGGCGAAAGCTTCGCGTCCCAGCAGTGCTTGATAGCTACTTGAGAATGGGCGATGTGGAAAGTTAGCTGTTCGCGACAGAAGTTATCGGGGGAGCCGAACATAACTTCTAGCCGGAGAGAACCCATGCAACGGGCATCCGGGCCTGGCGTTACCCCTTGAAAGGAGGTTTTGCTATGGCGAATTTTTGTTGGGTCTATCCCCATGTTGCGGATTGTGTCCTGATATAACAGGTTTAGACCACTGCCGCCGTCCATCAGGACATTTGTAAAGTGGAGTCCGCCGATTATTGGATCTAATACCAAGGCAGTCCAGCCTGCAATCCGGATACTTCTAGAGTAATCCTGATGGTCGAAGGTGATCGGTTTTAACAACCATTGTCGAGACTCCTTTGGGATAGGCCGTATGGCGCGTATCTCTCTTGGCGCCATTCTGTTCTTCACGTGAAGTAAGTTTACTGTTTTGACTTCTTGTGGGAAATCCTTTTGTTTCATGGTGCTCTGCTTGTGGGGTTCGTCGTCGTCCTCACTTGGTGTGTCGAGCCCCTTGTGTTCGGCATTGAGTTTGCCGGATTGCTTGAAAACCCAACAATCTCTGTGGGTATGGTTCGCAGGCTTCCCGGGAGTACTGTGTATTTGACATATCTTGTCCAAGATTTTGTTTAAGTTGGATAGCTCATCCCTGTTATCCTTGAGGGGCGGCTTTCTCTAATTCTGCCGCGAGCTTTTGAATCCGGCGTTGCCCACCGTGCTCTTTGGGCTGTTTCCCTTTTTCCGGCGCTGGTCCTTGCTGCGTCAGGATTTTCCTTTTCCATCCCTAACTTCGGATGTACTTGGGTCGCTGGTGCTAGATCTTGCCAACCAGTTGTCCTCTCCTGCGCAAAAGCGGGTCATGAGGCTTGTTAATGCGGCCATTGTTCTTGGCTTTTCTTGGCCGAGGTGTCTGGCGAGCCATTCGTCTCGAACGTTATGCTTAAAAGCTGCTAGGGCTTCGGTGTCCGGACAGTCGACTATCTGATTCTTTTTAGTAAGAAATCTGTTCTAGAATTTTCGGGCTGACTCTCCGGGCTGTTGAGTTATGTGACTGAGATCGTCTGCATCCGGAGGGCGGACATAGGTCCCTTGAAAATTTGCCCGGAAAGCATCCTCAAGCTCTTCCCAACTTCCAATGGTGTTTTCGGGAAGGCTTTTGAGCCAATGCCGGGCTGGCCCTTTAAGCATGAGGGGTAAGTATTTTATGGCATGGAGGTCAGCTCCTCTGGCCATGTGTATGTGGAGGATATAATCCTCGATCCAGACCCCAGGGTCTATTGTTCCGTCGTACGCCTCTATGTTTACGGGCTTGAATCCCGCTGGAAATTCATGGTCCAGCACCTCATCGGTGAAACATAGGGGGTGTGCGGCACCCCTGTATTTGGATGTGCCGTGATGTTCGGATATTTGTTGTGTTGCATTGCTTACTAGAGCTTGCTTTCTTGGCCCATAGGTAGATCTGGCTGGGCCATCTTTTTGATTCGGATCCTTTGGTGGATCGCGTGCCGGCTTGTGTGCGGCGCCGCTTGCCGCTCCATGCTGGCCATGCGTTCGTCTATCCGACCGGGTGGCTTTCCTATTTTTTGACTGCGGGGGCTCTAAGGCCTCCTCGTCAAATTCAGGCAGTAGCTTTTGCTTTGGATAGCTTTTTGTGCGGCGATTGCCGCCATATTTTTCTACGGTGTTGCGTACTTTGCTCCATCTGATTCTGAGTGCATCTTCCGCGGTTTTGAGCTTCCGCTTCTGCTTTTTCAGGCTACGCGCAGTGGCGACGAGCCTTTTGTGGAGGTTCTTCTGCTCCATGAGCCTATCCGGCGTAAGGTCGTCCGGACTGTTGTTTTCGCCGGGGACAGGGTGTTCGGTTTGTTTATCCAAGTTGCCCTATTCGGACGGTTGGTCGAAGGCATGTTCGTCGTCCGCCGGCTCGTCCTACTCTATGGTTGGGTCTGTATGGCTGCTGTCTCTGTCGAGGCGGGGCTTGGAGCGGCGCTTACGTTGCCGCTTTGATTGCTTTTCGAGTGAACGATCCCTCGTTGCATCCTTGTGTTCCTCGTCGTCGCTTCCTTTGGGTGTGTCCACCATGTAAACATCATGAGATGAGGTGGCTGTCCAGTGCCTTATAGGCGTTGGTTCATGTTTATCTCCTACATCGTCGTCCATACCGTCGATGTCTTCGGAGTCGAAGTCGAGCACGTCGTTTAAATTATCGACAGTGGCTACGAAGTGGGTGGTCGGTGGGCATCGAATTTCTTCGTCGTCCACATCCCAATCCTGCCGGTCATAGTCCGGCCAGGACTCTCCTGACAAAGAGAGAGACCTGAGTGAATTCAGAATGTCACCGAAGGGCGAGTGCTGAAAGATGTCTGCGGCGGTGAACTCCATGATCGGCGCCCAATCGGATTCGATCGGTAGGGGCGCGGAGGGCTCGGAGTCCGGAGAGGAGTCCGACATCTTGGAGTCACGGGCTTTGCGGAGGACAAGGCTGGTGTTCGGCTTGATCGCCATAGAGATTGCAGCCCCCGAGGCGGTGTCTAACCACCCATCCTTGATTGGTGTGGTCGGCTCCGAGCCAATGGTCGGAGCGGACATAGGTGCGGCCTCCAGGGCACTGTTTGGCAGCAGAGCTAGATCATGCCCACCGGGACAGTGCGGCGCGCTCGGCTGCGGCTCAGATCCGTCGAAGATCAAGTCTCCGCGGTCGTCCGCTGTGTAGTTTAAACTTCCAAATTTGACCTGGCGGCCAGGGGCGTAGCTTTCGACCTGCTCCAGATGGCCAAGCGAATTGGCCCGCAGTGCAAAGCCGCCAAATACGAAGATCTGTCCGGGGAGAAAAGTCTCACCCTGGATCGCATCGTCGTTGATGATCGGAGGAGCCATCGGGCCTAAAAGTGACGACACAGAGGAACTCTCAATGAAAGCACCAATGTCGGTGTCAAAACCGGCAGATCTCGGGTAGGGGGTCCCGAACTGTGCGTCTAGGCGGATGGTAACAGGAGACAAGGGACACGATGTTTTTACCCAGGTTCGGGCCCTCTCGATGGAGGTAAAACTCCACTCCTGCTTGATTAATATTGATGATATGGGTAGTACAAGAGTAGATCTACCACGAGATCAAGGAGGCTAAACCCTAGAAGCTAGCCTATGGTATGATTGTATGTTGTGATTGTTGTCCTACGGACTAAAACCCTTCGGTTTATATAGACACCGGAGAGGGTTAGGGTTACACAGAGTCGGTTACAATGGTAGGAGATCTACATATCCGTATCGCCAAGCTTGCCTTCCACGCCAAGGAAAGTCCCTTCCGGACACGGGACGAAGTCTTCAATCTTGTATCTTCATAGTCCAGGAGTCCGGCCGAAGGTATAGTCCGGCTATCCGGACACCCCCTAATCCAGGACTCCCTCAGTCTGACTTATAAGTGAAAAAATACCTTAGTCGGCAGCTGGTCATTTTGATATGTTGGCCAATCCGAGGTGGGTATCAATACAGAACTCTACATACAGTTTAAAGTTAACGGAAGTGAATGACCTATGCATGTTCATCTTAATTTTTAACGACTAACTAAATAAATATACCTGACTTGGTTGAGTACCATAATAGAAATATGGTTGTTGCGGTTGCAAGCCAAGTAACTGCTGAAAAGAAGGAGCATTTGCCTGCGATAGTTGAGGCAGGCCATGATGCAATGCTTGCGAATTATAATTCTCTGGCTGTGGTACTGGTGTTATAATCTGAGGAAGTTGATGCAAATTGTAGTTCTCTGCCTGTGGTTGCGGAGGCATAGAGCGCGGCAATAATTGCAAATTGTAGTTCGTAGCTTGTGGTTGTGGAGGCATAGCACGCGGCAAGACTTGCAAATTGTAGTCTGTAGCTTGTGGGTTTGGAGGCATAGCGTGCGGCAATACCTGTGAATTGTAGTTCGCAGCATGTGGTAGTGGAGGCATAGCGCGCGATGATACTGGCAAACTGTAGCTCGTAGCTTGTGGGTTTGGAGGCATAGCGTGCGGCAATACTTGCGAATTGTAGGTCGCAGCATGTGGTAGTGGAGGCATAGCATGCGAAGATTCTTGCAAACTGTAGTTCGTAGCATGTGGTACTAGAGGCATGGCACTCTGCAATATTTGCAAGTTGGAGTAATGATTTGACATGGTGAAGCTAGGATTTGCTTCAGTTGAGGCAGAAGCACAATCATCATTCCTATTCTTGCATGTTGTTGCTTGACCTATTTGGAAAAGAAATTGTTCGATCTATTTAAATAACATGAGCAAATATTTATGTACCCATTTCTTGTGCTATACCATATCTTTCTTCCATGTATTCTTATTGTTTAGTTCCAAACCAGATTTAATCCTCTTACTGATATTTCCTTTTTCTTTTCTCTTTATTCCATGTGCTTGGACAACGTTCTCATTGTTGCATTCAACTGGTTGTTTCTCTGCTTGCTTCTCAGCTTGTTCATGATTTGATGGGATATCTTTTGACTGGTTGTTTCCATGTAAAATCTGGTCCACCTTTTCCATTAGTTCAATTGACATACTTTGCAGTAGTGCATATGCCTCTTTGTTTGCTGCTGCTTTGCTCAAAATGTTATTGTAAGTGCGACATAGTGATCCATACTGCCTAGCTAGCACAACTCTAGCATCTTCATCATCAGCGCACTTTTGAATTGCATGTGATGACCCTGATTTTGCTTGCCTTGTCCATCTTTTCAAGATATATTCCGGTGCCAACTCCTTAATATTGTTGTGGTCCAACACCTTCAATGCATGACGACACAATACCCCAACAAATTCAAACTTTTTGCATGAGCATGAAACTTTTGATCCATCATAATCAAATTTCACTATATGACTATTTTGGCTAGTTGAATGGGTAACCTTGAACTCAGAAATAGAGGCACTATGACCACCTTCATACACACAATATCCCATTACCATGTCAAATTCTCCTTTAAATATCTCAAACATAGCAGGTGTATATACTTTGGAAGTTTGAATCAACATCTGCACATGTGGCACTTTTGGTGATGTTTGACTCGCATAGAAATCACTTTCCACTTCAGCATACCTTCTATCATCCACAGCCCTCTCATAGTGCTTGAAGAAATCTAATAAATCAAGCGAACATGCAAGTATCGCTTCAATAATGCATTCATACTCTCGCTTCTTTGTGTAGATTTCATATCCGCACAAAAGGTTTGTCGACGTAAACCAAAGCCCACTTCTCCTTATTCTAGAATAATCTATGTAGCCATTCATTGTCTTCCAAATTATATTTCACTAGAATATCATTCCAACCTGCTAAGAATTCATTAACTTCTTCAAAATCATAAACACACTTGCCAAAATCTTTCTTAAATGTCTTTGAACCTTGGAAAACATGACTCAAATGTTTTGCAGCATTCTGATACATGTGCCACACACATAGACGATGTATTGAATTAGTAAAAACCTTGTCAATGGCACTAATAATGGCAGAACATTGGTCGGTCAATATTGTTTTTGGTTCCTTTCCTGACATGGCCCTTTTGAATGTTTCAAATAACCATTCAAACGTATCGGCTGTTTCATCATACAATAATGCAGCTCCAAAAACCATTGTTTGTTTATGATGGTTGACACCAACAAAAGGGGCAAATGGTCTGCCATAACTATTTATCTTAAAGGTTGTGTCAAAGCATACCACATCACAACAGTAGTGATAATCTAATGTTGATCTTGCATCTGCCAAGAATATGTTAGTCATCATATCCTCTTCATCTACTTGTATTGCATAAAAAATGAAGGATTTTCCATTTGCTTCTCCTGTAGATATTGAAGAATGGCACCTGTATCTCCTTCTTGGATTGATTGCATACGCTTTGATTGGAGATAATTTTTATAATCTTTGTGACCGAAGCAAAGACTTTGTTACCCTCCTGCTTGCCTACTCATCACTTCATGACCAGATTTTGGTCTAATAGCTGAATCATTCAAAATGTCAATCTGGGCCTTCTGAGCTTCTGTAATACTTCTTTGGGATCGCAGTAGATGGGCTTTGCTTGGAGTTACCAGTTCATGATTATGGGCATCCTCAAAGCTGCTTACAACATATTTTTCCGTTAGCACTTATTTTAATGGTCATCTCTGCCAGACACCCAACTCTTGTATCTGCTCGCTTCCGCTGGCATTGTTCCTTGCTCTTGTCCTTGAAACCTGCCTTTGGGCATACAAATTTCTTTGTTCGAATAACATTCGTTGAGGATTTATCATGCCAAAATTTCCTGGCACTGAAACCTGCATGTCCTGCATATGCATTATAAAACTCATATACTATATCTTCATTCTCAAATTCCATTCCTATCTCTGACTTTAACCTTTTGCTGTAATAATCATCTGTGTTTCGACTTGCCTCTCCCACATTTGTGGTCTCCTGATCTACACAACATAAAAAAATATCATATACTAATTAGTTCATGGGCGAAACATTTTTGTAAAAAAACCACACGATGTTCAGTCCTGTTGTAGTGAAACCTGAACAACACTTGAAGATTCAACAACATATTTTGCCAAATATCGCACTGTATTAATAGGAGCATTGCCAAAAAATTGACTTTTTTCTTAGATGCAATATTCTCTATCATTACAATTGGCAAAAAGACACAAACAGGCCAATGGAAGATGAAGTACGAGGAGCTAACTCTCAAGGATTAATCTGCATGTCATAGATTAAGCTCTTAGTTTGTTTCTGTTTAATCTTGTCTCCTTCATATGATGAGAGTGTTGATAATTTGCATATTCAAGGCACACAACAACAAACCTATGGATGATTTAGTCGCAGGAGCTCCTTCCATGCCGAAGAACACCGTAGATGCTGGTCCACATGAGAGGGCAATTCTCTATCGATCCTGATCTATTCTCGTGTGATCCACAATGGAGTAGATAGATAGGAGAAAGGGTGTTGGAGATTTTGGCGGCAGTCTGTTGATACGCGGGAGAAAGAAAGACAGTTTTGCTAATTTTCTGTAATTAGAGATATACGATCTTGTGGGGGCGGAGCCAGGATTTAGGCATAGGGGGGGGGGGCAGACGACGATGAAGCCAGAAAATATTTTGTGCCTCACATACTACCCAATAATTCTATATTCAAGTATCATTCAAATTTAACTTTGCCTAGACACACAAAAAAAATTTGCAGCTAGAGGGTGTCTAGCGATAGCTAATTGGTCAATAGCTTCAGATATGTGCCAACAAGACGAAGTTGGTAATCAAACTATTCTAAAATATGACATGAAGTGTCATGCTATAAACCATTTTCATATTAAAATTTAACATACACAAACAAGAATTATCATGTATTACCATATGGTTGGCTTTTAGTTTCCATTTATATAGGTTTGAATGGCAAATCATTGCTGGTTGTATTAGGATATTTTATTGTTTAATTTGCAAAAAATGATCAATGTTGCCATATACCTATAGAATCAACTCCAGCCCCTCCTCATTGACGGGTCCGAGATGTCGAACGATTGCAAGTGCCTATACCCTAGCGCAGCGACCCATCACAAATAATCACAGCCAATATAAGTAAATTCTGATGTAGAAGTTCAACATGATACAAGATGAGAATAGAGAGAGATTAATAGACAATGTGATCTGTTATCCTTAGGCCTTAGCTAGTTTTTGACTGCACCCTAAAGAATTGGTGAGTGAAGCAGCTTGTGTCGTCGTATGAATCAGTTCTTTTCTTAGAGCATCTCCAACAGACGCCCAATATTAGCGCCGCGCCCAAAAATTCACAAGTTATGTGCGCGGAGTTGAAAATAGCATTCCAACAGAGGCTGCATAATAGAGCATGCTGTAAAAAGTGTTCAGCACGCCGGACGAAACTGGACCGCAAGCCGTATATTTGGCGCGTGAGCTCGAGCGCGCTGAACTTCCCACTCACGCTTAAAAAGTGCCGGGGCGGGGCCACAGCGAGGCGAGCAGGGGAGGGCGCGGGCGCGGCCACGACGGCGGCAGGGCGGGGAGGAGCGCGACCACGGCAGGGCGGCGCAGCCACGCCGAGGCGAGCAGAGGAGGGGCGCGGGTGCGGCCACGACGACGGGGCGCGGGCGCGGCCACGGCGAGGCGAGCAGGGGCAGGGCGCGGGCGCGGCCACGACAGCGGGGCGCGGGCGCGGCCACGGCGAGGCGAGCAGGGGCGGGGCGCGGGCGCGGCCACGGCGGCGAGCAAGCCACGGGCGGCGGCGCGTGGCCATGACCTTGGCGGCGAGCAGGCCACGGGCGGCGAGCTGGATACGGTCGCGTGTGGTTAATTTTGAGCGTCTGCTGAAAATGTAGCTTGGCTGTATATTTTTAGGCAGTAGCGCATCCCTAACTAGGCACGCGCTAATCACCGAGATTTAGCGGAGGCCGGCCAATCGTCCAATCTGCCTTTCTTTAGCAAAGTCCAGCCTGCCTTGGAATGGACTTAGAAAATGCCTAATTAGTGGGCCTGTACGTGGGCCTTTTTTTTCCTTTCTCAAGAATTCGGGGGGGCCACGTACGTGTTCTACGTTGCAAATCATGTCGCTAATAGACCGCTGACTACAATATTCGGTCGATTGTTGGGGGGCCAGGCCCCTGCTCGCCCCCTTGACTCCGCCACTGGCCCTAGTTGTTTGAGTGATGGGTCTACCAGGCCACGTGTTGGCCGCTGGTTGACCCTGCACGATAGTGCGTGCAGGGGATCCCAGCTGCTGGAGAGCCCGACCCGGTAGGTATATAAACCCAACAGAGTCTTCTTACTTTTGGGCTAGCCGTTTCGTTTCCGTTTCATTCATTCAGTTTGAGAAACCGCTTCCCCCACGCCCCCTCTCATAACATCTCAACTCCTCAACTGCCTGCCTACGCTACGTCGCGGCGCCTCCCGGGTTTCTCCTCCCTCCCCGACCCTCCCGGCCCCGATCGAGATGAGATCAATCCCCAATCTCCATCCTCCCCGGAACCCTAGCTAGCTAGCTACCTGTTGCTCGCTCTCCTCCCTCCCTCCCTCGTCGTCTCCCCTCCCCTCCTCCGCGATCGTCCGGGGAAGATGGACGCGCTCGGCCCCGACACCCACCACCTCTTCCTGCAGCTCCTCTCCGGCCACGACAACGCCAACAAACCTCAGCCGTCCTTCTTCCACCCGACTCCGACTCCGACTCCGACTCCAACACCTCCGCACGCGCCGGCCTCTAGCTACGTCGCCGCCGCCCACGGCCCGCTGGACGAATTCCTCTACGGCTTGGTGCCGGGCGCGGGGGAGGGCACGCTGGCGCCGGGGGAGGGCTCGCCGATGCTTGACCACAGCGCGTTCCTGGACCTGGAGAACGACCAGTTCGTGGACTGCTTGGAGGACCCGCTGGCGCTGATGAGGATGAGCGGCGACGAGTTGAGCGCCTTCTTGAGCGACGAGGCGGGCGTCAACTCGCTGCGCATGCCGCCGGATTTCCTGGTCAGATCGCTGGCGGCGTACCAAACGGCCATGGCCGACTCGCCGCCCGTGCCCCCCGCGGGCGTGCCGAGCCAGTCGTCCTCCGGTTCGCCGGGTCTGGGCTGCGCCCAGGCGAGGGCTACTCACGACTCTCCGGCGGGCGACGTGGAGGAGCCGCTCACGGGGATGAGCGCGCTCATGAGCGACGAGGCGGGCGTCAACTCGCTGTCCATGCCGCCGGAGTACCCGATTAGATCGCTGCTGGTGTACCAACCGGCCATGTCCGACTCGCCGCCCGTGCACCCCGCGGGCGGACACAGCCAGTCGCCCTCCGGTTCGCCGGGTCTGGGCTGTGCCCAGGCCAGAGCCACTGACTCTCCGGAGAGCGGCGCTTATCAGCCGGTGCTGGACTACCCGCAGGCGCCACAAGACGCATCCCTCGACGTGCCGCAGCAGGAGCCGGACAGCGAGACGGCGGAGGTGGCCCGGATGGCTCACGTGGTAGCGCGGTGCGGCGACAAGCCGTCCACGGCGTGGTCCGTGGAGGAGGACCAGCTGCTGTTCCGAGGCCTTTCCCGGTACGTACGCGTTGCTGTCGCCATGGCTAAAAGCCTTCTCGATCTATTAGCAGAGCAGAGCCTCTGTTTTGAGTGACACCAAGACTTTACTGACTCTGCTGTCGAATCCGCCATGAATTCCCCCCCTCCCAAGGTTTGCCGGCCAAGACAGTGTCATCAAGTGCCTCAACATTGCATCTGGGCTCGTGGAGAAGACCGCGCTTGATGTCGCGTATCGGATCCGGTGGCTGTCAGACTTTGAGGTATTTGGGCACTTGCTATGGCTAGAGAATGTTTCATCTGGTTAAATGTATACTGTACATCGCAAGAATACCGATAGGCCTAAATGTTCATCCGGTTAGATGAACTCCTGTGTGCCATGCCTTGATCAAGTTTTTGTCCTTGTGGCAGAAGAAGGAAGCTGCTAAGGAAGCACAGCTGGGGCAAGAAAAATCTGCACTAGGAAATGTTACCAAGGTAATTGCATTGCAAGACACTAGAAAAATCCTTCTGAATGTCTTGTTTACAGAACTCTAGCTTAGCAGATTGGTCTGAAACATTTTAAGAAAAAAAAACTCATGTGCTTCCGAATGTCATGTTTACAGAACTCTAGCTTAGCAGATTGGTCTGAAACATTTTAAGAACAAGAAGGGTAGTAAATGAGCTCCAATCGAACATACGATGATGTTCACAGGTTCAGTCTTGTTTGACTGAACTTGAACAATTAGTATCAGTATCGCAGGAGAGGTGTAAATTGAAACATAGTATTCTATTATGTATGACCATTCATGAAGGTAGACTGACAAATATTTGTGACATACTACAATATTTGCTCACTAATGCTAAGAGACGCCGACATGTTAATGTCCCAACCTTCCTGATTTCCGCCTGACTGAATATATATTGGCATTATGGCAATATTGGAAGGAATGAAAATTGTTCTGATATGAGCCAGTCTTTACAAATTGAGTGTTGTATTTTGATGTTTAATTAACATTAATGTCACCGTGTTCCGCAATCTCTGTTATTACTGGACAGGGAAAGGGAACCAAGGTTGCTAACAAGAAAAACAACAAACATCCCCTGTCCAAAGGTAGATTTGGCTTTCCATACCATGATCTATACATTCTTTATTTTCTCATATTATTCTGTCAAGAAATACTTCCTTTCATTTACCACATATCACTTCTTTTGAGGCTTCAGTTATCACGATTTTCTTCACACAAGTATTTTTGCATATATTTTTATTTTGCATTATAAACCACTTAACTCTTTAGTTACCGAAAATAATGTGTCAACTATGTGTAGCTATTTATTATTTTTTGTTTGTGTCTGATGTACAGACTTTAGTAATTCTGTTACTCCGTAAATGTTGCTTTGACCAGCGTTTCTCTAGTCCTGGTGCCTTTGAACAAACTATGCCTGATTAACCTTTTTTTATGCCATAGAGACTCTAGACTCCAGGAGTGCTAAAGATATTATTCGGGATAACAACAGGCTTATGGATAAAATAGAAGAAATCTTGAGAACAGGAGAGGTCTGCTTTTCACATCCCTGTGTTTATACCATGATTTTGTCTGAAACTAATTTGCTGGGTCTTTTTCGTGGACATTTGCATTTGCAGTAGTTAAGTGATTTCTTGCTTAATGTCCATCCAATAAGATTACACAGTCATTGCAATTTATCTTTGCTAGCACTTTGTGTGATGTTTCTGGTATAAATAATTGGGTAAGAATTCCATGAAGTAGCATACATGTGGAATTGTCTATTTTTGAGAGGTGTTGAGGCTTGATGCTGATGTGCTTATTTCATCATGGTTTATTATTCTCCTTGTATATATTGACCTGGCTTTTTTTTTCTTTTGTCACAGGTGAATAACTGTCTAGACTACTTTTACTATGTGAAGATGAACATGGATGCTATGCAGAACAAGTAAATCATCAAACATTTGAATGTGTACGCTCCATTTAGCGAAAACTCTGAAACTGAAAGCGACATGATTTGCCTGTGTAGAGTAAAAGACTTGGCCACTGTCATGGAAGGACTCGCGGTAGGCGATGAAGAATGGGAGGACGTCTTGAAGGATCGCGACGCACCGGTAACTCCACGCACTTTACTGCCCTGCTTGATCTGCATCTATCTCTGACTGTGATTTTTCATCCGATCTTACTCTTACATATGCCTTGTTTCCTCTGCATGGACAAAACAATTCAGCAGGCTGGAGAGAATGCTGCCACACCGGCGCCATGAGCGTCGCTTTGAAATGGCTCTTCCGAAGTGCTGCTCGCCGTCATTTTCTCGCCATCGCTATAACATTGTGTGCCAGTGTACATATACATGCCCTGTACAGACATTAATTCCCATTTCTCTTTACAGCGACATTAGTTAGGTGGTTAATTAAGCATGGATAAGGCTCATCCATGCTTCCGTTTTTGCTTCCACACTGTGAAACTCCTTTTGAACTACTATTTCTTTTGGACATTTGTATATCATTTGGACATCTGGGATGCTGCTGCTACCGGGTTATGCTTGTAAATAGATTGAGTAATTCTCTTTGGACACTATATTTGGAATTGTTAATTGAGTATTAGCCAGGTCAGCTTCAAAAATTTGTTGCTGTCTTTAAAAAAATCTTCGCAGTTTCAACAAATTTTCGGAATTTCAACATTGTTCATGCTTTCAAAAAAAACTGGAGTTTCAAAATTTCAAAAACTGTTCAGAATTTTAATTTTTGTTCTCATTTTTTAAAATGTGTTCCAATTTATCAAAGATTATTCGTCTTTTGAGAAATAATTGCATTTTCAAACAATTGTTCACAGTTTTGGGAAACGTTTGATTCAAAATAGATTCAGTTTTTTTAATGAATTTTCAAACAATTTCGTTTTTCCCTGTTACTTTTTCTTTTCATTTTTCTGTTTTAAAAAATCACAAATGTCAAATAATGTTCAACATATTAACGGCATGTTCGGAGTCCCTCCGTTCCACCAGGCCACTCCAGGAGCTGACGGAGTTCTAGTTAAAAGCTGCGGAGCCAGCCAAAAGGTACTCCGCAGATTCTTCAATTCTACGGAGTGGGTGGACTGCTGAACAGCTCCTAAAAATGTTCATTTTTTAAAAAATATGTTCAAAAATTCCAAATTTTGGTAATGTTTTCAAAAATTGTTTGTGTTTTCGAAAAAAGATTGGAATTTGAATTTTTTTCATGGTTTCAAAAAATGTTTGAAAATTCCAAATTTTGGTTCATGTGTTAAAAAATTGTTCGCATTTAAAAAAATGTTCATCATTTCTAAATATGTTCATGTTTGAAAAAAAACTTAATAGTTTAAAATTTTAGTGCTGTTTTAAAAAAATTACTCACAATTTCAAAAAAGTTAGAATTTCAAATTTGTTCATGCTTTCAGAAAATGGTGTTTTAAAATTGTTCAGAATTACAATTTTCTCCTCATTTTTCAACATGTGTTCCTGTTTTTCATAGATCGTTCATGTGTTGACAAAATTGCATTTTCAAACAATTGTTCAAGGTTTGGAAAAAAGTTTGCATTTCAAAGAAGATTCAATTTAAAAAAACGTGTTTGAAAATTCAAAAAACATTCAAATTAGTTGCTATTCATTAGGCACAAAAACTTTTTGGATCAAGTGGCAGGCTCATGCACTTGAGATTGGATGTCTCGTGTTCGATCACCGCCACATTCACAATTTTTGGGGAATTTCCACTGTTTCGCTACGAATACGTCCACTGTTTTTGCTACAAATACGGTTCGCTGCTGGGGCGGCCCGCCGTGTTCATTGGGCGTCAAATCTCTCTAATCTAGGCTTTTAGATCTGTGATGGCGGCTCGTTCGACTCCAAGCACTACTTTAGCTTATGCTACTCTTCTTCATGAGAGATGAGTATAATCAAACAGTACAATTTTTCTCACTTCATATTTTGTGTACACATGCATCAATTTATCTATGTACTTTTTTTGTGGGTGAATTTATCTAAGTACTTGCAAGCCTATCTTCTACAAATCGGAATATAAAATGTTATTCTCTTGTATAAAAACATAAATGCAAAAGCAAAGGATCACAGACATAAGTTTGGACGGCGGACCAGTCTCTTTCTTTCTGCTTTGAACGGAAGCCCTTTTTTCGGAATATCCCTTCTGGCGAAGGGAAAGTGAAACTTCCTTTAGCCTTTTTGTTGCCCACTTTGGTCACTCCAAGGAGAATAAGTGGGCCCTTCTTCTTTTGTCTGACTGATGAAGGTCGAAACTGAAGATCGAATCAAGCGGAATTTGCCGAGACGTCCTACTTTTGAGTTACAACATAGTTCAGGTTGACAATTGCTCGTCGTGGTTCGATAAAAGGTATTAATGCTCACCGTTTTGCAATAATTTGTTCAAAAAGGTTTGGTAGTATCCATTCTTAAAGTTGAAAAACCAGTGGAATTTTACAAGCAAGCCGGTGGTTCACAAATTGGAGGAATCTATAATCTATAATATCTAAATAGTTTATTCCCACTATATTATTTCTGTTAACATGCAAGCTATCCACATCACCAGTGAAGCCACATCAACATTTTTTACTGGCTTACAGGTGGGACCTACCACAGTACAAAAGTGCCACATTAGCGTTCAGTTACCTGAAGGAGGACCCACCACAGCCTGACTACGCAACCGCGCCATGCCGTTTCCCGAAAGGCCCATCGCTGGGGGCCCTTTTCCACCAGAAGCCCCGCTAGCTGCTTGATTCCTTCTCCAGTCTCCACGGAGTGTTTTTTCTCCAAACGATTCCCGCGGCCTTCTTACCCCGCCGAAGGATTCCCCATGGCAGGCTAGCTGCCGTTTCCTCCCATCTTGAGTAAATTGCTGAAAACAACCACATTTATGGTAAGGATACTGCAAAACCATCATTTTTGTCAAAAATTTCAAAAAACCACCACTTCCTCGGCAAGTGAGTAACAAAAACCACTAAACGTGCTGTGAGCCGCGACTAACTGAGAATCTGACTTATCGGGCCCACCTATCGGAGCCACGTGGCAAAGGGCAAACGGGAAAGCGGAAACGGCCGTTAGGACCCCGCTAGTTAAGCCCAGCGCGCTGGCCCTGGTGCTCTCATCCCCCTCCCTCTCTTCTCTGTTGCGCGCGCAACCATGGCAGCTACTCCCTCCGGCGATGTCGAGGGTGCAGACGACGGCGGTTCCAGATCCAGACGGAGTCGCGGGCGGGACCTGCTTGGGGTCGACTATGAGTCCTCCTCCTCAGAGGAAAGCCCGCTATCGCCGTGGCGCGGGCAGAGGGCGGGTGCGGCGGCTGCGGGGGCGGTGGCGGCGGCGGTATTTAAAGCTTGCTTCAATTGGACTGGCCACTCTGGGTCAATCCAGTCCACAAAGTTGCACTTGGGTACATCCTATGAATGTATGAACAAAGGAAATATAATTAAACCAATTTCTAAAAACATTAGTGATAAAAATAAAAAACAACAATCCATTAATTATCCATGTTTCTAGTACTGCATTGCCTACTCCTGGATAGCAAATATAGAGCTAAAATGTTTTAAAAACAGAATGGCCACAACCTATAAGAAATTGGAAACTGCCTAATCTCAGACTTAATGTACAAAAGTACTCCACTGCCTACTGCTATTGTATCAAGATTTATGGTTAGAGATATATACTTTACTGCCTAATTTCAGACTTATTGTATCAGTCAACTCAGCACTTCAGTGGATTCACATATTTTAAACCAATTCTATCAATAATGAATTCACATGTTTCACAAAATCACTTCAACACTTCAAGAAGTAATTGAACTGGTCAGAAAATCACCTTTTTTCCACACCCCAGGAACCTCCTGCCACTGTCAGTCCATTCAAAGGCAACAAACTTCTCACAGGGCGCACGATGCTCACAACATGCAGGATGATTCAAAGCAATGCCGCTCCATTCCGTGCACTCCATTTTGGCAGGTACCTAGGCAGAGGGAAAATGAAGTCAATTTCTATCAGGAAGAAATTCCCCTTTCTCCCTAACCCTAACCCTAGATGCACAAGAGCAGAATCTTACCCAGCTCACATCGTCAGAGGAAGAGTCGGAACAGTCGGAAGGCTCAGACCAAGAAACCATGTCTCCCCTCCCGTCAGCGGTGCGAAGCTGCTCGCGACGGCGGCGGCGGCGGCGGCGGGAGGTGCGACGCGAGAAAGGAAGGAGCAGAACAGAGAAGAGAGCGGTTGGGGAGGAATGCCCTAACGTGCGTGCGCTGGGCTTAACTAGCGGGGTCCTAACGGCCGTTTCCGCTTTGCCGTTTGCCCTTTGCCACGTGGCTCCGACAGGTGGGCCCGATAAGTCAGATTCTCAGTTAGTCGCGGCTCACAGCACGTTTAGTGGTTTTTGTTACTCACTTGCTGAGGAAGTGGTGGTTTTTTAAAAATTTTGACAAAAGTGGTGGTTTTGCAGTATCCTTGCCACAAATGTGGTTGTTTTCAGCAATTTACTCTCCCATGTTCTACTGGAAGCCTCCCTCTTCACCTTCTCCAATTTCCATTAAACCCCACTACATGGAAGCCTCTCTCTCTTCACCTTCTCCTGCAATAGAAACAATATCCATTAAATATCACTACTCCCGGCCCTGCAATGAAAACTGGTGGATTTACTCCTCTTCCATGGACGAGTAACCAACGAGATACTTCTCACTTATAAGATGTGCAACTTCCTGTCGCCTCTACGAAATATTGTCAATGCCCTCGCTCGGGAGTCGCCGGGGTTTCGCGGGATAATCAGCGACGGCCATCACTGGCTTGTGCGTGTTAGCCGGGACACATCTGCTTCCCTGACACCGCATCCACTCTCAGTACCAGGTTCTTTGCGCAACCTCCTCTCCTCACAGTCTTGCTTGGTAGTGATATCCCTGTCTTGGAAAGGACATGTTTTGGCCGATGGAAAGGTCATGTCTTGGCCGATGCAAAGGTAATGATAAGGCGTCGCTACTGTACTCCAACACCCTGCTCTGAAAATTTCCATGTCCTGAACTCCTGATATGGCACCACATGTGTCAGTTAGTTGATTTTTCTTATATGTTTCTACTACCAAGTACTGTACCACTAATCTTCCTGCTGCGTCTCTGGATTTGAAGTTCTGAAGAGCGGGCTTTATTTACTTAGGTATGACTGCTTCAATTTTTTCTACTTAGGTATGCCGGCCGATATGGATGTAAAGCTTTGCTTGCAAACTAAACATGGACTAAAGTTCTGTAATATTCATACAGAATAGATCAGTGTCGCCTATACTTGAAAATTATGCTTAACACACCATTCCTTCAGTTGTAGTAGCGAGCAGCAAAGTAAGTGTGCACTCTATTTAGCTCCAATTGGCGAGCAGCAAAATTACAGTGCCAAATATATTGGTAGTATCAATCATTAGTTTTACTTCTTTCAGTTTTTTTTGTTTATATTTTTTCCCATTTAGGATCAGCTATATGTTGACAATGAATTTCGTCTTGGTGAGCATCTGTAGATATTAGGGTTTGCCCTGCAGCATTGCAAACTACCTCACTTTCATTTTATATATTTTATTTTCAGGCCATTGTGTTACAACTGATGGTGCTAGAGACCCAAACGGTAAATGTTTAACTTTTTGCATGGGTTTTCTTATCAAAATTTAATCAGTACAATTTCCAGGGGTTTGAGGTTAGCTTGCTTCTTCAGTAAGTGATATTGCTAAGAGTCTTTGGACTAATACACAGTCACATATCGTCCTTGAATTAACCTGCATGGCACTTAAGATAGAGATATGTACCATAATCCAGCCCCCACTTTATGGTGTCACTTCATGTTGTAACCTGAAAGTGCACATATTTTAATACTTCATGTTGTATTTACTTTGGACCATGTAGATTATGTATGTCCTTATCAAACCATTTTGTTGATCACTCTTTGTCTTGCACCTTGCAGATTATGTATTTATTTTGAACCTGGCACCTTGCAAATTTGTCTGAAGTTTGTCATTTTAATATTGTGTGACTATTGGCTATTATGTATGGTCCAAGTTTTGATAGTGGGTTGTGCTGTTCGGCAGCCCAAGTTCCCATGGACAAATCTATCATTTTAATGATTAAAATTATTTTCTTCTTTGGTATATGGAAGTTACATAGAAAATCTGCGACAAAGTCCTGCAGCAACGTGCGGGGCATCATCTAGTTTTACTCTATTTAAACACATTAGCTAGATGTCAGTCGACTGACTTCTGGTTTTGGGTTAGTCGATTTTGACACTACTAGGAAAAGGGCTACTAATGGCGCATCAGTTTTGCCTACTAATGGCGCATCACTGGTGCGCCATTAATATCACGCCACTAGAATTTTTTTCTAATGGCGCACCACTGGTGCGCCATTAGTATCTGGTATACTAATGGCGCACCAGGCAGTGCGCCATTAGTTTTGCCCACGGTGCGCCACTAGTGTCTGCTATACTAATGGCGCACCACACGGTAATGCGCCATTAGTAACAATTTTTTAATTTTTTTTCTTAATCTCAGGTCACTATTTCACCTATGAGATATCCAACACATATATATACAACAAGCATCCATATAACAATCATAGCCAACACACAAGTTCCATCATATATACATACATAGCCAACACACAAGTTCCATCATATATACATACATAGCCAACACATAGTTCCATCGTTACATATTATAAAAGTTTCACATTGTTCATCCAACACCGTTATCCATCAATTCACAAAAGTTTCACATTGATACAAAATAAAAACACAAATGGAAAAGAAGCACTCCATCCATGCAAGCTTCCGTGAATTAAATCAAATCTGCAAAATGATAAACAAGAAGTTAGAAGAAGAAAAAGAAGAAGACTAGAAGAATACTAGAAGATGAATAACACTAGAAGAAGAATAAGAAGAATTTTGGAAAATAAATAAGAAGACTATAAGCTTATTATGTAAACTTGATCATTTTGTGCTAACATAAGTTATTTTGGAGCTAACCTATAGAAAACTAAGCATATAAGCTCTAAGTTAGTATATTAGAGCCAACTTAGGTAAAATGAAGCTAACCTATGTCATTTTGGAAAAGAAGAAGAATAAGAAAAAGACTATAAGCTTATTATGTAAACTTGATCATTTTGTGCTAACATAAGTTATTTTGGAGCTAACCTATAGGAAACTAAGCATATAAGCTCCAAGTTAGCATATTAGAGCCAACTTAGGTAAAATGAAGCTAACCTATGGGAAACTAAGCATATTAGAGATAACATAGGTAACTAAGTATATATATATATATATCATTTTGGAGATCTGACATACCTGACAAAGTTCAGTTCTCATGCATTGTTCTTCTCCTTCTCCTTCCTCAGCCTGATGCGCCAAGAGCGGCGAGGCGGTGGAGGCGGTGGAGGCAGTGGGATGTAGTCTTCTACCTCAATTGGCGTGGTCATGTCGCCCAGCTGTGGGATCGCCGGCGCCACCACCGGTGCGTGGTCATTGTCAGGCACCACCACCATCACGAGGCCACCTTCAGGCACGACAATCGCTAGGTCATCCTCAGCCACCACCATCTCTTGCCCTTGCTCAGCCACCACCAGCGCTAGGTCATCCTCAGCCTGATGCCCACCGTCATCCTGCAGCTCCTCATCCCCACTCTGCTCCTCTTCTCCCGCACTCCAGTCTGGATCATCCTTCTTGTTGTCTATGCTGCTGCCAGAATCGCTGCTGCTTTTGCTACAACCAGAATCGCTGCTGCTTTCGCTACAGCCATGGTCGCTGCTGCTTTCGCTACAGCCATGGTCGCTGCTGCTTTGGCTGTAGCCATTGTCACTGCTGCTGCTCCCATTACCTGTCCAAATGCAACAATGACCGTTAACAATCGATGTGAGACAAAGCCAAATGTAGAGGAATAAGAAGAGGCAAAACGTACCGGCATCATAATCTTCAGCGTAGCGCATGCGACACATAGTCGCGTTGAACACCTTCACGATGAGCATGGTGGCGTCGTCGTCGTACCTGAAGAGAAGGAAGTACCCCAGCCGCAGGTCGTAGGCACGGTAGAACTTCTCCCACCCACGAGACAAGTACATGTGGCCCTCCTTGATCACCAACTCCACATCCCACAGCCTGCGAAACCCGCTGCCGGCCTGTCGCACCTTCACATTATTTGGCGGATCTTCACCCATCAGCATGTTCTTAAAACTGTCAGGCAGCCTCTGCAGTTTGGGACAATGAGTGATGTAGGCAAACAACAGATATCATAATGAGATGGGTGAAGCTAGGGGAGATCTCTCATTTTATATACCTGCGTCATGGATGATACTGAAGTCCCAAGTATGATAGTGAAGAACTCGGAAGCATCCAACTCGTACCGCGGTGTCGCAGAGCGGCGGTGGCTGCTTCCCGCCATCTCTGATAAGCAGCAGAAGAGACCAATTAGTACCCTTACAACCGAACAAGGCAAGGCAAGGTATTAAGACAGATGTGAACACATGAGATAAAATCTAGAGACGTGAACACAGAAGATAATAAGAACTACTCGTCATCATCACCAATATTGTGACCAGTGTGATCTTCATCATCACTACCATATTGCATCATAGTTTCATCGTGGTCATCCTCCAATAATTCAATATGTTGTTTGACAAGTTTTGCTGCTACAACAGGACAAATTACATGCCTCCTAGGAGGTGGTTTTCAGTTTATGTTACAATGGTCTTAGTGGACATCCCAGGTGATTGGGATCACCAATAAAGGGCAGCCTCTGCTTTGATATTCTCCGTTAGCTGGTGAATGGATGGTCGATCCCCATCGAAAATTGATTGTATGATAAGATAGCAGAGAGATACATTCCAAACTGTGAATGTGGTATGGCAATGGACTTGTAATCATATCGTTGTTCATAGCTAAAATAACACCTTGTATATAAGAAGAAATCATGATCTGGCAGACATATAGATTTACCAGCAAACTTGTCTTCCTAACTATCTATATCTAGGAAATCAAAGTTATTTCAACTTTGATGTTTGGAATATACCTAGAGAAACATGATTTATTTATTTTACTTCACACTCACAACTAAACAGCACTGAGGCATAGCTTATTGATGATCACTTTAATTTTATGAAGCGAATTTACTCACTAGTAAAAGATGTAATACAACTGTATTGCAGAAAGAACTAAAAGCTTGAGCAAAAAGGACTCGATAAAAGGTACCACTATGCATAATTATTTGTAGCTACAAACAATACATGTAATGAGCTAGAAAAGCCACCTTACCATCATTAACAGTACTCATAAGTCATAACCCACTTTCCAAATTTAATTGGGAACCCTTTCATAACCATCACCTTTTCTAAAAATCCTAGTTAATTTTGTCCTTTCTTAAAATCAAGCTTGAAATTAACAGCACTTCTTTTCTTAACTCTAATCTCATGAATTATCTCACGCAACAATAGCACACCATCTAAAATAAACATATTTCTCACAAAAGCCGTCTGCACAGGGGATATAATCTTATCAGCTACAACAACGGCTCTGCTTTGACCACAGTAAAAGTCATAAAAGGAACATCTAGAACTGTAAAAGGTTTGATCAGCAACTGCTTATCTATATCATCAAGCACACATTGTGAAGGAACATCTAAAGAGACATTAATAACACTAGCCTCTGGACCAAAGAGCTCTGTAGGGTATTTAATGGCATACTTAAGTAGTATGTTATCATCCCCTACAATCAAACCCTCCTCTTGTTGTAGAGATAATAAAATCTTATGTTTCTTCCGTTTTCTACCACTAGCTTTAGCCATAAAATATTTAGTAAGAGAATTTCCCTGGAGCAGGTCAGTGTTTTTTGACCTCTGATACCACTTCACCAGCTCCTCCTTTCCAATATGTTGTTACTGCACATCTAGAACTTTTCTAGTGTTATACTTGTCTACAGATAAAGCATAATTTCACTCTCTTTGTCTATATCATCGATAGCAGTTTCCCAAATTTTCTTCTGTTTTCTATAAAAACTTTCATAGTTAATGTTCCATCCTTTCAACTTTTTTCTCACTACTCTAACTCTATTTTGCCACTTATCTAACTTAGTTGTATCAAAATGAAATGCATTCCAAACTTTGCTGGCCACCTCACTTAGATGCTCTCTAAGAAACCAGAAATGGAACTGTACCTGGGGCGGCCTGGTAGCGGACGTCGGAGTGGGGGGCAGGGGGGTGGACGGGGTCCTGGCCCCGCTGGTGCGGCGGCTCCGACGGCGGGAGCGGGCCGGAGGAGGAGGAGTGGGCCATCTTCTTCTCGCCGCCGTCGCCGGTGCCGGCCTCCAGGTCCTGGCCGGCTCCCTGGTCGACGGACGGAGATCGGTGGGGACGGGGCGGCGGCGGCAGGGGACGGCAGGGGAAGGAGGGGACGGAGGGGGCGTGGGGGCGCGGGGGCGGGGGTCGGGGCGGCGGCGGCAGGGACGGAGGGGGCGGAGGGGGCGTGCAGGCGCGGCGACGGCGTACGATTGGGGCGGAGGGGGCGTACTGAGTGGGGAGGAAGGGAGGGAGGGGAATAGGTGAAGTGGGGGGAAGCGTACTAATGGCGCACCGAGCGGCGGTGCGCCATTAGAAAGTTTTTTTTGCCAAAAAGTAAAAAAAATTACTGGCGCACTCTGTCACCAGTGCACCATTAGTAGTTCTAACTACTAATGGCGCACTTTGCATGGATGTGCCATTAGAATGTTTTAAAAAATGAAAAAAAATTGTTTTACTAGTGGCGCACCTTCTGCCTGGTGCGCCATTAGTGTATTCCACACTAATGGCGTATCTCCACCAGGTGCGCCATTAGTATATAGTAGTGGCGCACCACTTCTCTGGTGCGCCATTAGTGTCAATCCTATCTTTAGCCCTTTTCCTAGTAGTGTGAAGTGGGTGGTCGGGGGTGGCAGCACGGCGGTGGGCTGCGGTTGGGGTTAGGGCAGTGTTGCGAGGCTGCGCGGGAGCGCCGCCGACCGCAGGCGACAGTAGCAGCTGGTTAGGCCGGCGGCGACGGGGCTGTTCAAAGGATGGATATGAGATGGAGCAAGAAGGGCGGCCTGCACTACAAAAAAAAATACACTTCCGTGATGATACGTGTTTGTCACACTAGGTCGCGTTTTCTGTCATGCATGTACATCCATGACGATTTTATGACAGAATCAAGATAGTCATACCTGTGATGTCGTAGAAGTGTTCCATGACATTGCCAAAATTATCATCACGGAAGTGTCCACTTCCATGACGATAAATCACGCGTCACAGAAGTGCTTTCGTCAAGGGTGACCGACACGTGACATCCACCGTAACGGAACGCCGTTAAGCTATCGGGTCGGGTTTTGGATCCGATAACCCGTTAACAGCCCCGACCAATGGGGATTTTCCACGTGTAAAATCATCATTGGCTGGAGAAGACACGTGTCAGGTCCGCGTTGGCACAGGTGTCACTCATCCAATGGGAGAGACGCGCCTATGATATGTTGACACGTGGACCGGCCCATCAAGTTTCACTGGTAGAAAAAGGGCCTATTGTCCCCGTTCGTAAGTGCCTTTTGTCCCGGTTCTGGAACCGGAACTAAAGGGTCGGTACTAATGCCCTGTCCCTTTAGTCCCGGTTCAATCCAGAACCGGGACAGATGGGCCTCCACGTGGCCTGTGCGCGGAGCCCAGGCAGGAGACCCTTTGGTCCCGGTTGGTGGCACCAACTGGGACCAATAGGCATCCACGCGTCAGCATTTCTGTGGTTGGGTTTTTTTTTTTTTTTAAAGGGGGGGGGGGGTTTGGGGGTTTGGGGGGGGGTTAATTTAGGTGTTTCATATATTGTGTTAGTTAGCTATAATTAATAGAGAGAAGTGTCCTCTCTTATGTCCGTGCTTGGTCGACGCTACGTACTATACATACGTATAGAGAGGACTAGACACGCTAGCTAGCTAGTAAGCAAACGAAGGAAACAGAAGATCGTCATGAACATATATGCATACAGAGAGAAGTGATATCGACCACCTCTCCTTCTCCGAGAGATTGGTCGAACAACAAGTTCTCGTATATCTATCCGACACTACCGGCTACATATATACAATAATTATCTCTTACAAATATAATCATACGGACTCAGGGTCCACATAGTATTCTCCGTCTTCAGGGATCACGTGGTCAAGAAAGAATGCCGCCAATTCCTCTTGAATTGCTCGCATGCGAGCTGGTGCTAGGAGTTCATCCCGCTTCCGAAACATCTAATTTAAAGAAGGGGGTCAATACATATATATATGAATGAATGAAACTCAACACAAATGATGGTAATAAAATAAAATTCTGAATGTTGTTATTTACGTACTTCATATTGTTTGTCAGTGTAGCCCCGCTCATAGGTCGTGTGGCGGATGGACTCGCAAACGTAGTATCCACAGAAATCATTCCCTTGTTCCCGCCACAACCACTTTACAAGAAATAGAGGTCAATCAAACTGATAAGCAAGAATGCCAAATGGTATTGATGAAACTAGCGCTTGAATGACTAGTAGATGCGCGGAACATGCTACTATAGTACTTACTTTCGGGTGTCTAAATTGCAGCTCCTTCGGCAGTCCCGGAGCTTTTCTGGTGAATTTTCTCCAAACCCCGCCGGACAAAGAAAACAATTACTTGATATATCAGGAAATGAACAAAGTTGCTGATATGGTGGATAATGATCGATTTAACTTACTTCTCGAGTATTTGAGTCATGTCTGCATAGTCCTGGGGATCTTTTCGTCTTGAGTCTAAGACGGTTACTAGTCCCTGCTCAAGCTTAATCTCTAGGAGAATATAGTGGAAACTGCACACGCATGCATAACTCATCATTTACATTACTATAACCTTGACTAATATATAAGGGAAACCGAATACGCACAAGACAATAGCACTCACTTGAAGTTGTAAGGAAAGAGTATTATATCTTTGTTTTCATTTATTACCAACGATCGTAGCAAGTTGGCCTCGGTAGCTGCGGCATGAAATTTAACCTGAGTTGCATCTATGATATATGTGTTAATGAACCCAATATCACCGACTTGTCTTTTCTTCAATTCGGCGATCTTCAATCTGCATAATATAGTGAGGATGATTATAAATACATGCAATGAAAGAGCTGAGCTATATAGAGAGACTTAATGACAGAAGTAGTACTACTTACAGATAGTAGCAGGCGACCGTTGTTTTATCGAGGGCCAATTGATTGAAAAACTGATAGAACTCCTCAAATGGAACAGGCAACAGTTCAATTCCAACAAGGTCATGCTCCTTTTTAACTTTCACATACAAAGTACTCCTCCCCCCAGAGTCTCTGCAGATTTTCAATTACCAATCATGCAATCTTCGCATCATCGTTGATAGAGATCTTTCATCTTTGACGAGAGGCTTCCCGTACTCGTATCTTTGTATCTGCACCTCCATGGGTTCATAATGTACATCGTCGGGCAGGTAATCTGCAAGATTGCTATAACCGAGCACCATCCTCGGATCATTAGCGACGTTGTGGCTAGGCACCTTGAGCGGGGGGCACGATTGCTTCGCTTGTTCGCCGAGCTGGGCAATTTGTTTCCCAGCTCATCGTTCTTTCAGCCTTTGATCACTGACAGTACTTCCCGACCGCTCCGCTTCGGCAAATTCCTTTCCAATAATGCGCTCATAGTTTCCTTTCGGCAGAGACTTGGGTGGTTTTGTCAGGGCAGCTAGAGTGCGCTTCGCTTTCACCGGATCTACCTTTTCCTCCGGAAGTGGTTGTCTCTTTGCTTTCAACCCTTGAAACCAGTCATCCACTTCGGTTTGTGCGATCTCGGCGTTCTCCTCCGGGGTCCTCTCGTATGGTAACTTCTCTGGAGTCTTCAGAGAAGGACCGAATCTGTATGTCCTCCCGCCTCTGGCTGTACTGCTAGACACCGGCCGAGCAGACGGAGCGGTTGAATTCTTTACTTGCTTACGAGGCGGAGGAGAAGGACTACGACACGCCGGAGCAGCCGGTGCAGCGGCAGGTCTCTTCCGCCCTTGCTGACGAGGCGGAGAAGGAGGAGGCTGGCTGCTCGGGCGCGTCGGCGTAGGCGGAGAAGGAGGCGGAGTGCCGCCACGCGCTGGAGAAGGAGCCGGTCGAGTGCCCTGATCGTCACTCGCCGGAGGAGGCGGCGGTGGAGGAGGCGGAGTGCCCTGACTCGCCGGAGGAGGAGGCGGTGGAGGAGGCGGAGTGCCCTGACTTGCCGGAGGAGGAGGAGGAGGCGGAGGCGTCCAGTTCGGAAGGTTGATGAGCTCCTTCCGCCATAGGCATGGAGTCTTCAGAGCAGACCCCAGCCTAGTCTCCCCTTCACCGGTAGGGTGGTCAAGCTGGAGGTCCTCAAATCCCTCCGTTATTTCATCCACCATCACCCTAGCATATCCTTCTGGAATCGGTCGGCGGTGAAAAGTTGCGCCGGCTTTAGTAGGATAAACAGAGCCAACAGCCGCCTTGACCTTCAAATTCATCCATTGCGTCATAAGGTGGCAATTTCGAGACTCCGTGATAGCATCCACGGGATAGCTGGCAGGAGCCGTCAAGGCATGCTCCGGCTGAAGCAACTCGGTGGAAGCCACGCTGCTTCTCCGCTGAGATGGCGGGGTAGCTTCGGGGGAATCTTCGGCAGTACGTTTGCTGCGATTTGCTTCTCGTTCCTCTATCGCTTGTACCCTTGCTTGCAGCGCCTGCATTTGGGTCTGCTGCACTTTTTTCCTCCTCTCATGGGATTTGTAACCGCCTGCATCCGGAAACCCAATCTTCCACGGAATGGAGCCTGGCGTGCCTCGTGTCCGTCCAGGGTGCTCAGGATTCCCGAGGGCCATTGTGAGCTCGTCGTTCTCTCTGTCTGGAAAGAACATCCCTTGATGCGCTGCTTCGATATAGTGCTGAAGCTTCCTGACTGGTATGTCCATTTGATTGTTCGTCCAAATGCACTTCCCTGTTACAGGGTCCAAGGTTCCGCCAGCCCCGAAGAACCAAATCCGGCAACGGTCTGGCCAGTTAATTGTCTCTGGTTTGATCCCTTTATCAACCAGATCATTCTCAGTCTTGGCCCACTTAGGCCGGGCTACGAGGTAGCCACCTGACCCCGTGCGATGGTGATGCTTCTTCTTCGCAGCATTTTGCTTGTTTGTCGCCGACATCTTCTTACTCTTTTCCGATGTCTTATTATTTTGGTGTCTCATTATTTTCGACAAACTTATTCAGCTCTTTCTTCCACCTCCTGAATAGTTCTGCCATCCTCTTAAGAGCAAAAGACTTGATTAATTGCTCTTTAACTGGCTTCTCTGGATTATCCTCTGGCGGTAGGGTGAAATTTGACTTCAACTCAGTCCAAAGATCATTTTTCTGCATATCATTGACATAAGACACCTCAGGGTCTTCTATAGCCGGCTTAAACCATTGTTGGATGCTGATCGGGATCTTGTCCCTAACCAAAACCCCGCACTGAGCAACAAATGCGCTCTTTGTCCGGAGGGGTTCAATTGGTTGGCCGTCGGGCGCGATTGCTATGATCTCAAACTTTTCATCCGAGCTCAACTTGTTCTTCGGGCCTTGTCTCTTTACCGAAGTTGTGCTCGATCCGGAGGGCTAGAAAAAAG
Source organism: Triticum urartu (assembly GCF_003073215.2). Taxonomy (NCBI): domain Eukaryota; kingdom Viridiplantae; phylum Streptophyta; class Magnoliopsida; order Poales; family Poaceae; genus Triticum; species Triticum urartu. The sequence continues at coordinate 659,671,959 of NC_053026.1, forward strand.
AACAAAGACTTAATTAATATGTGTACATACCAAAACAATGAATGCATCAATTAGCTAGTCAGCAGAAGCTTAACTAATATATATACCTGGCCGGACTCGGTTCGGTCACCGGAGACGTCATCACGGTCTCCTTGCACCGGCATTGGGTCACCGGAGCCGTCCTCACGGTCTCCTTCTTGCACCGGCATTAGGTCACCGGAGCCATCATAATCAGCTGCTTCCATACCATCGGTCTCGTTGAGAAACAACGAGCAGATGGCATCACTTCGTCGTGCGATTATGTCCCCCAACAACTCTTCTTGTACTTCGTCTCGGGCGGTGTCCATAGTTTCAACAAATATTGACAACATGGCAATTATTATTCAAACATGACAGATGGATATATTACTGACAAAAACGTAGAACTAATATTAATTAGTGGCCTCGACGCTGCTTCTCTAGGGTTTGGGGTGGCCTCGACGCTGCTTCTCTAGGGTTTGGGTGGCCTCGACAACGCTTCAAGGATAAAAAAAAGAGGAAGAAGAAAAAAAAGAGGAGAAGAAAGAATAGAGGAGTAAGAACTCCTCTATTCTTTCTTCTCTTTTTTTCTTCTTCTTCCTCTTTATTTTATCGGAAACGAGGGTCGTCGAGGGTCAGGGTCGCCGAACGGTAGAGGAAACCCTAAATAGCAAGTATCGTGGGTGTGAGATACATGTGTCCGTCGGTGTCGGACACTACATCCACGTCCCACAAGTGACGTGGGCGTCGAAGCCCGCGCCACTTGTGAGACGTGGATGTAGTGTCCGACGCCGACGGTACATGTATCTCACACCGACGATACTTTCTATCCGGGACACCATTCCAGAATAACTTTGGAGGACTTCGTCATGCCCTGGTTACTTCCTGCTAATGATGAAGCCATGGATTTTTTCAATACTTTGACACTAGGAAACCTCTCTCGACCCCTCGGCGATCCTCGACCCCTCGAACCCTCGACGACCCTGGAACCCTCGACCCCTAGATGACCCTGGAACCCTCGACCCTCGATCCCTTGACCCTATAGAACCCTCGAAGAAAGGAATAGCTAGAGGAGAAGATCGAAGAAAAAAAGAAGAAAAACAAGAGGAGAAGAAGAAAGGAATAGTGGAGAAGAAGAGAAAATCCACTATTCCTTTCTTCTTCTCCTCTTCTTTTCCTTCTTTTTTCTTCTTCTTATTTATTTCTCCTCTTCTTTTCCTCTCCTCTTCTTCTTTCTTTCCTCTTCTTATTTTCTTCTTTCCTATCCTTCTTTTTCTTATAAATTTTAGCATATTCTAAATTTTCTTCTAACTTTCTATATATGAACAAAAAACTTTCTATGAACAAAAAACTTTCTATATATATATGAAAAAAAATTCTATGAACAAAAAAATTAAACTAACATACACATATACATTATACATTGTATATGAACATTATACATACACATATACATTATACATACAAATATACATTATACAAAATTTTCTATGAACATATACATACACCTAGCCACATATGTACATACACATATACATTATATATATGAACAAAAAAAATTAAAATTAAAAAAATGAAGGGCAGGGGCAGCGGCACGGCAGGGCAGGGGCGGCGCGCGGCGGCAGCGAAGGGCAGGGGCGGCGGCGCGATGGCAACGCGCGGCGGCGACGGCAGCCAGTACAGGGGGAGGAGCAGGGGAACGGGACGGCGCTCACCGCGAGGTGGCGTCGGCGACGAGGAAGAAGCTAGGCTCGGGGACGGCGGAGGCCCGCTCGGGGGCAAGGGAAGGGGCGCGCGGGCTCGGCGACGGCGAGGCACGGGCAACGGCAGGGGTGGCGGACGGCGTCGGGGCAGCCTGGCGGCGTCGGGGCAACTGGCGAGGGAAATGGTGAAAATTTCCTAAGTGTTGCTTATATAGCTAAGGCATTGGTCATGGTTCGTGGCACCAACCGGGACCAAAGGCCAATTTTCAGCAGCCCAAAGGGCGGGAAGCGGCGGCCTTTGGTCCCGGTTGGTGGCACCAACCGAGACTAAAAGGGGGCATTGGTCACGGTTTGTGCCACAAACCGTGACCAATGCCCCCCTTTAGTCCCGGTTGGTGCCACCAACCGGGACCAAAGTCCTTGTGCGGCTGCTGCGTCGAAAGTTTAGTCCCACCTTGCTAGTTGAGAGGGGTGCGCAGTGGTTTAAAAGCCCCACTGCCGCACCCCTCTCGAGCTCCTCTCGATTGCAGGCTTACGGGCCTAATTGTCACTGCTATGCCTGTGGGCCTACTGGGCCTCCTGCGGGCCTGAATCCTGGCCCTTGGATGGGTTTCTAGTCGTATTCAGGCCGTGGGGGCCCAGTAGGTGGCATTTTTTTGTTTTTTGTTGCTTTATTTATTTTCTTTTGTTTTTTGTTTTATTTTTTAATTCTTTATGCTTTTAGTTTTAGAAAAATTATAAACTTTTTGTTAATGCCATTAGTTTTCTAATTTGAAAACACTTTTTTTGTTTTTTGTTTTCTTTGTTGCTTTATTTATTTTATTTTGTTTCTACTTACAACAAAATACTTATTATTGCTATTTTTTCCAGTTTTTTTGCTTTGTTTTCTGCATTATTTATTTTCTTTTGTTTTTTGCTTTATTTTTTTATTCTTTTTGCTTTTAGTTTTAGAAAAATTATAAACTTTCTGTTAGTGCCATTAGTTTTTAAATTTGAAAACACTTTTTTAGTTTTTTAGTTTTCTTTGTTGCTTTATTTATTTTATTTTGTGATTAACTTTACTATAAAATAGTTTTTTCCTGTTTTTTGATTTGTTTTTTGCATTATTTATTTTCTTTGTTTTTTGCTTTAATTTTTAATTCTGTTTGCTTTTAGGTTAGCAAAATTATAAACTTTCTGTTAGTGCCATTAGTTTTCAAATTTGAGTAGTTAAAATTTGAATTCTTTGAAAATTGTTTGAATCACAAGTTTGTGATTAACTTACTAAAAAATGAGAATAGATGCGCTTATAGAGAAAATTCA